>NC_138549.1:35673900-36153900 GCF_964273705.1 Natrix helvetica
TGCAAATGGATCTAAAGATTGCTTCTCCTGGGTAGAAAAGTGTGCTTTGTTAGCTCACTGAACACAGGAGTCTCTTGTCTATGGGGATTCTCCAGTCATCCAGGTCATGGTTGTCCTAAAAGTGCTTTTTTCAAGAGGCAACGGGACTTTCTTGGTTTCCAGAAAGGCCAGTTGCCTTTTGAAAAAGCACCTTTGGTATAGGAGTCTCTTGCATTGCTTCGGAGTGGCCAAGGCACATGATTGTCACTCATAGGAAGAATTTTTTAAAAAGGAGGTAGGAGTGTGCATCCTCCCTCCAATTCGTTTTAGTTTTCTCTCATGATAATAAGGCTTAGTAACATGGCACCAGGCTTTAAGTTAATTTATATACCTGTGGCATGTACTAATTTTATTGTGCTCTTGACAAGCTTGGGAGGGCGGAGACTTGAACCTAAGTCCCCTATATATTTTGTTAATTGTTCTCTTTAGCTTGGCGTTTTGTAACCCAGATATGCTCACACACTTTCTGGAGAGCTTAAATGACCTCTCTGCTAAAGGGTTTCCCTTCATGAGTAAGAATTGGCTGCTGATAGTTATCATTGCATTTTAACTATTTTAATTCCTCAAGGTGCTCTGGTACTCTGCCTGTTTTGTAACTCCAGATTGCAGGTATTGCCGATGAAAAGGAAAGTATTCGGACAGAATGGTTTAAGTTTCTATGATGGCTGTGACTCATTGATCTTCAGTGTGTATTCCCCCATTTCATAATCTAATGATTGGTGTTTAAGGCAGCTTTTTGCAAGCTGTGTTTTTGTGTTTTTGTACAGGAAATCCTTGGCTTACAGCAGTTCATTTAGTGACCATTCAGTTACAATGGCACTGAAAAAAGTGACATGACCATTTTTCACACTTACGACTGTTGCAGCATCCCCACAGTCACGTGATAAAAATAAAAATTAAGATGTCTCACATTTATGACTCTTGTAGTCTCCTAGGGTCATGCGATCCTCTTTTGCAACCTTCTGACAAGCAAAGTCAGCACTTAGACTTATATACCGCTTCATAGTGCTTTTACAGCTCTCTCTAAGTGTTTTACAGAGTCAGCATATTGACCCCCAACAATCTGGGTCCCCATTTTACCCACCTCGGGAGGATGGAAGGCTGAGTCAACCTTGAGCCTCATGGGATTTGAACTACTGACCTGCAGCTAGTAGCAGCTGAAGTAGTCTGCAGTACTGAGCTCTAACCACTGCGCCACCTTGGCTCTCTTTTAAATGCTTTTTAAAAAAGGAACATGGGTAATAATTCTGGGACTTTCTTCTGCAAACAACTTAGTTAAAGAAAACTTCCAGATGAAGGAAGTATCCATCTCATATAGAAGTATACCCACTTCTACACTATTGCCGTTGATATGGAATTACCTATTTTCTTTTATTATTTTTTTATCACTGCACTGGGTTAAAGGAAGATTCCAGGTAACAGAAACTTGATTATGATTTCACTGTTGATGAATTTGTTACAAAAAATACCCCCCCTCCCAATTTTTTTGATCTTAAGGTGTATACATATGACTGCATATCCTCTGATCCATCCAACATCATAATAAAGTTTGCAGACGACACAACAGTGCTTGGTCTCATAACTGGAGGGGACGAATCAGCATACAGGGAAGAAGTCCAGAAGGTATCTGCCTGGTGCTCAAGAAACAACTTACATCTAAATATTAGTAAGACAAAGGAGATGGTGCTAGATTTCCGGAAGCACAGAGAGGAACCTGCCCGACTGTATATCGAGGGGGGCTGTGTGGAGAGGGTTTCCTCTTTTAAATTATTGGGAGTGCTTATTAGTCAAGATCTTACCTGGAAAAACAACATGTCTCTGGTGATTGGAAAGGCCCAACGGAGACTTCATTTTCACAGAATCCTGTGAAAAAATCAGGTGGAACAACTCTTTCTATCGGTCCACCATAGAAAGTGTCCACACATATTGTATTACAGTATGGCAAGCTGGTTTAACAGCTGTGGAGAGGAAGGCACTACAGAGAGTGATCAATTCGGCACAAGAAACCATTGGTTGCCCTCTGACACCACTGGATGACATCGCCAGATCTCGCTGCTTTAGCAGAGTAAGGAAGATACTCAGAGATGATTCACACCCTGGTCAGTGTCTCTTTGCACTTCTACCACCAGGCAGAAGACATCAAAGTATAACCAGCTGAACAAACAGGTTTCAAGATAGTTTCTATCCTTGGGCTGTGAGACTTTTAAATACAACCACAATCACTCCATGCACACGCTAGTTTTTTCTTTCTTTTTTCGTTTCTGTTATAAATTTGCACCAGTGAGGTTAAAACCAATTTTGTCGTATTTAAGTACAATGACAATTACTTATACTTATTACTTGTACTTATTTACATAAGTAATTACTTACTAATTACTTGTACTTATACTTATACTGGATCTGAGTAGCTCAAGTACAATAGAGCTGTTCTTATGTCAAGCTTCAATTGACCTTTATTGCAGAGTTTATTTGAGCTGTTCTGAATAGTGATGGTTAGTCTAGTAGTTGCAAACAAGATGGATGATGAAAACTGGAGTGACATTACAGGGAATATGTTAATATTTTCTCATTTTAAAACCCTTTAACACCGCAAATAAGTTTTCTGTCCAGTCTGCTTTCTGCTCTCTTACTTTTTATTGCTTAGAAATTATTCTTTGAGCTTTGACTTCCCAGTTGCTGCTTTTAATTTTACTTTAATTGAAATATGCCTGTAATGATCTAAGGCAGGAGTGCCCAATCCCCAGTTTGGAACTGGGCCATGTGAGTGGTGGGTGAGTGTTTGCGGTTGTGCAAATGGAGTTGCATGTGCTTACACTGCCACTTACACTGAACCATCCCCTCTCCCCTCCCCTCCCCCACTGGGCCACCAAGCATATAAATATTAAAATAATAATTTTTACGTACTAGAAATGACATTTTTTATACTTATGACCAAATTATAAATATAAATGTCATTGACTTTGCCTAGCCTACACAATAAACAATCTGGGTAATCAGGGTAGTTTTTTTTTCATTAATAAAAACAGATTATTGAAATAGTTCAGTATTTTTATCAGAATAGTAAGCACATTATATCCCACACCTTGAGGCAGTTGTTGAGAGATTCCTTAAAGATTGACAATGTTTTTCCTCATAAACTTTAGGTTAAGAATGGGAAGAGATTTTGTAATCCTTGTGCTAACATTGTATGTCCTGTAAGTGAATGACGAAGTTCCTATTGTTTATCAGAATTCTCCCATATCTTTTAGGGAAGATTTTCCCAATATATTAGATGGATTGTGGACTAAGTCTTGGAAGGTTTCAGCACATGCAGTGTTTTAAGCAAAGAGGAGAAATGGTGGGAGAAAGGATGGGGTTTGGGGGCATGAAAATGGGCTGTGAGATGTCACTCTTTTTCTTAAAACTGTATTTGTACTTTCTTTACTATACTTTTGATCTTGCACATTTCCTGCCAGAGTTCTATTAGAGGAATGTTTTGGACCATTCTGTGGCCAGGTAAGTGAACACCGGATGCCTGCTTGAAGTGAAGGTAGAATTTGACAGCAAAATAAAAGTACAGTTCAGCACTTGAATGCCGCTATGTTTTGAAAGCAAACTTTGGAAATGTTTATAGAACCTTAGTTTTTGTTAGTACTTGTGGACATGACTTAATATCTTTTGTGTGATTTTGATTATCTTTTTATGGGTTTTGGATTTTTGATTTTGGGTCTGGGAAGTTTATTTATACATAAAGGAAATTAATCCACTCAATTTCTTCAGGTAATTTATTATGGTTTTATCTGTATTGTTGATATTGTCTTATTTCTTTTGTGAAACATGCTTAATCAATGTTACTGTAGGGGGAGGGGGGAAGCTTAAGTGGTTTCTTTGTATCTTTGTCTTAAATTCACCAGTAGTTTGGGGTTGAGGTTGATGTGTGGTCTGCTTAGGAGAGATGTCATGGAGGCTTTTATCTTCCAACAGTCTTCCCTTTGGGATTCTTGATTTTGCACACTAACATCCGTTTATAATCGTTGTGATAGCCATACTTTCAATCAATTTGTATATTTATGAGGGTGGCTTGTGGCAGTCTGTCATTTTTGGACACACTCACTAGCTTGGTTGAAAGGCATAATGATTGAATAGTTTAATGATAATGGAGGTGGTTTCTGCTCCGGTGGTTTGAGTCTTACCATTGCATGACAGGGTGAGGTCCTGTAATTCACCTCAGCTTCTGTCCACCTAACAGTTTGAAAGCATATTCTATGCAAATGGATATATCTACCCACTTTGGTGAGAAGATTAGTAGGTGCTCTGTGCAGGCAGTCAGATTCCTGATGGTTCTGAATCTTACCCATTGCAGTGCTTGTTTGCAAGCAAACTCCAGAAAGGGAGGGGCCATGGGTAATACTGCAGGAAGAGCTTGTTGTCTTTCTCTCTGGTACAAAGCCATCTCACCCTTCAAGCGTGTCCAAGCATATCATACAACAGAGCTGTACTTTGGCAAGCCAAATGACTACTCTGCAATTGCATTGTGATCTCCAGGCTACTGTAATAATGCCATAAACTAATAGCAATAATATGTAAATGGCATTGAAGGAAAAGTAGATACAAAGCTGACATTGTTCTGGTTGAGATCAGCGGTGTTGAAGAAAGCAACTGAAGACTTCATTTTGGCTGCCGAAGAACAAGCCCTAAAGAAGAATTTCATGAATGCAAACATTCCACATGTCAGAACAACATGAAGTAGGTATAGGCTGCAAAGGCTGTTGTGCCAATTATGCAGATAGTGGCCAACTGCATAGGGATCTCTGCACGCATGTGCTAATATGTATGAAAAGGCATAATTTCCACTCAACGAATGCTAACTCTTTGTTAAGTATCAGAGAGTTTGTAAAGTGCCTAGTTCTGTGTACAATTTTCAACTCTGTGACAACAAAGAGTTGTGTGCTGGCAAAACTGCCCATGGCTGGCACCTATATAATGCTTGGTTTGTCCACTGGTACTTGGTGGATGTAATCTCAATATACAAGAAGGGTTGCTCTTTGTGATCAAGGCTGACCAGTGTATGCATTGGAAGCAGTTTATGGAGCACCTCCAAAAACTGCTCTGGTACTTCTATAAAGTATATTTGTTCCCTCAAAAGTACAGAAACAAATTATTGAGTGAACTAAAGTTATATAAAAGTTTTTCATAGGTAGACAGGCCCAGTGGCTGTTGTATCCTATGTGTTCACAATTGCAAGTAGACCACATTTACCAACATGAATACAATTTTTAGCAGAACATTGCTTTGCTGCAAGCAAGGAGAGAAAGGAAAGAATAACTGTACAATTAAAAAAGCTAAATAATAATTGCAGGAGCAAAATGCTACCATTAAACTGCTCTGATGACTATTTGTCTGAAAAATCTATTAAAACTTATCTTCAGAGCTCTTTAGGATTTCTTAGTCAGAACTTCACAATTCTGCTTCCATTTGTTTACTTCACAAAGGCCTATAGCAATGTCTTTGGTGGAGGTTGCTTCTGGGGTTTCTGGAGCTGAAGCTGAGATAACAGAGGTGTAATCCATGAGGTCAGATGGTCAAATTTGCACTGCTGTGTCTTTCCACCCTGGAGAGAGACAGTCTTTTCGCTGATGCACTTTGTGATACATCCAATATCGTGCTTGTAATTGATTATATGGATAGTCTCTTATAGCCTGTTTTGATTACGTTGTAGTCTGACTCACCCTTTTGGTTTAGCGCTGCTCCTGTTGAACAGATTATACAACACATGCACTATAATTAAGTTGACCATGAATCTGGATGAAACACCTTTTGAGATTAAGATCAACTCAAAGCTTAAATTCCTTGATTGTCCATATACCATTTCATAGGAAGATATTCTTTTTCTTTCAAAGGTGAGCTTTTTATAACCAGGAATTCCATAGGAAATACAGGGTCAAAGTCAATTGCATCATCTGAAAAGGTTACCTCACTGTACATTGCTCCTTCTTGCTTAAGAGTCTGTGCTGACCAATTGGCCCCCATCTTCACCTGAATCTTCAGTAAATCACTAGAGGTGTGCTTTGCTCCTTGTTGCAAATGCTCTACTATCATCAGAGTGCCGAAGAAGCCTACCATCAAGGAACTGAATGACTACAGACCAGTTGCTCTAACATTTGTAGTTATGAAAACCTTTGAAAGGCTAGTACTGTCCCATTTGAAAACCATCATGGATCCGCTGTTAGACCCCCTGCAATTTGCATACCGAGCAAATAGATGATGCTGTTGATATGGCTCTGCATTACATCCTACAACATCTTGAATCTCCAAAGACCTATGCAAGGGTCTTCTTTGTAGACTTCAGCGCAACATTCATTACCATCATTCCAGATATTCCTCTAACTAAACTAAATCATCTAGCTGTACCTGTTCACAGTTGTAAATGGATCATAAGCTTTGTAACAGACAGGAAGCAGCAGATGAAGCTAGGCAAAATCACATCAGATACCTGTACAATTAACACAGGAGCCCCACAAGGCTGTGTACTCTCTCTACTTCTCTTCTCTCTATACACCAATGACTGAATCTCTAAGATCCCTCTGTTAAAATACTGAAGTTTGCAGATAATACAACAGTGATTGGTCTCATTCGAGACAATGATGAATCTGCATACAGATGGAGGTTGAACAATTAGCTTTGTGGTGCAACCAGAACAATCTTGAACTAAATGCACTCAAAACCATAGAAATGGTGGTAGATTTTATGAGAAACCCTCCTATACTACCTCCTCTTACAATACTAGACAACACAGTATCAACAGTAGAGACCTTCAAGTTTCTAAGTTCTATCATATTTCAAAGGACACCTAACATCAAAAATGTCATCAAAAATCCACAACAAAGAATGTTCTTTCTGCACCAACTCAGAAATTTCAAACTGCCCAAAGAGCTGCTGATTCTGTTCTACAGAGGAATTATTGAGTCTGTCATCTGCACCTCTATAACTGTCTGGTTTGGCTCTGCAACCAAACAAGACAGACACAGACTTCAAGAGATAATTAGAACTGCAGAAAAATGATTGCTACCAACCTGCCTTCCATTGAGGACCTGTGTACTGCACAAGTCAAAAAGAGGGCTGTGAAAATAACTACAGAGCCCTCACATCCTGGACATAAATTGTTACAACTTCTACCCTCAAAACAACTCTATAGGGCACTGCACACCAGAACAACTAGACACACGGACAGTTTTTCCCCAAATGCCATCACTCTGCTAAATAACAAATCCGCACAACACTGTCAAATTATCTACTAAGACTATATTACTATTATTATTCTCTTTCTTCCTAGTACCTGTCTCTTTCCACTTATGACTATAACCATATTGCTTGTATCTTTAAAATTCATATTGTGTTATTTGTTTCCTAGTATAATTTGATTGCTTATTAGTAACTTATGACTATCACTAAGTGTTGTATCTTATGATTCTTGATGAATGTATTCTATTGATTTTTCTTTGTATACACTGAGAGCATATTCACCAAAGACAAATTCCTTGTGTGTCCAATTACACTTGGCCAATAAAGAATTCTGTTCTGTTCCGTTCTATTTTATTCTATTATTGTGGGGAGGAACATGGCCCTAGTCCTCTTCCCTTAGATTGGGCTAAACAAACTGCATAGTTGCCAATTATCTGCTCTGCCTTTGTATGAATTTCATTAACCTATCAAGATAATGCTTCTGTTTCTTCATGACTTTAGTTGCGTAGTTGCATAGTTGTGCAGTTAATTGGGCTGAAACATGGAGCAGGGCCAATGTTTCTATCAGCTTGTGTGATAGAACATCCTGTTCTACAAGGACTGCATATTCTGCCTTGCATCAGGCACTCTCTGTTCCCTTCTCATCCTTGATTAAACTAGTAACATCCCAGTAAAATTTAAACTATGCATTAAAACTGGGTGTACCTCTCCTAGCTTCATTTCTATTATAGTGAAAAACAGGCAGTCTTGATCTGGCCAGTTTTCCAATAACAGATCTCAACTGTCTTAGTGAACTGGGGGATACAACTGCACAGATAGTTTTAACCTATCCTAAGTCAATAGTTTATTGGTCCATTTAATGAAACCTGAGTGAACTATAATTTGTTCTTATTCACTTATCTTCTTCCTCAGCTGCAATCTGCATATCATCACCATATGATAAAATAGTTGTCTCTCTGGCAAGGGGCGAGAAAAAAAAACTAGCAGATTTTTGTAAAAGGCATTGAGCTGTCATTTCCTGGCAGGTCCCTCATCTGTTATATGCTATCACAAGTTGAATGAGCTGGGATTTGAGACCCATGTCAGCCTGTCTCAGTTTAGGAAAGAAAGCAAAGGTCTGCTGAGATCAGACACACAAAAGGCAGAATTCCTCCATACACCCCTAAAAGATATTCACTGAGTCCTCCTTACCCAGGAGGGTCCATGTCACAAAAAACACAGTTAGCAAAATTGATACTTGTATTCCCTTAGCGCAAGTTTGTTATTGCACAATCTGTGTCACAACCAATTAGTCAAAGTGTATGTTTGTATGTATGCATTATAAAACTCATAGACTTCTTCATATGAGTTCTGGAAAGATTTCTGTCTGTGCTTTTGAACCCATATTTTAACAAAAGATCAACACAGAAAATTACATTGAGGGAGAGCCTCTTATCAAAAAATATTTGAAAAATGAATCCAATTTCCTCTGAAGATGTAGAGTTTACCTGCATGTGCCCCTCCACCACAGTCACTTGTTGTCACATGTTCAGCTTCAGCCTTGTCTGACGGATCCACTCAATGCAAGCATTTATGTTGATGTAGTTGGTCTGTGTCTGCCTCAGGGACTGACACCAGGCCTCGTTTGATTTCTCTGGAGTAGGCTAATGTAGTAATCTTAGCTCTGGAACAAGCTCTGATCCCCAACACCAGCTAATGCTGTCACTAATGACAATACAAACAATGTGGCCAAGTCAGGAGCTAAGATCAAACACTGGGCCCTGCACTTAGTGATACCACCATTGTGGTTCAACTCACTTCACTACATTGCTGTTCCTCTCAGTTCCTGGTTGCTGCCTTGCTGCCACCCAGCCTCACCTCATTCCATCACTGAACACATTGACAACTTGCCCACCAAGCAAGATTCATATAGGGACCCAGGCCCCGAGGACAGGATGATGTCATCAACACTACTAAAATGCCCAATAGCTGAGGTAAAATGCCAAACAGTGTGATGTCTCCTTTGGATGACTCCTCTGATGCTTCCTCAGAGGCCAGCTTGAGGGAGAATGAGATCATTCCTGACATCCCAGGAAGTACTGACCCTGAACTGCTGGCAGAAGAGGCTTCGGCTGGGAAGAGCTTGCAAGCCAGTGAAGAAGAGCGGCAGCCATGGTGGATCGCAGATCACGCAGGGCAGAGAAACTGAGATTTGCCAGCTTGCTGGGGAAAAGGCCCCGTCCCTCTTGATGAGCTGCACTGGGACCTATGTAGCACAGCAGGCAGAGGGAGGCATTGCTGAAAGCAACGTGTATGGGTTGTTGTGGTGTGCTCATTTGTGAACTGAATTACTATAACCCATGAGCTAACGTGGATGTACTTTAAGTTTTATCCTGGGGGGGGCAGGGCTTTATGTTCATTTATTGGACTCACTGTTCGAGCAGCTTGCTATGTGTTTAATGGACTAATTGGCCATTGCCTGGGGATTTAATCTGGGCTTGCTCGTGGTTGGGACAGCAGGGTGAAGAGAACTGCTGGGGGAAGACATAAACCACACTGATGTGTGAGTGTAAGTGAGTGGTGCAGCAGAAACAGCTGGGGAAGTCATAGTCCCTGCAGTGGCTCCCCAGTTGGACCGCTGGGACCGATGTCACGTTTGACAAGCGAGGACCTTTATCTTTATGTTTTATTGAATGTCCATAATATTCTCAGAAGTCTTTGCCAACACCAAAATTCAGGGACATTAATAATCATACTTATTCATTGTCTTTTTTATTCAAAATATCCAAATATTTAGTAATATATTTTAATTGGTTTGTGTCTGTCTGTGTCTGTGTCTGTGTGTTAACCATAATGGTAATACAAATAGTCCTCAACGTATGACCACAATTGAGCCCAAAATTTCTGTTGCTGAGACTGTTGTTAAATGAGTTTTCAAATTTCAAATTCAAATTTTTAATTTGTTAGCCGCTCCCTCTCTGCAAGGGACTCGGGGCGGCGTACAATAAAAATATACATACATACATATAGACATACAGATACACACATATACATACATATACATACATGGAGGAGGTAGTAATCAAAACATATATCACATTAATAATAATAATAGAAAATTAAAATTAGCCATTAAAATATCTCATGATAAAATACAATTTAAAAAGGACTGTCAGGAGGAGGATAAACTATGGTTGAGCCAGGCCAGATAATTGAAAGAGGTGGGTCTTGAGCTTTACACGGAAGGAGCGGAGATCGGAAGTAATCCTGATGTCAAGGGGGAGGTCATTCCACAGGGCTGGGCCCATCACAGAGAAGGCCCTGCTCCTGGGCGTCGCCCCCCGACACTGTTTAGCGGACGGCACCCGTCCCATTTTACAGCTTTTCTTGCCATAGTTGTTAAGTGAATCACTGCAGTACTTAAGTTATTAACACAGTTATTAAGTGAATGGGGCTTCCCCATTGAAAATTGCAAAAGTGGATTACATGACCCTAAGACATTGCAACCTTTGAAAGCATGAGTCAGTTGCCAAACATCTGAATTTATTTGATTATGGAGATGCTACAATGATCGTAAGTGTGAAAAATGGACAGAAGTCACTGTTTCAATGCTGTTGTAATTTAGATCGGTTACTAAAAGAATTGTTGTAAGTCGAGGACTACCTGTATGTGCTGTGATGGCTTCTCTTTATCAAAATCAACTTTGATTTTTTTCTCTCCAAGTTACAAGGCTTGTTATGTCATTGTCATATTTTATTCACCTAGTTGTTACAATATGTAGAAATGTAGTTATAATTCAGCATAAGTGTCAGGTGTTTTCAGATGATGTTTGTAGATTAAATGAATCCATCATTAGGAAATGAAAGAATAATATGATTACTACAGGTTTTTAATGTTGTGATGCTTTCTAGAGCTGTGATTCAACACGGACCATACAGAAGTGGGTTCCGGATCCTGTCACAACCAGTACACTGCAACGGGGCTGGGCATCCTCGTCGGGCATGTGCGCTTCATGCGCATTCCACCGCCCAGCGACACTCAGCTGCTTGGCATGTTGTGCAGGTGCCACACGCTGTGCGTAAGTGCGCAATTGGCCTGTTTGCATCAAAAAGTGGTAAGGACCGTGGGAGGGTGGGTTCGCCAAATGAGCCACCGTTCCGGTACGGTGGCCACTGCTCCCAGCTACCACCGGTACACCCATACCAGGCCATACCGCCCAGAACCCACCACTGATATCATGAAGACTAAACTTATTACAAAATGCTTATTTTCATTTTGAATTTCCAATTTATTACATAATATAACTGGATATTAACCAGTCCTTCTAGTTAACATAAATTAAAAGGTTTAATTTGTTATTACCTTTACCTTCCAGGCCATATCTTCCTTAATTTTTTTGTTTTTGTTTCAAGCCTAAAAACCTGCTTGTCGCTTCCCTATACTGCTACTGTTTTCATAGAGTTTCTGTCTGGTTTAAGTTCTGTTTATTACCTCCCTATTCTTAAGTTTCTAAGACATAAACTGAAATAATAAAAAGGGGGCTATGAGAATATTAAAATGCAATAAAATATCCAAGAAAAATAGATAAAATTATTTATAAATAACTATGTATACAGCATATTTGTTAAAATATTAAAATATTAACTTATATTCGTATTTTACATTAGTTCTTATCCTTCAATACAGTGCAGCAACTTTTAGTGAAATCATCTTTATTTTAGTTGTCTACTGTAGAAGTCAATCATACTTTAAAAAAGCACAGAAGTAGGGATGTGATGATTAGGGTTGATCCAATTGAAATCAAATCTCTGCTTCTGAAAATTGGTCTCTTGCCGTTTGGATTTCCGAATTAATTTGAAAAAGCACATCTTTACATACTCTAAAAACAGATTAAAATTGTTGGAGTTCTTTATTTTGATTCAGAGATTCACTGAGTCTCATTCTAGTTAAAACTCTGAATCAGAGCTTCTCACAGTTCTAGGCAAAGCCCCTCTGGGGAGGGACCCCTGTTGGACCCCTTCTGCGTCATCCTGAAGTTTTAGATGAGACATCGGCTCTATTTCAATAACCTGTAAACAGTTAAAATTGAACATACTTTTTCTTTTTCTTGAACACATTTTGAAAGAAATTCAGTAGGAATTTAAACACGTTATTCCCCAAAAGATAAAACTACAAGTATAAAGAATAAAAAAAGACTGCTGTCTGAATAAAAGAATTTGAAAATGAAACTGATTTGGGATGTATAGGATATAGGATATATTGCACTGCACAGCACTTGAGCTTCAAGTGATCAACCATTTAAAGTCTATGCCAGTGATGGCTAACCTTTTTGCCATCACATGCCAAAAGCGGGGGGAGTGCAGGGGGGTCATGCACATATGTGCCCACACCCATAATTCTATGGGCCCTCCCCCTGCACATGCACTCGTGACTCCCCCATGCTCCTCCCGCTTTTGGCACGCGATGGCATGGTGGACCCATTTTTCATCCTCCCTAGGCTCCAGAGCCTTTCTAGAAGCCTTGGGAGAGCAAAAATGGCCTTCCACACACCCCAGAGGCCAGAAATGGCCCATTTGCTTACTTCCGGTCGGATGGGAAGGCCCATTTTTAGCTCTCCCCAGGCTCCAGAATCTTTCTAGGAGCCGGAGGGAAAAGGCCTCCCCCTGCACACTAACCAAAATGGCTCCGTGTACCACCTGTGGCATGTGTGCTATAGGTTCGCCATCACGGATCTATGCTACTTGGAATGACTTTTCAAGTAATACAGGAACATGCATAATATATTCAGTATTTGATGATGGGATAGAGAATGTGATAATTATTCTACCCGAATTTGGCTGTATGCAAGTTTGTTCCAATTAATATATTTTAAGCAATTATAACCAATGAGAAGCGGAAAGTACCAAGGAAAAAATAATAACAAAATCAAAAACTGGGGAAATACGAACTCTTTTTTTCTTTTTTGTCTGCAAAAGATCAAGATGGTTCCAGCTTCTTTTCCATTTTCACATTAGTTGAATTAACTACATTTAAGGTGGACCAGAATTTCGAAATAAGATTGGTATAACTAACTGCAATTTTGGAACTGGACATTAAGGAAGAACAAAAGACCAAGATGGCTCCCGTCACTCTTCCCCACAGCAATTGAAGTAGATAAATTTAAGGTGGACCAGAATTCTGAAATAAGAACTCTATAACTAACTGCAATTTTGGAACTAGACATTATGGAAAGGTGGGAATTTGAAGAACTACATGAAATTATAAAATATGCATAAATCATTAAAATCAAGCCTAGGTCTACATCTTGACCAATGTAAAGATGGGGTGGGGTTAAAGCACAGTCACTATATATGTATAATTTTTTGTTCTATTTTTTTAAAAGAAGGAGGAAGATATATGTTAAAATTACATATGTATACTGAAAAGAAATTATAAACACCATCAACATAAAATGGAGCTTGCTAATAAGCTGAAATGCACCAAGTAAATGAGATGAAGAGTGTGAAGTAGAGGAGAGAGGGAAGGGAAGAAGAGAGAGATAGGAGAGAGGGTGGGGGGAAGAGGAGGAGAGAAAGAAGGCGTGGAAAGGAGAGAGAGCAGAAGGAGAGAGGAAGGGGAAGGAGAGAAGAGAAGGGTGACAGAGGGAAGAAAGGAGGTAGGGAGGGGGAGGAGAGAGGGAAAAGAAAGTGACAAATATGGTGTATGGAGAGCAGAAGAGCTAATAATTGTTTTTGGGAGTTGATGGTAAGATGAATTGATGTAAACATTTAATAATACAATACGATGTTGGCTATGTAATAGTATACATGTGGTTATATGTTATGAAAATGAAAAAATAAAAAAAATTTCTACATATACTGTGTGTGTTTGTGTGTGTGTGTGTGTGTTTTGTAGATTTTCATGGGTGTAGGTATACTGCTCTTGTTGTATTTGGGTCTTTTCCCATGTAAGATTGAGATTGTTTTGGCAATGTTTCGGCGAGGTCCCACTCGCCATCTTCAGGTTGGTGTTTTCGGCTTCATGCTTGTGTGAGTAAGGTGTGGTCGGAGCTGTTGTCTTTCTATACGTCTCGGTGTGTGTGTGTGGAGTACTGGCTTTGTTGCTGTAAGTGGGTTGATTGGCTGTGTAGTTGCATCCCGATTGGTAGATGGAGTTGATGTTTGTAGATTGGTTGGCTGTTTCGTATCATCCTGTGTGGCTGAGGTGCTGGCTGTGTGTCTGTTGTTCTTTTGTGTTGTAACAACCTGGGTGGTGGGTGGGGTTCATTTGTGGACTAGAGCTGGTTTCCAGATGTATGGTAGGCGGGAGGTATCATCACATTTATTCATGTTGTTGGGGTGTTTCTCTATTTCAATGCCTTCCATAATTCTCTTGTTGAAGTGTTCTGTTTTGGAGATTAATTTGGTTGCTTCAAAATCAGTTTCATGTCCTGTTGCTTTAAAGTGCTGGAAAAGGGAGGAAGTTTTTTCTTTTTTTCTGACTGTGTTCTTGTGTTCTGCGCTGCATGCATTTATTCTCCTATTAGTTTGTCCGATATATGTGGCAGGGCAGATTTTGCAAGGTATTTTGTAGATTCCTTGGTTTTTCACCACTGTTCTAAACCAAAGTTAATTAGAAAAAATTGTCTATAGAATTTGGTTAACAAAGCAATATTTTGCAATGCCTTTATAAAATTGAAAATATTTCCCGGGGAGGCGGAGCTGACGTTGCAATAATACGACATGTGATCTTGGAGCTCCAGAATTGCCATTGATATCTCTGCCACTGGACGGTCCTTTTGGACCTAAACCGTCCCATATAGACAGTGATAGAGAAGGGCACATCCTACTGATCCCGGGGACATCGCAAAGTCTCTGGTAGATCCAGGAGAAGCCCTTTTTTTCTGGTGACAAAGAAGCAGCCATTAAAGCTACTGAAAATTGGGACAGCTCCAGAAACGGAAGACAAGCAGGAGAGAAAGTGTGCTGAATTGGTAAGATAAGTTTTTACTATTAGATGAGAGAATACCCCAAAGATTAAAAGTAAAGCTAAAATTGAAGACAGAAGAGGTCAAGCGGCGAGATTAAGCCTGAGTCAAACTTAGTGTGTTATTATTTTTTAATCCTTTTACTGCTGGAATTTCTACAAACCCTTATTTTTTAAACTGGACTGATTTTATTTTTGTCTTTTTAAAAAGATTTTCACTCTTTTTCTCTTTTCAACGCCCTATAATATTTTCTTGTTAAAAAAAATTTTCCTGGAGTATAAAGAATATAAAGAGGGAAGTGAAAATAGATGAAAAGAAATAACACTGCCACTTAGAGGCTCGGAGGCTTGGAAGTATTGTTTTTCTTCTCTACGTTTGAGCATTTGATAATCTTGTGCAAAGTAAGAAATGGTGTTACACTTCAAGGACTCTGAGTTTGTTTATTGAAAATGATAGTGGGAATACCACGGATGTTTATACAGATGCTTCTCTGGGTACTATCAGAGTGAAAAGCTTGGAGTGGAAAAAAAAGTTTGCACTGAACTGGGAAAGAGAACAGTTAACTCTGTTTGGAAAAGAGCCTTGGATTTTACAGTGGCAGTGTGCACTATTGGAAGGAAAAGATCAATACAGACAATGTTGCAACAGGGAAAAGAAAAGGAAGTGACATTGCAGATGATAATGCATGTTCTATTGAAAACTTACAACGGGCCACTGTGAGTTAGATGTTGCAAGGCTACATTCTTTTTGTCTTGTTTTTATTCATCTGGAAACTGATTCATCTCCCCCACACACACATTTCTTCCCCCCTTTCAACTTCTTGGAGATCAAAATATATGCCTGAAAAGATAGTTTTAGCCTTACACTCTTTTAGAAACCATTACTGAAAAGACCTAATGCCAACAAAAAGAGCTAGACATCCTAGAGACAAATTTTGCCACTAGTGTGTCTTAAGAGAAGCCAATTCCATAGAATACTGTGGCTCATTATGTAACTCATTTTATCAGATCCCTTAAATCTTTCATGTTGATTTCTACTCACAAGGAAAGGTATGTTAGATTAAAGCAGCACATACCTCACACCTGTTGGCCATTTTAAATAACACAAACTCAATGGTCAGTGAGTTTTGCAAAACTGGTGTTCTTATTGTACCTATTCTTCCTCCTCATTTAGGAGACCTATAGCATTTGAAATCTTATACTTTTGTATTTGAACAGGGTCAGTTTTCTGATATCAAGACAGGCTGGTGTGCCAGTTATGCAGACAAAAAGTCCATAAACATCTCTGGTATTTAACAGTCTTATGTTGCCATCACAAGTCATCAATGAGATATCAACTTCTATGCACTCACATAGGCTTGTGATGAGTGTAATTTTGGACAACTGCTACTGCATGAAATGAAATGGCCAATTGCACAGGAGTCTCTTCAGACATGTGCTGGAATGTATAAAAGACATAGTTTTTACACAACAAATACCAACTCTTTGTTAAGTACCAGAAGTTTGTACAGAATGCAGAGCCATTGTTGTGCAGTGGTTAGAATGCAGTACTGCAGGCTACTTCTGCTGACTGCCAGCAAGTCAGCAGTTTAAGTCTCACCGACAAAGTTGACTCAGCCTTTCATCCTTCTGAAGTCAGTATAATGAGGACTCAGATTGTTGGGGGAAATATGCTGACTCTGTAAACCACTTAGAGAGGTCTGTAAAGCACTGTGAAGTGGTATGTAAGACTAAGTGCTATTGCTATATTGTTACCCTTGAGCAATATTCAACTCTGCAATACCAAATAGTCATAGAGAATTCTGCCCTGGCAAAATTGCCCATGATCGGCAGCTGTATAATGCTTGTTTCATTCACTGGTTCTTGGTGGATATAATCTCAATATGCAAGGAGAATTGACTTTGGTGATCAAGGCTGAACAGTGCATGTATTAGGAGTAGCTTATTGAGTATCTCCAAAACCTGCTCTGGTACTTCTGCAAAACATGTTTTGAACAAAGAATACCAATTTGTTCCCTCAAAAGCATGGAAAGTTTCTCTGGATGGAATTATGGAGTGAACTAAATTTAAATAAAAGTTATTGATAGAGCCACAAGCCCAGTGACTGTTGTATCCTATCCCTTCTCAATTGCAAATAGACCACACTTACCAACAGGAACACGATTTTAGCAGAGCCATTACTTTGCTGCAAGGCAGCAAGTAAAGAATGGAAAGAATAATAGTACAATTAAATAAGCTACAAAACAATTGCAGAAGCCAAAATGTCAAAGTTAGATTGCTATGAGGACTATTTGCCTAAAAGTCTATTAAAACTTATCTTCAGAGCTCTTCTGGATTTCCTAGTCAGAACTTCACTTTTCTTCTTTCTTCTGCTCGTTTCCCAAAAGCCTAGAACAATGTATTCAGTAGATGTTGCTTCAGCAGTTCCTGGAGTTGGAGTGCACCCGAAGTGACTGAGGTGAACCCATGAAGATGCTGTGCCTTTCCACCTTAGAGATGCACCCAATGTCCTGTTTGAAATTGGTTATATCGTGCAGTCTAATATAGATTGTTCTGAACACAATGTAATCTGACTCACCCTTGGGTTTGATTCTGCTACTGTTGAAAATATTTTATTTTCATTTTACTGATGATTAAGTTATTTATATTTAGCATATTATAAAATAATTATGCATCAGGATGAATACTTTATGTGATTAAAATCAATTCAAAGTCTAAAGATAAACAGATAAGCGTGCATAGGAAACTGTTCATTTATGATTACAAAATATATTTTGGATGATCTCTGAACATAAAACAGTTTAGAAGAGTGTAAATGATAGGGATTAAGCAGATACTCTGCTTTCTTTTTCTACTTAACAGCTTTTTTTTTTTCTAGTCAGGGCAAAGCAGAGACAGAATTAGGAAATTGTGGGAGAAAATACAATGTTGTCTAAATCAGAGATGATATTCAACAGGTTCTGACCAGTTTTGGAGAACCGGTAGTGAAGATTTTGAGTAGTTCAGAGAACCAGTAAATACGACCTCTGACTAGCCCCACCCCCATCTATTCTCTATTTCCCGAGTCACAGCTGATCGGGAGGAAATGGAGATTTTGCAGAAACCTTCCCCTGCAGTGGGGAGGGAATGGAGATTTTACAGTATCCTTCCCGTGGAGTGCAGTGGGAATGGAGATTTTACAGTATCCTTCCCCTGGAGTGGGGTGGGAATGGAGATTTTACAGTATCCTTCCCCTGGAGTGGGGTGGGAATGGAGATTTTACAGTATCCTTCCCCTGGAGTGGGGTGAGAATGGAGATTTTACAGTATCCTTCCTCTGGGGTGGAGTGGGAATGGAGATTTTACAGTATCCTTCCCCTGGAGTGGGGTGGGAATGGAGATTTTACAGTATCCTTCCCCTGGAGTGGGGTGGGAATGGAGATTTTACAGTATCCTTCCCCTGGAGTGGGGTGAGAATGGAGATTTTACAGTATCCTTCCTCTGGGGTGGAGTGGGAATGGAGATTTTACAGTATCCTTCCCCTGGAGTGGGGTGGGAATGGAGATTTTACAGTATCCTTCCCCTGGAGTGGGGTGGGAATGGAGATTTTACAGTATCCTTCCCCTGGAGTGGGGTGGGAATGGAGATTTTACAGTATCCTTCCCCTGGAGTGGGGTGAGAATGGAGATTTTACAGTATCCTTCCCCTGGGGTGGGGTGGGATGGAGTTTTTACAGTATCCTTCCCCTGGAGTGGGAAGGGAATGGAGATTTTACAGTATCCTTCCTCTGGGGTGGAGTGGGAATGGAGATTTTACAGTATCCTTCCCCTGGAGTGGGGTGAGAATGGAGATTTTACAGTATCCTTCCCCTGGAGTGGGGTGGGAATGGAGATTTTACAGTATCCTTCCCCTGGAGTGGGAAGGGAATGGAGATTTTACAGTATCCTTCCTCTGGGGTGGAGTGGGAATGGAGATTTTACAGTATCCTTCCCCTGGAGTGGGGTGAGAATGGAGATTTTACAGTATCCTTCCCCTGGAGTGGGGTGAGAATGGAGATTTTACAGTATCCTTCCCCTGGGGTGGGGTGGGATGGAGTTTTTACAGTATCCTTCCCCTGGAGTGGGGTGGGAATGGAGATTTTACAGTATCCTTCCTCTGGGGTGGAGTGGGAATGGAGATTTTACAGTATCCTTCCCCTGGAGTGGGGTGGAATGGAGTTTTTACAGTATCCTTCCCCTGGAGTGGGAAGGGAATGGAGATTTTACAGTATCCTTCCTCTGCCATGCCCACCATGCCATGTCCACAGAACCTGTAGTAAAAAAAAATTGAATCCCACCACTGATCTAAATGCTTGTAAAATATTTTCTGTGCTAATTCCAAAATACTGTCCAGGAAGAGAATGTGTGTGTCCATGGTGTCAGGAGTCAATATCAAGTCTTTACTTTTTTAAATGGAATATCAAAAGACTCTGAAGAACACAATACTTAGAGTGCACACTGACTTGTTTTTAATAATTTTATTAGGTTTTTTTCTTTGCTACATTAATAATTGCAATCTAGGGATCTAAGAGAAGGAAAAAAGCAATAGCTAACCTTGCAAACTGGAGACACTTGATTTCATCTGAAAAGATTACTGTATTCTAATTTTTTTAAAAAATTCTTGTTCTATAATGTCTTTTTTTAATTGGTTTAAATAAATCTAGATTTTTTTAAAATGGAAAAAAATATTTGTAGTCCATTTGTAAAAGAACACTGATTTATTATCACATTATAATTAATTTTTTTATCTGCAAAATCATTTTCACCCTTCTTCAGAGTTTCAGATCCTTTAGCGACTTTTAAAAGCATGTTCTTGCTATAATTGTCAAGCCATTCTCTCCTCCCTAATCTGCATTCTAAATTCTTTGTAAAGGAATAAATTGAGCTTTTCAAAAAAAAATTTAATTAAAGTCCTCATTTTTAGTAATATGTGATTAAATTCCTTAAGGAAATTTGATTTCAAATATTTTTTTTTTTAATGAATGAGAATATTCCAAATATATTTCCTATATTTTTGTTTCTGTGAATGGTAGTAATTCTCATTACCATATATTGAATGAAACTTCCTTAAACTCTTTTCTTTGTTTTCTTGTATTATTTGAAACAATTCCTCTAGGGCTTTATTTATTTTCTGTAATTCTAACTTTTAATTGTGTCAGCAAGCCACAAATATCTGAAGTGCAGGCCCTGTGAATGGGTGACATTTGATATAATATGAAAAGAGCTACTGTAGAACTTCCTAAGGACACAATGAGTTCACCTGAAGAAACTGAAAATATTAAAATGTTATTTCAACACCAATATTCATTTATAATTTCAAAAGCAAGTTATGTAATACCTACAAATAATACATAAAGTATTAAAACTTCCCAAACATTTTATTCTTTGTATAACATTTCAATGGATATAAAGTGTCAATTATACAAACTTTATTCAGAAACATAGACAGTTAATCCTCATTTTATGACCCTAATTGAGCTGTGTATTATGGTCATAGTTCATTATTGTTTTAAGTCAAGATACCTACCTGACCAAAAGTAAATTTCCAGCCTTTTTCATTGCAATTAAACAAATGCCATAGTTGTAAATCTGCACCACAGCTATTAAACAGAAGCCCTATTCATTAAGCAAATTAATTCATCAAGCAGTCACTTGAATTGGCTTTTTTGCCAGAAACTGGCAAAAAGCACCATGAAGTGCAGTCATGTTGCAGGAGGTAGAAATGTCTGACCCCCTCAACATGCATTCATGTCACCTCAAAGGGACAGTGCAGCCATTTATGATGCCAGGCATTGCTCTACAGCAGGGGTGGGTTTTAGCCAGTATGCACTGGTACGGCTGTACTAGTTCATTAAATTTAGCGTGTCTTCCCATACCCGTTCTTCCAGAGGCCAAGTACAAGAACACTCAATCCCCTGGCCTGCCCCCGTAGGCTTTTCCAACAGCTGAACTCCCCTCCTGTTCCTTCTTTGGCTGTTGGAAGAAGCCATGTGGGGCACGCTCCCTTCTCTTTGACAGCTGCCTGATTTCCAATGGGGGGTGGGGAAGAAATCCATGTTTTTCCTCTCTCTGCATGGATCCCCCCCCCAATTGGAAACTAGGCGGCTGTCAAAGAGAAGGGAGTGTGCGCCATGTGGAGTTTTCCAATAGCCAAACTCCCCTCCTATTCCTTCTTCACCTGGTTTCCAACGGGAGGGGGAGAAATCCATGTTTTTCCTCCCTCTGCATGGATTTCCCCCCCCCCCCAATTGGAAAGGAGGTGGTAGTCAAAGAGAGGGAGCGTGCCACAGGTGGCTTCTTTCAACAGCCAAAGAAGGAACAGGAGGGGAGTTTGGCTGTTGGAAAAGCCCACGTGGTGCGCGCTCCCTTTTCTTTGACAGCCGCCTCATTTCCAATTGGGGGGCAGGGGGAATCCATGCAGAGGGAGGAAAACAGATAATGAACTAAAGAAATAAAAGTTATGGCAGGCAGGCAGACACAGTGACTGCTGCATGCTGTACTACCGCAACTGCAAATAGATCCACATTTATTAACAGGAACAAAATTTTAAGAAGAGCCATTACTTTCCTGCGTGTAAAGAAAGGAAAGAATAACAGTACAATGAAATGAAATGAATAATAATTGCAGGAGCCAAAATGACAACGTTTAACTGTTATGAAGACTATTCTCTCCAAGTCCATTAAAATTATCTTCAGAGTTCTTCAGAATTTTCTAGTCAGAACTGTTGGGCGTATACTCCTAGTGTTGGGCAGGCAATATATATCTATCTACAATGACAAATGGTCGCTGTTACTTTAAATGAGTGGATGTACCTAACAGATGTAATTAGCTTTGCTATAAGAGGAAGACAGGAGAGCTCATTCTCTCTCTGATTCTCTCTCTGTTTGTCCTATGATTGATAACTTGATGACTGGAACGTGAACTGCGACTGTAAGCAATTGTTTGTTCTTTGAATTGTGTTTGGACTAATATCTACTATCTACTATCACTGCTTGTGAAGCGACTTTAGTAGTAAAGCTACTTAATTTTATTAGCAGTGTCTGTGACTCTATTCGTGTGTTTCTACTAGCAATGTTTTTCTCTCTGGCTGCACATCCCGCTGTGCTACTTTCTGTCTCCCAACGGAGATACCCCCTAACAAGAACTTCATCTATCTTTTTTCTTCTACTCACTTCCCAGAATCCTAGAACAATGTCTTTAACAGAGGTTGCTTCCGAAGTTCCTGGAGCTGAAATGGACCTGAGATAATTACCTGACTAGAGTGCACTTGACATAATCCATGAGGTTAGACTGCTGTGTCTTTCTACCTTGGAGAGAGTCTCTGATTCAATTTGCAATACATCCAATATCTGGCTTGCAGTTGGTTGTATGGTGTATCCTGATGAAGCCTGTTCTGACAACAATGTAGTCTAACTCACTCTTTTGGTTTGATGCTGCTCCTGTTGAAAAAAATGTATAGCATGTAAGTAAATTGAACAGGACAAACTCTGGGATTAGAATCAATTCAAAGCCTAAAGGCCTTGATTGGCCATATACTTACAATTTCATAAGGGTGTATGTGTACTTTCAATATCTTTCAAGGTGAGATTTTGATAGCCAGGTGTACCATGAGAAATATATGAGCAAATCAGAAAATACAATATCTATTTTACTGATCACTTATTTAATGGAATTGCTGGCTCCAGTGAATAATTCAAAAAGAGCTTGGCAATTTTTGAATAACAGAATAACAGTGTTGGAAGGGACCTTGGAGGTCTTAAAGTCCAACCCCCTGCACAAGCAGGAGACCTCCAATCTCTTCTTAAAAACCTCCAGTGATTGAGCATCCATAACTTCTGGAGGCAAGTTGTACCACTGATTAATTTTTCTCTCTCTCAGGAAATTACTCCTTAGTTCTAATTAAGGAGCTTCTCTCCTTAATTAGTTTCCATCTCTTGCTTCTTACCAGCCTTCTGGTGGTTTAGAAAATAGATTGACCTCCTCTTTATTGTGGCAGCCCCTCAAATATTGGAACTGTTCTGACCCAGCCTTTGCAAGTAGTGAGAAACTGCTTACTCACAAGTAAAACAGGGCCCTTTTTTCTTAAAACAGGGCACAGACAGTCTTTATTCACATCAGATAGACAGCCACAAAAATAATTAGCCACAAATGAAAGTCTTTTCCCCTTGTGAAACAGGACATGAATAGTCTCTGTTCACATGAGAACCCAAGATTTAAAAAAAGTCCTTCAATGATTGAGCCAAGCAGAACAGTTCCTTTTCACACCGGCTGAGGCAAATGGATTATCTATTGTGCGCCAGCAGAGAGATTCAATTAGCATTCAAATACAGAGCGATGAGACCTGACAAAACTGGTTCCAGCAAAGGAAACCAACTTGATTGATGTACACTGGAAAATAAACAGTTGTCTGTGCCAACAGGCCCCTCCCATTCCCCTACTATTTATATCCCAACCACACCATGGAGTGGCTGGCTAGCATTCATGTCTTCTTTTCCCTGAGAGCTGGCTTATTGCCTTCCACAGCTTTCCTCATCTCTCTTCTCTATGCATATGCGGATCTGGGAATCCAAGCTATTATAGGGGCTACAAAGCTCCAGCTACCATACGAAACTACAACCACTGATGCTTTTGTTTTGGAGAGCCCTAGAAAAACAGGCATTAGAACAGTTGAAGGCAGTTGAAACCTTTCCCTTGTTTGCAGCCAAGTGGGAGAGTTAGGCACATAAAGATTTAATTCAACAACATGAGGACTCAGAAAGACCAATGGTTGGAGGCAGCATGATGACTCTGTGCATCTATTACATAAGCATTTCTCAATCATGAATAAGACTTGCCCAATTCTGCATCATGCCATACAGCTTGCAATATGCAATGTCTACAGAATCTAAATATCACAATTTCCAAAGATATTTAAAATCCAATTGAAATTTTCTTGCCTCCCATGGCAGAACATCAAGATCCTTTGCTTTTCACAATAGCAGCAATAAAGGTAAGGGAGGATTTTAAAAATACACCCAGTTTTATTGCGTACTTTAAATTTTATAATGTTACTGGTTTCATCAGTATGGTGTGGAGAGCACATGATGCAAGGCAGAATATACACTCATCACAGAAGAGAATGCTCTATCAAAGAAACTGATCTCAGCATTGACTCAGCATTGTCCAACTAGCAGAACTACACCACTACAGCCAGGAAGGAACAAAAGCATTAGCCCAGAGGTTTTAGCAAAAATGGGCAGGCAAAGAAATTCAGGCATCCTGGGAGGTCACACGAGGCTGGCTCCAGGAGTTAGTCAACGCTTCCTTGAGTGAAGGGTTTCTGCCGGCCGCCCTGAAAGAGGCGGTGGTGAGGCCCCTCCTCAAGAAGCCTTCCCTGGACCCAGTTCTGTTAGCCAACTACCGTCCCGTCTCCAACCTTTGCTTTCTGGCGAAGGTTGTAGAGAGTGTGGTGGCACAACAGTTTCCGCGCCACTTGGAGGAAAATGATTATCTGGACCCGCACCAGTCCGGTTTCCGGCCTGGCCACAGCACGGAGACGGCATTGGTCGCGTTGGTGGATGATCTCTGGAGGGCCAGAGATGGGGGTTGCAGATGTTGGGGCAGAAGCAGCAAAGCCAGGCTTTCCAGGAGGTGGTTTTTTAGGTGGCATTCTTTGTGCAATAAAAAGTTCAGTCAGTATAGAGAATGGTCAGTCAGAAAGGCAAGGCAGCCAGGAGAGTCCAGGAGACAGAAGGTCCAGGCAGAAGAGAGTTTTTGTTTCCACTGGCCCTGGCAATAGAGCAAAATTTCCACTCCAGGGAGTTCAAAGGACAGCAATCCACAAGAGATTTATCTGAGTAGCACGGAGACAAAGACCGGAAGCCTGAAGTTTTAAAGGTGGAGTCAGATTTCACATTTCATAAAGACAACGGAAGTGTGCCATCTTGCCCTGCCAGCTTCGGGTTTAGAGGCAAAAATAAAGTTTTCAAAGTTCAATGTTCCCAAAGTTTCCAGATCATCATTGTTTTAAAGTTTAAATCTGAAAATTCACTTAGTAAGGGCGTGACATCATTGGTTGGCTCTCCCCCTCCTCCTCCTTCCCCTGGGGCTAAGAGCTAAAATGTTTCCAGCCGCCTGTCCAAGGGAGGGGGGGAAATCCCCCTCCCTCCAGCCGCGCCTCTCCAATTCAAGCCGAAAGTTAAGTTTAAACAGCTGACTTTCTTGTTAAGATTGTTAAAGTTGTTAAAGGGAATGGAGGAAGATTCACGCCTCACCGCACCGCAGCTGCATCCTTCTATTCTCTTTTTCTCCGATCAGCCTCACAGCGAAGACGCCGGAGCGTATCCCCTTCGTGCTCCCCGGTGCCTGGAGCGAGGCGGGGGGCCCCCCGCCAGCCGCTGCCGATCCAGGGATCCCCCGCAATGCCGCCCCTTCGGCAGGACGCCTCTACGGGGCGTCCTGTGTCCCCTAAGGAGTGGGAAGCCCACCGGGGATGCGCGGGGCGGGCAACGCTTGCCCGTCGCCGTCAGCCGCCGGAACCGGAAGTGACTATTTGTTATTGCAGAGTTGAATATTGCACACAGGTAACAACTAGGCTCTGTACAATCTCCCTGGTACTTAACAAAGTGTTAGTATTTGTTATGTTAAAACTATGCCTTTTCATACATTCCAGCACACGTCTGAAGAGACCTCTATGGAGTTGGCCATTTAGCCTCATTTCATGTAGTACCAGTTGTCCAAGACTACACTCATCACAAGCCCAGGTGAGTGCATAGAACTTGCACAGCTCATTGATGTCCTCTGATGGCAATGTAGGATACCCTATCAAATACCATATATGTTTATTGGCTCAGTCACTATGTGCAAAATTGGCACACTACCCTTTGCAGTCCTTGCCTACCTTCATATCAGAAAATTGGCCTGTTTAGATAAAAGGTATAAATAAGACTTCAAATGTGATAGCTCTCTTAAATGAAGAACAAGAAAAGCTAAGGACAGCAATCTTAAAAAACGGACTGCCCATTGATTTTGTGTTATTTAAAATAGTCCATAGCTGGAATGAATTTCCAAGTATGTGCTGCTTTAATCTTACAGTTCCTTGTAAATAGATATTAAGGTGGAACATTAAAGCAACCTGACAAAGGTAATTACATAATAGGTCCAGTACACTATGGAATTGGCTTGCCTTGTGGTTACCTGGGACAAACTATGCACAAAATTTGTTTCTGGGGCACCTATCTCTTTTTTTGGCATTAGGTCTTTTCCATAAAAGTTTAGAAGATAATGTAAAGCTAAAGCCTATCTTCAGACACATATTTTGGCATCCAAGAGATCCAAAGTTGGGAAGGACTATAGGGAAAATCAGTTTTCAGATGAACAGTTTAACACAAAAATAATGTAGCTTTCCAACCTCTAACTCACAGTGGCCCATTATAAGTTTTCATTAGAACATTCTCATTGCAAGCCATGAATATCAAGACATAGGTGTTTCTTCTAACCCAGAACAATGTTCTCTGTAAGTAACAGAGGGCGGGAAGTGGGTGTCTTAACTTACCTTACTGTAGGATCTGGAGGTGCATTGAAAAGGGAGATCAGTCTAGACTCCCTACCTAGTCACAAGGGAATTAACTCCATTGAGTGCCATTGACCATTAACATTCTCTAAGCAGGCATTGGCCATTACTTGAAAAGATTCCTGTACATAGGCTGTTGGCAATAAATTAGCTTAATTGAACTTTCATAGTGGACTCCCTCCCCTTTTCTCTCTCTCGCTTTCTCAGGAAACTGACCAAAATGACATCATTTTCCCCTCTAGTTAAAGAAACAAAAAACATTTCCCTTTTCTTTCTTTCTTTCCTCCCTCCCTCCAACTCATTGTTCCTTCTGCCCTTCCTTTCTCCCCCCCCCCCCAAAAAGCCCTCCAACCTGTGTTCCAGGGTAAAGAGTTTACTAATCAAGAGAACAAAATAAAGAGCTCAATTATTATATTATTTAAATAAAATAGTCCCATTTTTGTACATTTGCCTTTTCAAATCTCCTTTCTTCCTAAATGATATTCTTAAAATATAGATTAAAAGTGAAGTAAAAAATTAATGAGAGATATTAATCAAAATACTACGACCACTTAATTACCTATGGTGCTTCCTTCTAGCTGTTTCAATCATCATTATATTTTTCAAGCTCTTTTATTGTACAACTTTCAAAAGGTAAAGACTGACTATAAATTTCTCTGAAGCCCTTGAAAGACTTGTAAAGTCTACAAAGAAAAATCTCAGGAAAAAATAGATAATAAATTAGTAGCTTCTTACAGGTAATGTAGTCAGTTCTTCACAGATACTTCTTCTTGAATGGTTGAAGATGAGATGCTCAGGCTAAATCTCATCTGTATACAACTCCCAAAAAAGTCAGAGTGGGGGGTACATATTTGTAGAGCCTCCTGGGAAATGTTTTCAATTTTTAAAAGGCATTGCAAAATATTGCTTTGTTACTCAAGTTCTATAAACTATTTTTTCCAATTGACTTTTGTTTAAAAGCACTTGAATTTGGTTATTGAAGCTACTTTACATCAGCAGTATCTTTTCTGAGGGACTACAAAAAAGTAGTTATTATTCTTTTTGCGTATCAAAGTCATGCTTTATTTAATTTTATTTTAAAGGCACTAAAACAATCTTGAAACTTATTTTGAAAAAAATAACATAGAAGTTGTTTGTTTTCACACATTCTTTGTGATACAATATAAATTGATATTATTTTTATTCTTATTGTTGTATTTCATGGTTAGACACAAAGAGCCAGCATTTATATCATAAATTTAGTTTTAGGTGTCTCTAAAAACTGCAAATTAAGATAATAATAGAGTGTATGACCTTTTTTGCTGTTTTATTCCAAATCCAAATTCTAACAAAATCTTGCTAAGTATATCTTTAATAATCTCATTTACCAAAATATTAGATTTATACCAATGGTGGGATTCAAATATTTTACTATTGGTTCTGTGAGCATGGCTTGGTGGGCATAGCTATGTGGGTGTGTGACTGGGTGGGCATGGTTGGGTGGTCATGTGACTGGGTGTGTGTGGCCAGGTTGTCATATGGGTGGGCATGACCCATTTAGCAGTCCATTTTGCCAATTTAGCAGTCCATTAAACAATGGACAGCAGCCCCCTTTTCAATTCTTCTTTTTAATATTGTATGGAGTTTTTGCTCTAGGTATTTTTTTACTAGGGGGGGGGGGAGATAGGGCCCCTGAATTCTCCTCTGTGTTAGAGGCACCAAAATAACCAAAATGATATAAGATCTCCTGCTGGAGCAGAGGGTTGCACTACATAAATTCCAAGGTCCCTTCCAGCCCTTGATTGCTGTGCTGTTTCAATGCCTCTTCTGAAGTCACCTCTAGTGCCAGGGTTCGTGGTCTTTCCTTCCTCTCCTTTTTCTCTCCCTCCCTCCCTCTATCCATCCATCCATCCATCCAAGGGTGGGATTCAAAAATTTTAGCAACTGGTTAGCTACCTGGTTGCTGGGTGGGCGTGGCCAAGGTGGGCATGGCCTACTAGGGCATGGCCTACTAGGCCACCTGCACCAGGGTGAGGGGTGTTTTCACCTCCCCAGGCTCCGGAGGCTTTCCTCGAGCCTCCAGGAGGATGAAAATGGCCTCCCCCAGGCTCCGGAGACCAGAAACAGGCACATTTCCAGACTTCCAGAACTTCCAGGAGGCCCATTTTTCACCCACCCAGAGCCTTCCCCCCCTGCACTTACCTGGCATCCAAAACGGGCCATGTGGAGACTCCTGGGAGGGGCAGGATGGTGTGGGCACAGCCAGTCAGTCCTTGCAACTACCGGTTCAGTGAACCAGATGTAAAATTAGCATCCGGTTCACCTGAACTGGTCCAAACCGGCGGAATCCAGCCCCTGCATCCATCCATCCATCTCTCATTCACTTTTCCTTCCCTTCCCTCTTTCTTCCCTCGTGCCCTCTTTCTTTTTCCCTTCCCTCCTTTCTTTCTTTCTCCCTTCCCTCCCTCCCTCCTTCTTTCTTTCTTTTTCTCTTGAATGCTTACTTTCTCCCTTGAAGCCCCCCCCCCATGCCCCATTTTGGGCCTAGCAAGCCTCCCTGCTGCCCCAGGACAGTGAAATGGGGCACAAAAGAGCAGCACCGACACCCCTGGGCCCATTTTGGGCCTAGCAAGCCCCCCTGGAAGCCAAAATGGGGGGGGGCAGGGGAATCCTGGAAGGGGAGGGGAGGGGCCAGCCAGCAGTGGTATTTACCGGTTTTCCAAACCAGTCAAAATTTCCACTACCGGTTCACTAGAACCAGTTGGAACCGGCTGAATACCACCTCTGATTTATACCATTTAATATATACTCGCAATATTTCCTCTATTGCTAGGAAGTTTCCACAACCCACAATAGAGAGCTACAATAAAAATAGGAGAGCAATTCCTTATATACCTTGAATATTACAAGATTGCCTAATAAGGTTCCAAACCCAATTAAATATAAAAGAAAGTAGATGCCATGTTTGATGAGTTCCTCTGTATGTATACCATTACCAAATACTATTAGTAGATATTTAAACAGGACTGGGATAATAAATTTTAATCCAAATAAAATAAAATAAAATAGGAAGTAAATTGCTTTTTATCTCTTATTTTATTAATTGTTCATCAGAGCAAAATCAAGGCCACCAGAGTTATTTCATATCATACAGAATATATTGCTAACATAACTCTAAATATTCCATGTTAAGAGAAACTTGTCATCTGTTAGAAAGAGAACATACAGAAATTATTTTTGTTGATAATCTTTTCTTTAATTCTCCTGTGAGAATTGTAGTTAAGATCATTTCATCTATATTTAGGATAGCAAGCAATAAATTATGCAGTCTATATGTTAAGAACTTGCTTTAAAAACATCATTACATAAGCCTCACAAATGATGTGAGAACTATCCCCTTTCCCAAAGGCTCATTACATATTCTAATTATATCGGAGAGAGACAGTTTGGTGTAATAGAAGGTTAGAAACTGAAGGCCCTACATCCTAGTCCCATTGCAGGGGCTTCTCCAGACAGATGCCAGGAGTCAAAATCCTACCAAGGGAAAGAAAGGGGAGGAGAGGGATGAGAAAGATGGAGCTCCGTATGTTTTTACATCAATCTATATGAAGTCAAGTGGGCAAATTTCAAAGAGTAAATTGTATCAAATGCCTCCTGCAACATTATCATTGAATTCATATAAAATATGTAGTCTTTTTTTTTAAAAAAAATGTCAACCTGCTCCACTAAATATCTCTCTGTGCACTAGAAATCTATATAAAGATATTTAAAAGTAGTGGTAATTACTTATATCTCTTTGATGTCAAGTATTCTAATTTTGGACATCTCCTATCAAAAATGCCACACCTTGTCTAAGGCTCAAACCAAAAGACAATGGATGGTGAAATTCCAGGCCAGATATTGTCATGAAAGTGAAGTCAAAATTCCAAACATTACACTTCATATTCCTTAAACCTCCAGATATAACATCTAAGACAGGGATCTCCAATTTACTTTGATAGCTTCAGGCAAGATGAAAGTAAACAGTCATATCACTATATAATCAAAGTCAGTACACACTGTACGATATATTGGAATAATTTTCTTTCAACATTTGGCAGGCATGAAGCAACTTTAGCAACTTTATTTTCTGGCCAAAATGACATCATATATATTTCCTTTCTTTAACTGTATATCTCTGAAGCCAGCTGTGCTGAGGAATGAACGATACTCTGATGGGGTCCGCACTTTTCCTTCAGTAAAAAGCAGCACTATGATGGAGTACATGGCAATAGGAAAAGGCAGTGTCTTGTCTTTATCTAATGTTGGTTCCACTATTATTACTCCACCACCTGTCAAAATGCAAAAAAAAATAAGAATAAAAATAAACACTTCAGATGTGACTATGTTACAATTACAACCGCATACAGCATGATTCCTTGACTACTAAGATCAATAATGTAAATGATGTAAGTTTAATTAGAGTGGCCTTAAGTTATATGGTGAAAGCAGTGATGGGATTTAAATTTTTTTACTACCGGTTCTGTGGGTATGGCTTTGTGGGCGTGGCAGGGGAAGGATACTGCAAAATCCCCATTCCCTCCCCACTCTCAAAATTTCCACTACCGGTTCTCCGGAACCTGTCAGAACTGGTTGAATACCACCTCTGAGAGAAAGGCCACTTTGTAAGCAAGGTACCTTTGCATGCTGGATATGGTTTATATCCTAAGGCAGCCATGAAGTCATTGCAGGTGTATCCTTATTTTTGCAGACACTTATGAAGATAAGATACACCTCCAAAGCTCTGTCCACTCCCACAATCTTCTCCCTTCCTTTCCATATTGTCAGCTACCTTGCACTGTCTTTGACTGGGAAAATGCAGGATCACTCCTCCTAGTCTAGCTCCCATTTGTATCTCCTACTCAAAGAGAACATCCCCCTAGAAAACAAGCAGTGGACAATTTCTTCAAGATCTAAGTTACATTTTTCAATAGATGATTTTGTTGCGCTGCTCTTCTTCATCCTGTGATTTCCCTCACTGGAAAAATGCAGCTTGTATACAGTCCTTAATCCAAAGAAATTTAGGGTAGAGAAAGTAAGACAGATGGTGTTCTACATTTCATAAAAGGGGAAATATATTGAGCAGTCCTGGTATATCTGAATGTTGTACATATTATATGATGAAGAAAAATAAACAGATGCCAAATTTCTCCATGTACAGCAAGTTGGAGAGAAAAGATTTCTTGCTTTATACAATATAAAACACTTTTTCCATGCAAAAAAAAGCTCCCTGTAACTTTTGGGGGATGACATCAAGTAAATATTCTGCAACAATTTTATTTTTCTTTCTTTTAACATTATTTCTCTCATATCGGGCATCTTCCCAAGTCAATTGATGGATGCAATCAAGCCCTGATAACAGATCTAATTCTTCATCCTATCTACACTATCTTTTGCTGGTTACAGCTTCTCCGACTATTTCTTCTTCCTGACTCTCACTTCAAGCAGTAACAGTAGTTAAACAAGGCAATTGTTAAGCAAGGTATTTATACTTAAAAGGACATGATTTACAATTAGGGTGGCACGCCTTCCTATGGTATGGAAAAATAAAATTCATAGACACTTTCAAAATCACTATGTAAGAAACTCACCAATATCGATATGGAGAAAAATAAAGCCTAGAATATACTTGAAAATTCTAGTATCATGGTGGCCTCAATTGCAAATGCATCTATATGTATCTATATCTAGATCATATAGATATGAAATTATCTATATCTAGATGATATAGATATGAAAAATGTGGCTTTTATAAAGGACAAACACTGTTTGATAATGGTACAATGTGGGGAACTTTGGCTATAACATAGAATTAAAGAAATGGCAAAATTTATGGGAAAGGAACTATAGATTATCAATGGTAACTTCTTATAAAGAAAATTTATATAAAATTTTTTATAGATGGCACCACCTGCTAGGTTAGCTAAAATGTTTTAAAATATGTCCAGCAAATGTTGGAAATGTAATTAAAAAACAGGCATATTTTATCATACGTGGTGGACTTGTGCTAAAACAAAACAAAAATTTGGGCAAAAATACATAGATGGCTAGAAAAGATAATATGGAAACATGTAGATTTTAAACCTGAACTATTTTTATTAGGGATTATTTCAGAAAAAAATTGATGAGAAAAGTATGTATTTAGAATTACATGTTTTAACAGCAGTGAGGATTATCTTTGCACAATATTGAAAAGATGAAGAAACATTGCAAGATGAAGAGATAATTAAGAAGATAGTAGACTGTGCAGAAATGGATAGACTTACATTGAAAATCAAACAGAAAGAAGACACAGAATATTATCAAACATGGAACTTCTTTTACCAGTGGTTGGAAAAAAGGGATGGAGAATAAGAATGGAATCTGTATTGTTAAGCAAGTTAAATGCCCAGACAATATGATGTTTATTAAGCACTAAGAAATGTAATTAATAGAAAATTAATAAAATTTATTTTTTTAAATAAAAGGTCTATGTCTAATCTAGAAACAAGTGAATGATGAAAAACAGAGGAGATACAACCAGGACATCATAGAAATCATGAATGCCACAGAGTTCTGCCTAGCAGTTAGCAAAGCTATCCAGCACACTTGGGGCACCCCTTTGTACTATAACTACAGTGAAGAGATCAATCCCCTTCTCCTTCCCGTAAATCAGGTTTTCCTAGGGTGGATTCACCTATTCAGGAAATGTGTATACTTATAGGTTCCTGCCAACTCTACAGAGTGCAAGGAAGTGTAGCTACCATTCTTCTCCCTTTCCCAGATCATTGGGACTGGAGAAAAAGGGACCCCCAACTCCTAACTTCCAATTGTGATTCAAGTGCCATTCTACAAAGCAAAGCCGAATATGTTGCTTTTGCCGTCTCAATTTTGATGTCCCAGGTTTAGCCACTCGCAATGCCCACAATATTAACAGCCTAGCTTTCATAATTGCCAAGAGTCTAAACACCACCTCACAAGTCCTGGAGGCCCTGAATCAGGAATTTAGATTTGAGAAGTTATACTAGAAAATAGAGAGGCCATCAGCTAACCACTCCTGCGCCTTAGCTTTCCTGACTTCATTTTTGCAAATTCAGGCTATGTGCTGGTATTCTGCCTTAGTTATGTGTCCCTCTTTCCACTTTTTGTACTCATCCTTTTTGTCCTTCAGTTTATCAAAGAATATTTGTGCAACATACTGGCTTTTCTTGGATTTCTTGTTTTTATTTTACAATGGTATTGTGCTGTCATGGGCTTTTATGATCATACTTTTCAAAGTTTCCAAGCTTCTTGAGTTGTTTCCCCTTTAAGATTTTGATCTAGGGAATCTGTCCTAGGTTCTCTCTGAGTTTGTTAATATCAGCTCTTTTAAAGTTTAAGATACTGATTGGATTATATTTTATTGCTTGTGTTTGCCTTACATTGAATTCCAAAATTACCTGGTCGATCTCATGGATAGTTAAAGTCTCCCTGTGGTGAGTTTCCTATATACATTGATTAATTGGCTAGTAAAAAAGTTCATCTTTTTCTTCTATTTGATTGGGTGGCCTGTAGTATATGCCTATAGCATTGTCATTCATTTTTCTTTTACCCACATACATTCCAGGAGGTTTTCATCCTTGGTTTTGTACATTTCGTTAGAGATGTAATGAACTTTTACATATAATGCAACTCCTTCTTGGGACTATTTCTTTTGAATAGTTTGTATCTTTCCATCAGTACATTCCAATCATGGTTTTCATCCCATCAAGTTTCAGTAATGACAACTATATCATATTTGCTTTCATGTACTAGTGCTTCAAGTTCACGCTGTTTGTTCCCTAAACTTTGATCGTTAGGATATAGGCATTTCAGTTCTTTAGGGCTGATCTTGCATATATTTCTTATATCTCCTACTTTGTAACTGGGTGTTCCATCCTTCCCATCGCTCTCTATTTCATTATGTGGTTTGGTTATGTTGAGGTTTATGTTTGGAATTAAGTCTCAAAGATCCTAAAGATTGATCAAACCCTCCACCTTCATTTTTAGTTTACGCTCCTGACATGTTTAGCCAGTCGTTAACCAAAAACATTCTTCCCCGTTTTTGTGAGGTGCAGCCCATCCCTTGACAGAAGCCCTTCATGGAGGTAATGCAGACCGTGGTCTAGGAATCCAAAGGAATCCAAATCTTGGCAGCACTAACCATTGAGCCAGTGGTTTATTTCTAAATTCCATTGTTCTCTCAACAGTAGAAGCATGCAAAATAGTATACAAAAGTATAAAGGATTGTTCTCCCCGTCATAGTCTGCAGTTTTCATAAATATAGCAACATAGGTACATACCAGGCTTACAGGCATTAAACAATTTGTTTAGCAGCTTCAGACACTTTTCATCATTCCAATTATACAAGACTCTGGCCAAAATGTACAAATCTGCTTCAGGAATTGGATCTTTAAAAAAATCCCCTGAAATGAAATAATTGAGATACATTTTAAAATATCATCCTGAAAGAATACTTTGTTCTCCCTGTCTACCATTTAAAGCAAAATAAGTTCTTCCATCTCATCATGTTCTGATATTGGCAGAAATGCTAGAATAAACTCCAGTTTACCTCCATGGACAGTAATCCGCGATGCTTCTGAAACGGCATGATATTTCTTTGATGTTTCCACTACTTCAGGGAGGTCAAAAAGTGTCACAGTACAATTTGGATACACTGCAATCAGTTCCTTAGATAAGGCACCACAGCTTCCTTGAAAAAGGACAAAATTAAAAGAAAGAACTATATAAAATTAAATTTAAAAATATATATTTCAAACAGTTTTGCTGTTTTGCTGTTTTAAGATTCTTCAACTACCTCACTTACTTACAACATCAAAGTCTCTTTTCTAGTTTCTATACAGCAATAAACAGAAGATATATTCTAATAAATATATTACCTAAATAGTTCCTCTCCTTCATTTTTGTAAAATGCTTTTCTTTAGTCTTTTTCAATGGGCTTTTCCATTTTTCAAAAATCTGTCCTATTAGCTATTATTTCTCATTCCTTTTCCTGCGGCTTCCCTTTCCATGCCTTCTTTTCATAGATACCTAAACGGAGGTGTCAAACTCAAGGCCTGGGGGCAGATCCAGCCTGCAGGGTGCTTAGATTTGGCACATAAATGCATTATGTATGTGATAGGCACCCAAAGTCGAGTGGTCCAATATCAGGCCTTTAAACAGTGCATTCTGCATCCTCAAGGCACTACCAGGAGAAATGCAATTCTGTGTGCTTTCTGTCCTTAGTCAACTTTGTTCCAGACTTCAGGTGCATGTTTTGTTTTTCCATATTCATAAAGATTGATAATTTCAATCCAGGCAGGAGAGGAAAAATCAGGGGAAAAAGATGGGAGGCATCCAGGAATAGTGCTTAGTTAAGCCCTTTAAAACTTGCCAATACTTGTTACTAAATCTTTTTAAGAGAAGCTCTGAAAACAGATTTGGCAAAGTAGACTTTTAACCTCTGAAGAATTCTACTCTTTCAATCCTGAAAACATAGTATTTGTGAAATAATCTAAAAAGTCATAGAACCTAATCCCCTCCCCCTTTTCAAATGATAAAAAGTCTAATTAATAATCAAGCAAAGTGTCTAAGAATTTGTGATACTTACCACCTATATCACAAACGAATTCAAATTCAGAAAGATCAAATGCAGTCAATACTTCTCTTCCATGCAAACTCCAAGCCTCATTCATATACCTGAAGAAGACTTTGATGTTTTCTTCTGACCTAGATTGAAATTTACACAATAAACTTATTTTTTTACATAGAAAAGAGCACCTCTCTACCAATGTAATTTCTAATTTACCAAGAAGAATCCAAAGATTATGAAGCCTTGATGTTCTACACCAACTTCCAATATTGATATTAACTTGATAATATGTGATAAGGGAAATCAATTCTATTTCACAGTCTCTGTGCTAGCTTTCATTGCAGATTTCACATGTTCAGATCAAAAACCAATGGGACAGTGTTGTGAATGTTGCTTGCACACAGATTTCAGACTTTCTTATAATCCACATCCCTGGGAGAAAGAGGTGTCTGTTGGTCACCTACAGCTATGGGCTCCAGCCATTTGGGCACCAGGGACCAATTCCATGGAGAAATGTTCTTCCACAGACTGGAGGGGGTATGGTTTTGCATACAGCCTGCATCCTGTGGATGGGGCTTCACTTGTTTGCACGGCTTGGTTGCTGGCATGCCGCAGACTGGTGTCGGTCCATGGACCAGGGGTTGGGGACCCCGTACCTACAGGTTCAGATTAGCCCACTCTGATATTGATATAGAAAAAAAATTGCTATCAGAAAATTAATATAGAAAAAAACATTTTCATTAAAAGGCATGGCATGCATGCTACAGGTGGTATGTGGAGCCCTCTCTATGGGCACACGAGCCATTGCCAGTACAGTCCACTGTTCATGCGTGCGCAACTCCCACCAGCCAGCTGATTTTTGGGTCTCTGCCACGCATGTGGAAGATGCACACATGTGCATGGGGGGGTGCAGCACGCCTGCCCCATGCCCCATTTTTGGTCCCAGGAGGCTACAGGCAGATCTGCTAGGCCTAAAATGGGGCATGTGGGGGCCACGCACGCACGCATGGGAGGCAGGGAGAATGCAGGGGAGTCACGTGTGCATACACAGGGGGACAGGGCACATGGGGGGGTTACACATCTATTGCATTATTGGTGTGTGGGCACGGGCACATGCATTGTCGCATGCACGTGCACGCACGAGCACGCTTTCAGCATGCGAGGACAAAAAAGTTAGCAATCACTGCTATAGATTATTATGATATGTAATGTTATATGATATTATTATAAATATAATGTAATATAATATATTTATTATATTATAATATATTTTATCTTCTGTCACCAAATCTCTAGATTCTAAATAGAAGGCTATATTATTAACATTACATTAACAAATATATTAACAGTCATTTATGCCCTAGTCACTTCCCATCTTGACTATTGCAATACGTTCTACATGGGGCTGCCCATGAAGAGCATCCGGAAGCTCCAGTTGATGTAAAGTGCAGCGGCCCACATGGTTTTGTGCAGACCTCGTGTTTTATTTTATTTTTATTTTCTTCGAATTTCTAGACCGCCCCCTCTCCCGAAAAGGACTCGGGGCGGTGTACAGTCCACACAACAAACAACAAGTATCAAATACAAATATAAATACAAATATAAATACACATAAGGAGGAGGTTAAAAATTTAAAAAGAACTGTACGGAAGAATATAAATCTGGTTCTAAAAACCCTAAAATCAGCTAATTTTAAAACCGTACCCTATAAATAACCAGGTAAGAATATGTTTCCAGGAGGTAACAGTTGTCACAATTATAATTATGCCAGGCCAGCTAATCGAAACAGGTGAGTCTTCAATTTTTGTCGGAAGGAGCGGAAGTCTGTGGTGGTTCTGATATCGGGGGGGAGGTCATTCCAGAGGGTTGGGCCCATCACAGAGAAGGCCCTACTCCTTGGCGTCGCCCGCTGGCATTGCCTAGTGGACGGCACCTGGAGAAGCCCCTCCCTGTGAGAGCGGATTGGCCGCAGGGATGTATGTGGGAGGATGCGATCCCGCAAGTAACTAGGTCCTGTGCCATGGAGCGCTTTAAAGATGGTAATCAGGACCTTGAAATGCACCCGAAAAACTACAGGTAGCCAGTGCAGCTCGCGCAGGAGAGGTGTTACATGGGAGTATCTAGAGCTCCCCATGACAACCCGTGCGGCCGCGTTCTGGACTAGCTGCAGTCTCCGGGCACGTCCCAAGGGGAGCCCCATGTAGAGAGCATTACAGTAGTCTAGGCGAGACGTCACCAGCGCATGAGTGACTGTGCGTAGGGCATCCCGACCCCGACGGCTTCCAAACACCGGGACATCACTTCAACAGCCTCGTTGGGGTGGCTCGGGGTTGAAATGTACAGCTGAGTGTCGTCAGCGTACAGATGGTATTCAACCCCAAAACCACGGATGATCTCGCCCAGCGGCTTCACATATGTATTGAACAGAAGGGGCGAGAGGACCGACCCCTGCGGCATTCCACAAGAGAGTGGCCTCAGGGTCGATCTCTGCCCCCCCGTCAACACATATTGCATCCGGCCGGAGAGGTAGGAGCTGAACCACCGCAAAACGGTGCCTCCGACTCCCATCCCCTCCAGCCGGCGCAGTAGGATACCATGGTCGATGGTATCAAAAGCCGCTGAGAGGTCTAATAGGACCAGGATAGAGGAATAACCTCTATCTCTGGCCCTCCAGAGATCATCGACCAATGCGACCAAGGCTGTCTCTGTGCTGTGTCCGGGTCGGAAGCCGGACTGGCGTGGGTCTAGATAGTCGGATTCATCAAGGTGACGTGGAAATTGCTGCGCCACCACATTCTCAACAACCTTCACCAGAAAGGGAAGGTTGGAGACTGGATGATAATTAGCTAGCTCCATTGGGTCAAGCGAAGACCTCTTGAGTAAGGGCCTCACCACCGCCTCTTTCAAGGCAGATGGTAAGGATCCCTCCCCCAATGAGGCATTCACCAGGCCCAGAAGCCAGCCTCGTGTCACCTCCCAGGATGCCAGTACCAACCAGGAGGGACACGGGTCCAATGAACATGTGGTGGGTCGCAGCCGTCCACGCAACCTGTCCAACCTGTGCACATGTATCTCCTCTCCTGCGGGAGCTGCATTGGCTGCCAATTTGCTTCCAGGTGCAATTCAAGGTGCTGGTTGTCAGCTTTAAAACCCTTCATAGCTTGGGACTAGTTTATCTGAGGGGCCCTTTCTTGCCGGTCACATCTACCCAACCCATCAGAGCGGAGAGGCATGTTGCAGGTCCCATCCCCTAGGGAGATAACATAGTGGGACCCAGAAGAAGGGCCTTCTCCATGGTGGCTCCCTCTCTCTGAAACATCATTCCCCCAGAGATTAGAATGGCCCCCACTCTAGCACTCTTCTGGAAGGCACTGAAGACTTGGTTCTGCCAGCAGGCATGGGGAATCCAGAGTGAGATGGAACCCATTAAATGGCTTGTGTGATGTGCTGTCGTCAGGGCGGGAGGTGATTTTATTATATTACATTAATTTATTTGATTCTTTTTTATTAGTTTTATTGTTTTAAATGAGGTTTTATATTATGTAATATATGTGTCGCCATGTGCGAATAGGCGGAAATATTCAATAAATAAATAAATAAATAATGTTTTAACTTGGTAGTCATTAGAGAGAAAACATGAAATGTGGCAGACATAACTCTCTTGCATTCAGGCATTAGAACATCAGTAAGATGCCCTTTGGAATTCAGATAGTGCCAGCAAGAACTACGAAACCACTGTCCTAAGGCAAGAGGTGACACCAAACTGGAAAAATCAGACAGCTTCTTGGGGCTTCTAGTCTTTCATCCTTATATGTAGCTCTAGTTTCCCACATGTCCACATTACAAAGGAATTCTTAAACAGTTATAGTACCCAAGTGACATCACAAAGAGGTTGAAGATAGAAGAAAAAAACAGAGAAATCATTGGTACTGTAAATATTAATCATTTTTTTACAAAGTTGGACAAGGAAGATTTTATAGACATATGTATTTGATGCCCATTCTTAGGAAAGTAAAACATTGAGAAATATTAGATTTACCGGTAAAAAGCCTCAAATAAATTGTTTGAGGAATAACCAAGTATTGATGAAATCTGATTCCTTCCTTCCCTGAAAAGATATTTTAGAACCAAATGGTTAGGCAGCACAAGTAGACTATCACATTCTTTTCCCCCATCAACAAATACTGAGTATATTATGCAGGTCCCTTCCCTGTGTTATTTTCAAAAGTCAGTTCAAATGGCTTAGTCTCTAAATGGTTGATCACTTGAAGCTGAAATATTTTGCAATGCAATCCTATACACAGCTAAACAGAAATTACTTTTGTTGGGTAGTGCAATCCTAAACAAATCTAATCAGAAATCAGTTTCATTTATTTTTTTAAAATCCCAATACCTATATAACATTCAAAATGGAAAAAAATATATTTTATTTAAGGCAGCATTCTTTTTTATTCTTTATCCATATAGTTTTATCTTTCAGTGAATATTTCAAGGGATTATTTCTACTAAATGGATTTAAAAGTTTGTTCAAGGGAAAAAAGGTACTCTTATTTTCACTGTTTTACTGAGTCTTGAAATAGAGCCAGTCTCTGATCTAAAAGCTTAGATTGACTTTACTTTACTTTACTTTACTTTATTTAGATTTATAAACCTCTCCCTCTCCCCGAAGGGACTCGGGGCGGTGTACAGTCAGAGTTAAAACACCATATACATACATATACATAGAGAAGGCGATATACAAACTGTACAGTAATAATAAAATTAGAAACAACATTAAAATCTACCCCAAAATATACCCCAAAATTAAAAATAACTGCCAGGAGGATAAGGAATAGGACTATAAATGGGCCAGGCCAGCTAATTGGAACAGGTGGGTCTTGAGTTTCTTGCGGAAGGAGCAGAGATCCGTGGTGGTTCTAATATCGGGGGGGAGGTCATTCCAGAGGGTTGGGCCCATCACAGAGAAGGCCCTACTCCTGGGCGCCGCCCACTGGCATTGCTTAGTGGATGGCACCCGGAGGAGTCCCTCCCTGTGAGAGCGAATTGGTCGCAGGGATGTATGGGGTAGGATGCGATCCCGCAGGTAACTAGGTCCTGTGCCATGGAGTGCTTTAAAGATGGTAATCAACAACCACACAAGGGCTTTACAAGGCTCCTCTCCCAAGGAGGCATTCTACCAGGGGTGGGTTGCTGCCGGCATTACTGATGGTTTGCTTCACACATGCTTTGCATTGCTGTGCTTTGCTTGCACATGTGCAGTTGCCTGTATATTATTCTGTGCATACACAGAACATTTGAAATGACAAAAAAACATGCAACAGCATGAGTGGCTGAGGAACCGGTTCAGGGCGTGGCCAGCCTGCCATCCCTACCAATTCAGCAATCCAGTCCCAATTGTCACTACCGGTTCACCCAAACCGGTGCAAACCGGTAGCAACCCACCTCTGTACTCTACCTAGAACAGTGAGAAGCTCTGATTCAAAGTTTAACTAGAATGAGACTAGGTGAATCTCTGTATCAAAGCAAATTGAAGAACTCAAATGATTTCAGACAATTTTAATCAGCTTTTTAGATATTTGAAGATGTGCTTTTTCACATTAATTTAGAAAGCCAAACTGCATCAGACCACAGAATGGGACAGCTCACCATGGCCAACTCACTGCGGCCAAGTCGCCACGGGACAACTCACTGTGGGGCAATTCAACAAATACAAAAGTTACATTAATTTTGATGGAACCCTAGCCAATAATAATAAAATAAAGAAAATCAATCCAGAAATACAAGAGATAAAAATATTTTTGACAAACTCATTGTCATTAATAATAAAAGTAACTGAATGAAAGGATTAAGACAGTGTTGAATTGTTCCATGGAGAGTTGGCAGCAGTGAGTTGTAGACCCTCAGATCAATTTCCAAAAGAAGTGTGATTTCAATTGGATCAACCCTAATCATTACATTCCTACTTCTGTCTATTTCTTTCTTTGTATGATTGGCTTTTCTATAGTAAACAACTAATATATAAGTCATTAAAAGTTGTAACACTGAATTGAAGTATAAGCAATAGGGTAACATATGAAGAAATGAACAAGTTAATGTCTTAGCAAATATGCTAAATAATTTTACTTCATTCTTTTCGCTTGGAAATTTTATTGCATTTTTATATTCTCTTAAACTCCTTTTTATTTATTTCAGTTTATGTCTTTCTGTTGTGATCTTAAATCTTTTAAAAGTCATCTTGAGAAAGCAGGATAATGAAAATTGCTATTTTGTGGTTGTTTGAATATTATTAAAGTAATTGGACAATTCTTTTTAAAGGAATGCAAAAACTGGAAGAATGTGAAGACTGAGGTGGAGATAAATGATGAGAGGAGTTTCATTGTTTCATTTCCTAAAGATGGATTCCTTTAATTTGCAAAGAACAATAGAAAAGACATAGTATACTTATGCTGAATGACAATGATGTTTCTACATATTGTATCACTTAAGTGAATAAAATATGACAATGACATATTAAGTCTTCTAGCATGGGGAGAAAAAAAATTGATTTTGAAAAAGAGCAAATTGTTTTTTTCTACCATACATGCTTTTATGTGATATTTGTTTTTTAAAAAATAATTAATATTCCTACCTCACTGCATCAGGCAAATATTTCATTCCTGGGTAAATAATATCAGAGAAGATCTTCAGGCTATAATATTGAGATTTTGGACTTGATTTTGCCAGGTAGAGGTTAGCAAATTCTGTATTTCCATAAAGATCTTAAAATGAAGGGAAACAGAAAGGAGAATTAAGATTATTGCTAACACAAAAAAGAAATTTTAAAACTATATTACTCAATCTACTATTTCTTATATTTTGAATAAAAACAAATCCAATGGGTTATTAAACATGATTGGTAATGCTTCTGAATGTTGGTGCTGGCGATTACATCTGAGAATATTATAGACAGCCAAAACTAATTGATCATTGAACGAAACAACCCAGAGTTTTCACTTAAAGAGCAAATGATCAGACTTAAATTTCCCTACTTTGGACACATTATTAGAAGGCTTTAATGCAGGGAAAGGTGTGAGGAAATGGAAAATGACCAGAAGCAAGGTGGATGGACTCAGTTACAGTGAAAATGGGTAATGGGCATTGAAAAACATGCAGATTTCCCACCTGAAGAAAATCTATGTTTCAGAGGTGGTATTCAGCAGGTTCTGGCTAGTTCTGGAGAACCGGTAGCGGAAATTTTGAGTAGTTCAGAGAACCGGTAAATACCACCTCTGCCTGGCCCCACACCCATCTACTCTCTGTCTCCGGAGTCCCAGCTGATCGGGAAGTAATGCAGATTTTGCAGTAATCTTCCCCTGGAGTGGAGTGGGAATGGAGATTTTACAGTATCCTTCCCCTGTCACCCCCACCAAACCATGCCCACCAAGCCACGCCCATATAACCAGTAGTAAAAAATTTGAATCCCACCACTGCTTGTGATCTTCAATGATTTATGGGATGTAACCAATCACCCAAAATGTTTCAAATGATTTCAATCATGCCTTCTATTATAAAATATCAAAAATATCTTAAAGTACTACACTTTTAAAAAAAAACAACCAATAGGACATCATAACGGCCAGGTCATTCTTAAATACAGTGCTTGAAATATAGTTAGGCATAGCATGGGTATCAATTGAATGGTATAGACTGGTTATAGTAAATCAATGACAGGTGTAAAAGTGACCGGCTACAATATTTTATGTGACACGCCAGCATTCACTAGTTCCTGACAACATGTGTTCTTAAAAGTAATGCCTTGGCTATGAAATCTGCATGAAAATGTGGTGTACTCTTACTCAGTGTCTATAAATTACACAGGAGACCCATGTTTTTGCAAGGCATACAGAGCCTCCAAAACGTAAGAACAGGTTGGGCTTTTCTGTGGTCTTTGGAGGTTGAAGAAACCATGCATGTCCAGTGACCAAAGCTGCTTCACAAATGAAGGCCTCATGCTACCTAGAGCAGACTATTTACAAAAAAATATATTGCTGGAAAGTAAGCTTGAAGATAAGAGTTTGGGAACAGAATCAGGTGGAATTTTTGAGTGGCAGCGGTGGGGCTAAGGGATGAGGTTGAGATTTGGGCCTGAGCCTCAACTTCCAGCCCAGCCCTGGGGCTGCCACCAAGTGCAGAGAAATTAGAAATCATTTGAGGCACTTTTGCTTCCAAACTAGTTACCTCTGTTGTCCTTCCGTTCCCTTTTCAGAAGATTTAAAGTTACGCAACAGTTCAGCAGCTTCTCCATTCCAGTGAGACTGGTGTTTAAACGTTCAGCAATAATTGCTGAGGAGAGAGATTCACTTGACTCTCTCAGCAAGTCAAATATTCCAAATTCACAGGAAGTAAATATTATCTGAAAAGAAATGGAGAGATGTACCAACAGGAGAAAGTTTGGGAAAGGATGATCTTTAATTATTTAATTTTCTCCAAAATATATGTAAAATATCTGGGTAGTTTATCAACAGGGATGAATGAAAGTCAGTATTTCTAAAACATTTACAAAGGAAGAGAGACTATTGGAAGTTTTTTTGGAACTATGGAATTGGACTATTGGACTATTTGGACTATTGGAATTGAAAGGGGTTTTTTAGCTAGAAGATGTCTTCAGGATAGAGAATGGGACATGCATGCCTTTCCTAGCCCTGTTAAATATTCAGAGTGAAGCAAATAGACTTCACAAGCCCTGTCCCTTCTCAATGTCTGTCTGAACATCTGGAAAGTCTGCAAGAGGAAGTCTAGCTCTCTTGAACGTAAATGCAGCTTCCTATTATAATTTGGGATTTTTCTTTTTGAGTCCCAAATGACAGAGAGCTGCACTCATCTTCAAGAAAATATTAGAACAACATTCCTTTTGACTTCCCAGATGAATGTAAAGAGAGTAGAGGGAATAAACAGCTCAATTCTGTGACCTCTTAAAATTCCCCACAAACAATGCTTATCAAAAGCTACAAGATCTGTTTGTCTATGGAGATTCTCAGTCATCCAGGTCATAGTTGCCTCAAAGGTGCTTTTTCAACTTTTTTCCTTGAAGACATTTCACTTCTCATCCAAGAAGCTTCTTCAATCTGTTGATCTGTTGTGATGGAAGTACTGATAGAGTTGTGATCTTAATGGAGAGAACACTAATGCACTATTTGGTTAATAATTGAATTATTTAGTGCCCTTTAGATCAGACATACTTTTCATCCATGTTTGTTTGTTTGTTTGTTTGTTTGTTGGATTTATATGCCGCCCTTCTCCCAAAGGACTCAGGGAGGCGTTCAACATTAAGAAACACATATTACAAAAGTTAAAAGGAAATTAGATAAGTATCCAAAAAACAAACCCAATTAATATGACAATAGCATTTAAAAAATTAGATAAAATTAACAGGCCAGACCGGCTTGCTGGAAAACCCAACTTTTTAGGGCGCGTCGGAAGGACAGGAGATCGGGGATTATGCGAAGTTCCAGGAGCAGCTCATTCCAGAGAGAAGGAACTCCCACAGAGAAGGCTCTCCCACTGGGGGTCACCAGGTGACACTGTCTGGCCGACTGCACCCTGAGGAGGCCAACCCTGTGGGATAGCACTGGATGGTGGAAGGCTACTGGTGGCAGTGTGAAGGATGGGAAGTTCCCCCTCCCCCCACCTTCAATTAATGATGTGCAGATCACAGCCCTTCCTAGAAGCATATCTCTTAATGAGCAATAAATAAAACCCGAGAACATGTTCTAATGAAAACAACTTTAATATGAAAATAAAATAAAACCTTATTATCTAAACCTTACATTTTGGCAAGAGCAATTATCGCCCACCTCCTCCGGTAGGCAAACGAAGATCAGAAGGAAAGTACAAGAATGTGTGACGTATTATGAAACGTGTTAGGAGACATGCACAGTAAATCATTGTCAGATAAGAAAAACATTTCTACAGTATAACTCAGAATAGAAGCTCAATTGACAAACAAATTAACGTAGTGAAACCCCTTCTTTTGTCACTTGGGCTGATATTATCAAATCATCAAATAAGGCACATCTTATTTTGCAGATACTCATGTTGAGCTGCTGGAAGTGGTTTGTTGAGCATGTCAGCAATTTGATCATGTGTAGATACATATTGCAATTTAATAAAACCTTGCTTAACTAATTGCTTTGTGTTTTGATAACGAATGTCAATGTGTCTGGACCTGGAACCTGTGAAATGTGACTCAGAAATATAAACCACCGATTCATTATCTTCCATCACGGTGATTGGTCGAATCGGATGTGTCCAGATATCTGTGATCAAAGCATCAAACCATGTTAGAGAATTACATGCATCTGAAACACAAGCATATTCAGCTTCAGTAGATGTACACGAAACAAAACTCTGTTTTCTCACTTGCCAGTAAATAGGACATCCATTCAGGAACATCATGTAACCTGAAGTACTTTTGCATGATTTCTTATCACTTGCCCAATCAGAATCTGCATAACAACATAATTCTGCATAATCAGTTTGTGTTGGTTCTAGCAATAACTTCATGTGTTTAGTGTGTTTCAGGTATTTCAATAACTTCTTAGCGCATGTCCAATGAAATTGTGTTGCCTTACCTATGTGTCATGATAAAAGATTAACACTAAGTGCAATGCTGGGTCTGGTCCAACTACTAATGTACAACAGTGACCCAATGACTGAATGATAAAGTGTTTGGTCCTCGAATTCAGGACTTGGTTCATGTGTTAAGTTGTGAAAATCTGTTTGCATGGGTGTCTTTCTTGTGTTAGTATCTTTCATGTTGCAATGATGCAGAATGTGGTCAATTTTCTCTTCTTGTGAAAGACTAAACCCCTTCTGTGTCTTTTCAATCTGAACACCTAAATAAGTGCTAATGTGTCCTAAAGATTTCAGTGTGAAGTATCTCTGCAAACTTTTAGCAAAAATCTCACTCATTTTCTTATTTGGACCAATATAAACAATATCATCAACATAAACAAGAATTATCTCATATGCATTGTTAGATCTTTTTGTGAACACGCATTCATCAGTTTCGGACTTAATAAAGCCCATTGAATTTAGTTTGTCAGTAAGACATAAGTACCACATTAAACCTGACTGTTTTAGACCATAAAGACTTTTGTTCAGGAACCAGGTATCCCCTTCTTGCTGTCGGAATCCTGGAGGGCTTCTCATGTAGATCTCTTCATCTAGGTCTGCATGTAGGTAAGCTGTGTCCACATCAAACTGGAAAACTTCTAAACCAAGAATAGTTGCAGTGGTTAAAGCAATTTTTACACTCTCAGTTCTGACTGTTGGTGAGTAAGTGTTTGTGTAGTCCTCAGGATAACATTGAGTGAAACCCTGAGCTACAAGTCTGGCTTTGTATAACGACTCACCATTCGGTTTCTTCTTGATTCTGTAGACCCATCGAGTGCCAATGACTTTCTTGTTTGCTGGAGGTTTTGCAGGTGTAAATACATAAAGTTTCTTTAAACTGTCCATTTCATCCTGCATTGCATCATACCATTTGTCTTGCTTCAAATCAGGAAGCTGCTTGATTTGTGTGAATGTATCAGGAGGAAGAGTAACGTTGCAAATCAAAGGCAAGGGTGTTTTTGTCAGTTGCCATGAATATCGTTGTGGAGGGATTCCTTTTGTGACCCTCTTTGAATGTCTCGGAACAACAGTCCATTCTTCTTCTTCATCGTCGTCCTTGTCCTCACGTTCGTTGCTAGCATCAGCATCTGCGGCTTGCGAAGACGGAACATCAGGTTGTGAAGAACTGGTAGAAGGAATATCTGCCTGTGAACGTTGGTCACCAGGCCGTGTGGCATCTGCAACATCATCTCTAGGAAAATAAACTCCAGGATCATTGGAATGAATCCTGGACCAGTCAATATCTTCCTCAAAATCAGCAGATTGTGAAATGACAATTTCATGTTTAGGATCAATAAATTTGCTCCATTTTGAGTTATCATCAATACCCATAAATCTCAGTCTCTTTGCTACTGGACCTCCTTTTCTTCTTTGAGCTAAGGGAATGTTCACCATAGCGTATGAACCAAAAATGTGGAGGTTCTTGAGATCAGGCTTGTAGCCATACATCATGTAGAAAGGAGTTTGATTTATTACACTGCTCCAAGTACGGTTGACAATGTAATTTGCATATTTGATTGCTTCACCCCAGTATATGTTACTGAGATTGGCATCTAATAGGAGACAACGCATCATGGTTTGTAGAACTCCTTGTCTTCTTTCTACGACACCGTTATGAGCCGGTGTATATGGAGCGGATGTCTGATGAAGAATTCCATTCTTACGCATCCAGTCGTGGAAACGCTGAGACATGAATTCTGCACCACGGTCACTCTGGATTGTGGCGATGCGAACATGGTATTGGGTAGAAACAAAAGTTGCAAAGTCTTTAAAGATCTGAAAGGTCTCAGATTTCTCTCTCATAGGATATACAAATCCATATCTAGAATGATTATCTACAATTGTTAGAAAATACTTTCTACCACCAATTGTTGGTGGGAAAGGACCCACTATGTCAGTGTGCACCAAATCAAAAATGCGTGTTGACAGGTGTGTAGTGTGTTTGGGAATGGCAGCTGCCTTGGATTTAGCTTTCCTGCAAACTGCACAGTCCAAAAACACCTTACACCCCTTTAGATCCAAACCTTTTGCGAACTCCGGCATTTTTCTAAGAACACTGAAACTGGCGTGCCCCAATCTTCTATGCCACTTGTAGATACACCTGGAATGCAAAGGTTTATCAGTTAGTGAATTTTCAACGTTAACAGTTTCATGAGGAACCTCAGGCTTGCTCTGAGCAACCTGCTTCCTTTTTCTCTATTTGTTGGTTTTAGGAGCCTTTGGAGTAGCAACGGGTTCTCTCTCTGAACGAACTCTCTCTGGGCCCGTGCTGTCCCTTTTTGGAGTTTGTATACTTGCCTGTGCTTTTCGCTTTAAGTAATAAACACCACCAATTAAACATGGTTTCAGCAACAATATCTCCATCTTTAACTATGTAAGTTGCTTTCTCGAGGTGGTGAACCTGGAACTTTAACTCTCTAGACAAGTGACTTTGACTAAGCAAATTACTGGTTGCTGAAGGTATGTAATAAACATCAGGGATGAATATATCGAGCTCTTCAACATAAACAGTTCCTTTTCCCATGACCTTACAAGTGTAGTTGGAGAAGGAGTAGAGTTCTCGATATTCGGGCTCCAGGTCGCCCATCTCTGTGAAAAGTTCCTTTCTGTAACGTGTAAAGCTGCGCCACTATCCAAAGTCCACAAAAGACGTCTGTCGTATTTTGGACCAGGTTGTGGAACGTTGGTTATGGCCAATGTTGCGAGTGGAGCTTGTGGATCACGCCTTGGACCATGACGACCTTGTCTTCCGCCTCTACCTCTGCCTCTGGAGCCTGTTCCTCTGGGCTGGTATGTGACGGGAGCTGGAACTTGTTGGGGACAATCCCGGGTGTCATGTCTCATACAGTTGCAGATGTAGCATCTTGGCATCCTTGGAGCATAGCCTCTTCCTCGGAAGGGACGTCTAGCTGGAGCTTTTGATGCTGGGGGTCGTTGCAGATGTGGTGTAGCTAATTTGATAGCTTCCTCCTCAATTAAAACTCTGCATACATGATTAACAGTGCGTTGAGCAATAGGCACGTGGTTAACCTTTGCAATGGCATCTTTCCATTCATAACTCAGTGAGTTAATGATGATGCTGATCATTTGGATATCATCAATAACATGGCCTCTTTCTCTCAATTCACTTATCATTACTTTCAGTTTGGTCAAATGTCCACCAATTTGTTCACCAGGTTTCAACTTCGAACCATGGAACTCAGGCATGAGCAAACATGAAGATTCAATTGAAATGGGCCTGTAGCAATCTTCCAAAATAGCCCAAATTTGTTGGGCTGTTGCATCAGGTGGAAAAGTAACCTGCAATTCAGTATCCATGGACATCAATAATGTTGTGCAAGCCCTAGTCACTAGGTCTCTTATTGCAGGATTCCATGGTTGGGCAGGAGGATTAAACACCATATAATGGGTACTTTCTCTGCGAAGCAAAAGTGCAATCTCACTGACCCAGGCTTTATAATTCTGTCCTGACATCTTTAATTTGGATTCACCAGTCAAAGGAGTGACAGAAAATGCCTGTTGAGGAATATGCATTTGAGCAGGTAAATATGCTGGTTGTTGAACCAGGGAGTGCTGTAATCGGACCTGTGGTCTCTGTGTTACAGGTGCCGTTGGTGCTTGAGCAGCAAAATTAAATTGGCTTGCTTGAAAGGCTGGCATTTGCCTTTGCTGCATTAGGTTTTGCCTTGTTCCATCTAGGGAAAATTCAACACCACCAGGGGGCGTTGAAGATTGAGCCTTTGGAGGCATTTGCATTAGTGCTTGGACATCTGGACAAGCTACAGATATATTTGACCAAGACTTTTGCAATTTATTTAACTGCTGCTGTAGTAAATTATTTCTGCCAGGAGATGGCAGTGCAGCTTCACTTTTCAGCTGTATCAATTCTGCCTGCGTGGCTGGAGAACAAAGGAGATCACGTGGCTTCTGTGACGTGTACATATTTCTCTGTTCTGATTTGCCTGACACAATATCCTCCAGGGGGTGTGTCTTAGGCTGTGAAGAAGAAGGCAAGATGGCATCCTCAGACATTTTGGAAATGGGGAAACCCCTCCTACTTGCCTCTAATCTATCATAGTGTTTTCTGGCTTGAAAAAGCTGTTTTTCAAAAAGGTCTATCTGGTCACGATAGCTTTTCATATCTTGCTCAGGGCTTGGGAAGAATTCATAAGTTTCACTTTCTACGTGGGGGTGGAATTCTTTTGTCGGCTGTTGCTTTGGGAGCTGTGGCCAGACATCAAGTGTTTCATAATCTGAAAGAGATATTTGGGAGTGAATTTGCTCTGGCATGGTACGCCTTGGTTTAGCCCCGAGCATTTCATAATCTCTTGGAGATATTCGGGAGCATGCATAATCAGAAGGGAGTATAACTGACCTTGGTCTGTTTCCTTCAGCTTTGAAAGCAGCTCTATCTCCTCTGTGAGATGTTCCTCCCATGGTAGATTCTCCTCTCGGCCCGGTTCGGAGATTTGGAAGCCAGCTTGAAAAGTCTTCCATTTCTGTATCAGAGGGGAGGGACCCTTCGGAATGTGCTTCATTTCTGCCTTTTTTCTTTTTCTTCTTCGGCATAGTTAGGAAGTTGATTTAAGCGTGTCTTAGTAGCTATAAATCATTCTCTCCTAATTAGGCTAGCCACTTTTATCTCTTGGAGATAGCTTAACAAGGAAAAAGGCTGTTAATTAAGAGAACCATCCTGTCTGCTGCCAATTTGTGAAGGATGGGAAGTTTCCCCCCCACCTTCAATTAATGAGGTGCGGACCGCAGCTCTTCCGAGAAGCATATCTCTTAATAAGCAATAAATAAAACCTGAGAACATGTTCTAATGAAAACAACTTTAATATAAAAATAAAATAAAACCTTATTATCAAACCTTACATTTTGGCAAGAGCAATTGTCGCCCACCTCCTCCAGTAGGCAAATGAAGATCAGAAGGAAAGTACAAGAATGTGTGACGTATTATGAAACGTGTTAGGAGACATGTGCAGTAAATCATTGTCAGATAAGAAAAACATTTCTACAGTATAACTCAGAATAGAAGCTCAATTGACAAACAAAATAACATAGTGAAAGGCAGTAGGTGGTCTCGCAGGTTCCCTGGTCCTAAGCCATGGAGCAATTTAAAGATCATAATTAGTACCTTGAATTGCACTCGGAAAACAACCAGCAACCAGTGCAGGCCGCCTAAAAGGAGTGTAACATGGGAGCACCTAGGTACACCCATGATAACCCGCGCGGCCGCATCCTGGACTAGCTGAAGCCTCCAGGTGCTCTTCAAGGGCAGCCCCATATAGAGAACATTGCAGTAGTCCAGGTGAGAAAAGACATGGGCATGAGTGACTGTGCATAGAGCATCCCGATCCAGGAAGGGGTGCAACTGACGTACCAGGCAAACCTGGTAAAGTCCCCCCTGGTCACAGCCATCAGGTGTTCTTCTAAACTAAGCCGCATGTCCAGGAGGACTCCCAGATTGCGGGCCCTCTCTGAGGGGGCTAAAATTTCTCCCCCTATCTTCAAAGATGGAACAAGATGCACAAATCGGGATGACGGACACCACAGCCACTCAGTCTTGGAGGGATTAAGCTTGAGCCTGTTCCTCCCCATCCAGATCCGCACAGCCTGAACTCCTCGAGCTGATCGCATCGGTGGCGGTTGAGACCCCCAAACTTTTAGTGATGGGGGATTTTAACCTGCCATCGATGGGAGAAGCATCAGAGGGGGTTCGGGAGTTCATGGCTTCCATGACAGCCATGGACCTGACTCAAATGATTCAGGGCCCGACACACGAGGGAGGACACACTCTGGACCTCGTTTTTGTCTCTCGCCAGTGGTTGAGTGATCTGGGAGGAGGGGACTTAACCATCACTCCCCTGTCATGGTCAGATCACTCACTCCTTCGTCTTGACTTCCCTGGTGCTACCTCCCGCTGCGGGGAGGCGGAACCGGAAAGCACTAGATGGTTCCACCCCAGGCGCCTGATGGAACCAGATAGGTTCCAGACGGAGCTTGGGCCACCTCCTGTAACCTTGACCCGCCCCCGGGTAGAGGACCTGGTGGTCGCGTGGAATAATGCGACTTCCGGGGCCTTGAACCAGGTGGCGCCTTTGCGGCCTCTCCGGCGGCAACGATCCACCCTGGCCCCTTGGTTTACCGAGGAGCTGAGGGTGATGAAATGCCGCAAGAGACGTCTAGAGAGTCGTTGGAGATCCTCTTGTTCCGAACTTGATCGAACACAGGCACGAGCCCATTTAAGGACGTACCTTGTGGCATTGAGAGTGGCCAAACGCCAATATTGTGCCACTCTCATTGCATCCGCAGAGAACCACCCTGCCGCCCTGTTTTGGGTGTCCCGCTCCCTCTTGTTTCAGAGGCCACGGGAGGCCCCTCTACAGGGCAGAGCAGAGGAATTTGGGAAATATCTGCAGGATAAAATCGCTCAAATTCGGAAGGATTGGGTCCCTGTTAGTGGTCCAATGGAGACGTCCGTGGCGAGTCTTGAGGAATCGACCTGGGAGGAGTTTGACTTGGTTGCCATCGAGGATTTGGACAGAATGCGTGGACGACTGCGACCCACCACATGTTTATTGGACCCGTGCCCCTCCTGGCTTGTACTGGCATCCTGGGAGGTTACACGAGACTGGCTCCTGGACCTAGTGAACGCCTCGCTGAGCGAGGGGTCTCTCCCAGCCGCCTTGAAAGAGGCGGTGGTGAGACCCTTGCTCAAGAAGCCTTCCCTGGATCCTTTGGAGCTGGCCAATTATCATCCTGTCTCCAACCTTCCCTTTTTGGCGAAGGTTGTAGAGAGTGTGGTGGCCTACCAGTTTCCACGGCATCTGGAGGAAAATGATTATCTAGACCCGCGCCAGTCCGGCTTCCGCCCCGGTCACAGCACGGAGACGGCTTTGGTCGCGTTGGTGGATGATCTCTGGAGGGCCAGAGATAGAGGTTGTTCCTCTATCCTGGTCCTATTAGACCTCTCGGCGGCTTTTGATACCATCGACCATGGTATCCTGCTGCGCCGGCTGGAGGGGTTGGGGGTCCGGGGCACCGTTTTGCGGTGGTTCGGCTCCTACCTTTCTGGCCGGACGCAGCGTGTGTTGGCAGGGGAGGAGAGGTCGACCCTACGCCCCCTTACTTGTGGGGTGCCACAGGGGTCGGTCCTCTCGCCACTCCTGTTCAACACATATATGAAGCCGCTGGGTGAGATCATCCGTGGTTTCGGGGTGGGATACCATCTGTACGCTGATGATACTCAGCTGTACTTTTCCACCCCGAACCACCCCAATGAGACCATCGAAGTGATGTCCCGGTGTGTGGAAGCCGTACGGATCTGGATGGATGACAACCGACTCAAACTCAACCCCTCCAAGACGGAGTGGCTGTGGGTACCGGCTCCCCGGTTCAGCCAATTAATTCCATCATTGGCCATCGGGGGCATTCAACTTGCCCCCGTGGAGCGGGCGCGCAATTTGGGCATCCTCCTGGATGCCCGGCTGTCCATGGATGACCATGTGACAGCCGTGGCAAGGGGGGCGTTCCACCAGGTTCGCCTGGTGCGCCAATTGCGCCCCCTACTGGACCGGGACACCTTACGCACAGTCACTCATGCGCTGGTGACGTCTCGCTTGGACTACAGTAACGCTCTCTACATGGGGCTTCCCTTGAAATGCACCCGGAGGCTACAGTTGGTCCAGAACGCAGCTGCGCGGGTAATTATGGGGAGTACTAGGTACTCCCATGTGACACCATTCCTGCGCGAGCTGCACTGGCTTCCTGTGGTCTATCGGGTGCGTTTCAAGGTTTTGATAACAATCTTTAAAGCGCTCCATGGCTTAGGACCTAGTTACTTGCGGGATCGTATTCTGCCCCATACATCCCTGCGACCAATCCGCTCGCACAGAGAGGGCCTCCTCCAGGTGCCGTCCACCAGACAGTGTCGAGGGGCGGCGCCTAGGAGTAGAGCCTTCTCTGTGGCGGGCCCAGCCCTGTGGAATGACCTCCCCCCGGATATTAGGAATACCTCTGACCTCCGCTCCTTTCGTGTAAAGCTCAAGACCCACCTTTTTCAAGTTGCTGGCCTGGCTCAACTTTGATCCAACTATATCGCTCCTGACGGGTTTTTTATTTGGGGTATTTTAATTGCATTCAATTTATTTAGGGGTTTTTAAACATTGTGTTTTTACTTGTTTTTATCTATCAGTTCACCTCCTCCTTGTATGTGTCGTATATATGTCTTGGTATATGTTTTGTTATATGTATGTCGATATATTTATTTCCTATGTTTTGTTGTACGCCGCCCCGAGTCCTTCGGGAGAGGGTGCAGCTAAGAAATAAATTATTATTATTATTATTATTATTATTATTATTATTATTATTATTATTATTATTATTCTGGACATCACGTCGAGGGCATCATTTGGATGGTTTGGGGTAGAGATGAAAAGTGGGGTATCATCAGCATATTGATGATACTGTACCCCAAAACCACGGATGATCTCGCCCAGCGGTTTCATATATATGTTGAACAGGAGGGGTGACAGAACTGACCCTGGGCACCCCACAAGTGACACGCCTCGGAGTTGATCCCTGCCCTCCAGTCAACACAAACTGCGACTGATCTGGCAGGTAGGAGGAGAACCATCGTAAAACAGTGCTCCCCACTCCCAACCCCCTGAGTCGTTGCAGTAGGATACCATAGTCGATGGTATAGAAAGCCGCCAAGAGGTCTAATAGGACCAAGACAGAGGAGCAGCCTCTGTCCCAGGCCCGCCAGAGTTCATCGACCAATGCGACCAATGCCGTCTCCGTGCTGTACCCGGGCCTGAAACCCGACTGAAACAGATCCAGGTAGACACCTTCATCCAGGTACTGGGGAAGCTGACGTGCTACCACACTCTCGACAACCTTTGCTACAAAGTGAAGGTTGAAGACCGGACGATAGTTGGCTAAAGAAGCTGGGTCCAGGGAAGGCTTCTTAAGGAGGGGCCTCACCACTGCCTCCTTCAAGCCGGTGGGAAAGAACCTCTCTCTCAATGAAGCGTTGGTAATCGCCTGGAGCCAGCCTTGTGTCACCTCCCGGGAAGCCGAAACTAACCAAGAGGGACATGGGTCCAGCACACAAGTGGCAGCACTGAGTCTCCCCATAATCCTGTCTATGACCTCGAGGGTCACAGGGTCAAACTCATCCCAGATTGTCTCCACAAGATTCATCCCCGTCAACTCGTCTGAATCTACCCAGTCAGAGTCCAAGCCTGTCCGGATTTGAGCGATTTTATCCTGCAGATACTGAACAAATTCTTCAGCCCTACCCTGCAAGGGGTCTTTCCCAGTTCCTTGGTTAAGTAAGGAGCGGGTCACCCTAAACAGGGCGGCTGAGCAGTTATCTGCGGATGTGATAAGAGTGGGAAAATGTTGCCATTTTGCTGCTTTTATCGCCACTAAGTAGGATTTAATATGAATTCTTACTAGTGTTCGATCAAATTTGGATTGGCTGGCCCTCCAACCACTCTCTAGGCGTCTTTTCTGGCATTTCATCTCCCCGAGCTCCTCAGTAAACCAGGGAGCTACCCGGGATCAACACCAGGTCAGAGGCCACAAAGGCACAATGCGATCCAAGGCCCCAGTGGCCTCCCTATCCCAGGCTTCCACTAGGGCTTCGGTCAAGTTGTGAGCAAGGGATTCAGGAAAAGTCCCAAGCTCCATCAGGAACCTTTCAGGATCCATTAGGCGCCTGGGGCGGAACCATTCTGCCTCCCTGCGGCGAGGGGTAGCAGTATGGAAGTCAAGCCTGATGAGGAAATGATCAGACCATGACAAGAGTTGAATAGAAATATCCCCTAAATCTAGATCATTCATCCACTGCCCAGAGACAAAAATCAGGTCAAGCATGTGTCCCCTATTATGGGTGGGGTCTTGAATTAACTGAGTTAGGTCCATAGCCATCATGGAAGCCATGAACTTCTGAGCTGACTCGGATGTCTCGCCAATGGAAGGCAGATTGAAATCCCCCAGGATCATAAGCCTGGGGAAATCAACCGCCAATCCAGCTAATACATTTAGCAGCTCTGGCAGGGTCAATGAAACATAGCAGGGAGACAGGTACGTAACAAAAAGGCCCACTTGAACTCCAAGGCCCCATTTCACAAAAAGGGACTCACCCCGCCTATCTGAGGCACAGTGACCTCCTGAGGTCTGAGACTTTCCCTAATAACCACCGCTACCCCCCCCCCCCCGCCCCTGTACTGGGCTCTCAGCTGGTGAAACGCCCAGAAGCCTGGTGGGCATAGATCACTGAGGGCAACACCGCCCTCATGGCCCAACCAGGTCTCCGTAATGCACGTGTTCTCACTTCTCCCTAATCCTGATATGTTCTAGGAACCATGACAATTTATAGCAAACAGCTTTACTTGTAGTAGCTGAGCAAGAGGCAAAAGGACATGTGCAGCATTTTTTTTTCATCTGGCAGCTATATGTCTTTTTAAAAAAAATCACAACTGAGTCTTAATGGACTACAGTATAGCTAGTGGTGTAGTAGGTCAGAAAAAAGATAAGGGGGAAATGTTTATTTCAGATTCTGAGCAGATTTCTTTTGTTCAAAAAAGGCAAAAGAAGCCATTGCCCAAAATTAAAGTTTTTCCCATATTATTTTAAAGTATAATCTGTTAGATGTTATACTAAATGTAACAATCTTTTTATTTGTCATGTTCCAATCTGATTTACTTCAACTGCAAACGGGTAGCCTTGTAAATTGTTATGATAAATATGTCAAAACAAAAAGCAACATTTCCAAAGCAGAATTAGAACAAAAAGAATGATCTAGTAAACAAAGTGAAAAAGCCACTTCAGAAAGTTCAGCAAAGCCTCCTGTAAGTAAAATAATTTTAGTGGAGCATAAGATGCATGATTTGGAGGAGTTTTTTCACATCCATAAGACTCCAAAGAAATAAAATTGTACATTTTAATGTAATTATTTAATATTTTCACTCTACCTTTGTAACCATAAATGAATGTTGATGCTGAAATAAGATTTTAATATTTTCCTTTTCTTCTGGTGAACCCATTCTTCTTCACTTTTCTGTCAGATACACAACAAAATTATTTCATTTGTTCATTTATAATTTATTCATTTATCTATACCACTGCAATCTAAGGAAATTCCCATTGGTTTACAATATCAAACACAAAAAATACATAAAACAAATAAATCATCAACCCATTTCATTTGTTCATTTATGTATACCACTGCAATCTAAGGAAATTCCCATTGGGGAATATACAATATCAATTTTGGGGGGGTTTGATACTGATACAATATCAAACCCCAAAAATGCATAAAACAAAGTCATCAATCCAATTCAGTGTTTCTTTTGACACCACTCCCCCCCCCCCGAAATAAACACTTGGCCTTATTTTCAGGGAGGTCTTATTATTTTTGAGGTGCAGGAGGCGGTGAGTGTAGTCATCTTATGACTGCTGCTGTGTTGCAATATTTTCGAGAGGGTTTATTTTCTGGGGAGGGCTTATTTTAACGTATGCACTCAAAAGCCCGATTGGACTTATTATCCAGGGAGGTCTTATTTTGGGGAAAATAAGGTAATAATCTGATAACTTTTATCTACTAAAATGCCAACTTTTCAGAAAGCAGTACTTGATACACTAATCCAGTCAGGAAATCAAAGTGGAGGGGTGGAAACCTCTAAAACCATCCAGAGATGGTTTAAAGAATAGAAGAAAGAATAAAATGAATAAAATATTCATTTTAGAGAATAGAAGAAAGCAAAGGGGATAAGAGATGAAGAGGGAAGGGGAGAGGAAGAGAGGGGAGAGGAAAGAGGAGAGGATAGGAGGCTTGGCTTCTTGGCTTTAATTTAACATACAGTAGTGAGAATTACCCTATTTGCATAAACAATATTACAGAAAATATATTTGCAATATTTTTTCATCCAGGTTTATCTGATCATATTTCAATCACATTACATATATCACTTGATACTTGTTACAGTAATATCTATTTGTCCATAGCAGTATATTGCTGTATATTGGGTTTCTCGTTAGACCAGAGCACTCCCAAAATAGGGAATTTTGATAGATTTCCAGTTAAATATTAATTAATATTTAATTTAATAAATATTTCAATGTTCCCCAGAGACAAGGCAAGCATCCACTCTCCTGCCCTTCCAGAAATATCTGAAGACTAGCTCTGCCAACTTCCTTGGGGCTCACAGAAATGCAAACAGGTTAAGTGCTTTGAAGGCCTTTTCCATCTTTTAACTCTGAATTTTCAATATTTTAATTCTTGTTTTAATCTACTCTGTACTGTATTATAATACTTACACAGTTTTTATGTCTTATTTGTTCCGGAGTCGCTCTGTGAGTTGAGCAGTTTCTAAATGTGATGAATAAAATAAATAATGACAGCCCAAATAAATCCTAGCAATAGATTATCCATCTCTCAGCACTGAAGTTGTTTTTACCCTTTTATTCTGATACTATCCAAGAACAATCTTAATTAGCATAGTTCTACTGGATTTGGGGGAGCGGAAGTTACTCAAAAGGAAGGTAGTAAAGTAAGATAAGGTAAAGTAAAGATATACAATCATCACAGAACAGAACCCTCTATCGTACAAGCTGACAGCAGCATTGGCCCTGCCCCAATGAAGTCAAAGTAGCTGAACTACACAACTACCATCATGAAGGGCCAGAAGCATTAGCCAAAAGGTTTTGCCAGAAGTTATATTTATATAAAGCATCATACAGAGCAAACAAAAAGCACAGTCACCATGTGTTTTACTGCTCAACTGTTTTTACTGTAAAGGGAAAGAGGAAACTCTATTTAGAACAAAAGAGCATATATACCATAAATCCAAACTTGTAAATACTGCCATCTACTTGCTGAATACTACTGTAGTTTTTTGCATAGAAATACATTCTAACAATTAATTCCAACAGGTTTAAGCAGTATTGGTCAGGCAAAGGGATTAATACAGAGCCACAAGAGATAATGAGCAACTGTGCAATTTGCTTAGTCCCCTCTAAGGGATGAGGACTAAGGTCTCCTGACTGCCTAGAGTGAGGTTCCCTTTTTAGATGATAAAAATTAATTTTACTGACTTGCCCCTGTATTTCCTATGCCATTCCTGGCTGTCAAAATCTCACCTTAAAGAAATCAAAAATATCTCCCTATAAAATTGTATATGGCAATCCAATGCCTTCAGGCTTTGAATTGATCCTAATTCCAGAAAGTGTTCATCCTGACTCATGATAAAGTTACTTATATGTTATAAAACTTTTTAACAGGAGCAGCACCAAACTCAAGAGTGGGTTAGATTACACTGTGGTCAGAACAGGCTATATCATGCTGGACCATATAACTAACTGCAAGCAGGTTATTAGGTGTATTGCGAACTGCAACAGAGAAGACTGGGTCCCTCTAAGGTGGAAAGGCACAGCATCCTCATGGGTTCACCTCCATCATCTTAGGTGCACTCCAGCTCAGGAAACCTCAGAAGCAACTTCTACTGAACACATTCCTCCAGGTTTGGGGGAAGTGAGCAGAAGAAAAAATAAAGGTGAAGTTCTGACTAGGAAATACAGAGCAGCTCTGAAGATAAATTTTATCTTTGAGGTAAATAGTCCTCAGAGCAGTTTAACTTTAACATTTTGGCATTATTATTTAGCTTATTTAATTGTACTGTTATTCTTTCATATCTTTACTTACTGCCTCGCAGCAAAGCAATGGCTCTGTTAAAAATTATGTTCCTGTTGGTAAGTGTGGTCTATTTGCAATTGAGAAGGAAGAGGATGCAACATTCACTGGGTCTGTCTCAGGGGTGAAATGCTACCGGTTCGGACTGGTTCACCTGAACCAGTAGTTAAAATGCTACCAGTTCACCTGAACCAGTAGTAAAAAAAATGCTACCAGTTAAGATGAACTGGTATTTCTGATGATCAGATATGATGTGCAATTTATATTAGCTAGAATCGCCAGATTTCCTGCTTTCTAGCCAATTTAAATTGCGCGTCACAGCTGATCATCAGAAATCAAAGGTCCTGTGCATGTGCGGAGGTGACACATTCGAGAAAGTGAACGTGCGCGCCCATGCACTCACATTTGCGAACCGGTAGCGAAGGTAAGTTGATTTCACCCCTGGTCTGTCTGCCAAATGAATAACTTTTATTTAAATTTAGTTCATTCCATAATTCCACCCAGAGAATCTTTCTGTGCTTTTGAGGGAACAAATGGCTATTCTTTGTTTAAAACATGTTATAGAAGTACCAGAGCAGGTTTGGGAAATATTCCAAAAGCTACTCCCAACACATATACCCCTCAGCCTTGATCACCAGAGGCAATTCCTCTTCTATATTGAAATTGTATCCACCAAGCACCGGTGGATGAACCAAGCATTATACAGTAGCCAATTATGGGCAATTTTGCCAGGACACAATTCTTGATCACTATTTGTTACTACAGAGTTTAATATTGCACACAAATAACAGAACTAGACTATGCACAAACTCCTGATACTTAACAAAGAATTGGTATTTGTTGTGTGAAAACTATGCCTTTTTATACATTCCAGGACATGATGGAAGAGACCTCCTGTACAATTGGCAGTAGCAGTTGTTCAAAACTACATTCATCACAATTCCACAGAAGTTATTGAAGGGCTCCCCAACTGACGCTAGCCGTGATGGCAACATAGGACTGTTAAATACCAGAGAGGTTTATGGGTGTGCCTATTGTGCTATCTGCACAATAGGCACACCAGCCTTTGTAGCCTATGCCTAGCTAAATAGCAGAAACTGACATGTTTAGATACAAAATTATAAGACTTCAAATATTATCTTAATGAGGATGAGCTTTCTTAAATGAGGAGGAACAGCTCAAGAACAGCAATCTTGCAAAACACACTGGCCATTGAGTTTGTATTATTTAAAACCAGTCTACTAAATACTTAAAGTTGAACTAACCTTGTAAAAAACTGGGTCTCAAGTACATAGGCCCGTTCCCAATTGTTCAAATTATAAACCCAGTTACAGTGGAATTACAGTTACCTAAGGTACTCAAACAAATCTATCCAGTGTTTCACTGTAGCTTGTTGAAACCCTTCCAAGGCTCCATGTTAAAGACAGTTGAGGGGAAGCTTCGGCCTCCCATGTTTGTGGGTGGGAAAAACACTATGATATAAAGAAGATACTGAACTCAAGGTACTTTAAGGGGAAATTACAATACTTAGTGCAATAGAAAGGATAATCCTCAACTGATGCCGAGTGGGTAGGTGCTCACAATGTTAGCACAGAAAGGTTAATAAAAAGGTTCCATGAAAAATACCCTCAGCGGCCAAAGAGATTAGTAAAGGCTAAGACCACCTAAATAACAATAATTAATCTATGTCAAGTTGAATTGTTTTGATTCTTTCAAACCCTAATACTTTTCAACTTGCCAATGAAGTGCGGAGTGGGAAGAGGGAAATGTAATGCCGAGAATGTTTGCAGAGATCGTGAGAGGATGGAAATCATCAAGATCACCACTGCAGGTGCTTGAGAAAGAGATGGACAGTTCCCATAACAAAAGGAATTGTCATAATTGGACAATGTGATCACCCAGGGGTGGAGAGAAGAGGAAGCTATTCTTTAACTAGGCAAGCATTTACACGGGAAAACCAGAGCTGGTTTTTTTTCTTCACTACCAAGATGGTGTATCCAATCACGTTTTACTTTTGAAAATTCAATTCTCCCAAGAATTTTTTCTTGTTTTGGGTTCCCTAGTTGAGCAGCTGACACCCAAATTATATCATTCCCCTCCCCCTCTAACTCAAGAAATAGAAAATTGGAATCTTTTCTTTCCTCCCTCCCTCCCTCCCTTCCTTCTTTCCTTCCTTTCCTACTTTTAAAAAACCTCCAGACTTAGGTTCCAGAGTAAGGGTTGACTAATCAAGAGAATGAAATAACAAAAAGTTCAATTAGCATGTTATTAAAATATAATAGTCCCTGGCTATAGCTAGTTGCTAGCTTAATGGTTGCAGTTTTCTGAATAATAACTCTTATTATTTTTTTCCCTTGCTTTTTACCTATATTTTAAGAATCCTTTCTTCCTAAATGATAGGTATTCTTAAAATATAGATAAAAAGCAAGTGACAAAATAATGAGATATATTATTCAGAAAACTACAAACATTAAACTAGCTATAGGCATTTTTTTAGTTAGTTGCAATCATCATTATATTTTTCAAATTCTTTTATTGTGCATATTAAAAAGGTAACGTTCTAACTTTCTTATTTCAAAGTGACAATTAATATAAATTTCTCTGAAGCCCTCGGGAAAACTGATCTAATATTCAACAAAGGAAAAGTCCTGAAAAACTAGATAGTAAATTAGTAGCTTCTTACAGGTAATGCAGGCAGTTCTTCACAGGTACTTCTTACTTTAGCAATTGAAGTCTTATCCACATGATAGCTGAGAAGTGAAGGTTACAAGTTGGTCTTTCTGTGATAATTTTGTGAGATGCTCAGGCTAAATCTCATCTGTACACAACTCCCCAAAAAGTCAGAGAGGGGGGTATATATTTGCAGAGCATAGGTGTGTCCCCCAAATGTTACCTAATCAATCTGCCAGAACAATTTTGATCCTCTTATCTTATCATTTCAGATTGATTGGTGGCATGAATTCATGTTACACCAATTCCCCTTGGGAAATGTTTTATTTTCAATTAAAAAGGAATAAGCATTGCACAGTATTGCTTTCTTACATACGTTCTGCTGAATTAGATTAACAGATTTGGAAGGGACCTGTAGGTCATCTAGTCCAACCCTCCGCCCAAGCAGGAGACCCTACACCTTTTCTGACAAATGGCAGTCCAATCTCTTCTCGAAAGCCTCCAGTGATGAACCTCCCACAACTTCTGAAGGCAACTTCTGTTCCAGTGTTTAATTTCTCTCACTGTCAGAAAATTTCTCCTTATTTCCAGGTTGAATCTCTCCTTGATCAGTTTCCATCCATTATTCCTTGTTGGTCTTCTGCCTTGGAAAATAGCTTGATCCCTTTCTCTCTGTGGCAGCCCCTCAAATACTGGAAGACTGCTATCGTGGTCTTCTCTTCACTTGACTAACCATGCCCAATTCCTGCAACTGTTCTGTAGAATATTTTTCTGTAGGATAAGTTGCCTTTCATGCTTCTAAATTGGCTTTCTTGTAGGAACTGTCTTGCCTTTTAACCTCTATCAATTATGTTTTGTTTAATTTTCCTTCTTATAACTCTGTATCACCAGCACCAATTGCATCTGCTTATTTAATTTGGCTTATTTGACTGTGCAAGTAAGAAGTTTTCACTTCCCACAGTCATTCATGCACTCCAGTCTCTGGCTAATTCTCTTCCAGGGTCCTAGAACTGATGTTTCTTTCTGTGACTGACTAATGGGGTGTGAGATAGATATGAAGTGGGAACATTTACCATGGCTGCCCCATTCTGGGAATGGTTGTTAAATTTGTCAGGGCTATGTAGGTGGGCAGATGTTGTTCTCAACAGAGAGAATGGACCCCAATGTGAATCACACATTGTTAGAACTTCTTGATCTAGCCAAAGGATTTTCCGGCAGCCAACAACTCCAGCAATGCTTGATCAGAAAACAAAAGAAATAGGGATGTTGTTTATATTTGCACGAGTGCCTACCTAGTAATCAATACAATAAATTCTACAATGTGAAGGCCACAGATTTCTAAGGAGATATTATTGGGAGAGAGATTATTTTTGAGGGTAGATTAAGAGTTACAGAGGAAAAGAAAAATCCTGCATCATGACCCTTCAACTTGTCAGAAACCCATTGAAAAGATACCATGCAGCTAGCATATTCCATTCTCATTTCTTCCTGTTAACACCAAGATTCAAACTGTCCTGTCACCTATTAATCCTTTTTCAAAGGAGCTGCAGGTATCAGACCCTAACCTGAACAAGAAGTAAGAGACAAAGTGAAATGAAATCAAGGTCCAATGTCAGGTGCTGCTGTTGAGGGAGAAAAAAGGATTTTTGCTTTAGAAGCACTTCAATTTGGTTACTGAAGCTCCTTTCCATTAGAAGCATTCTTACTATGGTATATTAGGTTTATAGACAAATAGTTTGAGCTAGTGATTATATCAGAAATATATTTTTACCTGTGTATAAAGACTGCAAGTCAGGGGCAAAGTATATCATATGGCCTATTTAATGTTAAATTTGGAAGTAAATTGCTTTTTTTCTAAATAAATTTGGAAATAAATTGCTTTTTATCTCTGTCTTTTTTAATTCTTCATCATCATATCAAAGGTTTTTTCCTATACCAAGCTGTGCATAGTTATTTCAAATTATTCAGATTGTATTGCTAAAATAACTAAATAATCCAGTAATGCAATGTGAACAGAAACCTGGCACCTGCTAGAGAGAGAGATCATGCAGAGCATTTGTGTTGATAATCTCTTTAATATTCATGTCAGAATTGGAGTCAAGATCTTTTCTTTTTAAAAATAATTTTATTTATAGTTTTTTTCTTTAACATACATAAGTGCTTAGTGAACAGTGTATTGTCTGGGTCAATTTACTTTATACACAATACTAATAACAATAATAATATTATTCAAGTACGCATGGTAATAATCTTTTAAGTTCTAACATTTACATCTAAATGGTAATTATAATATTTTATAGAGCAGTGTATATAGTGATATTTTCCCCATTTCTAATTTCTGCCTCTATTTTCTAACTCTTAATCAAGCAAATCCTATATTAAGAAGTATTTTATATCTATCCGTCATCTCTTGCCCTTTTTAGTATTTCAACTCTTACTGACTTTTTGCCAAATTTTCCATGTTTTTCCCTTGGGAACTTATATCTTCTTACATCACTCATATTTAATCTAAGTATTTCATCTACCTCAACATCTATCTCTCGCTGTTGAACCCATCAACGACTCTTTCATCACTTCTGGGAGATCTTTCTCTTTGTCCTCTTCTATATTTTGAGCTCTTAATTTGTAATCTGCCTGCTCTGTTTCAAGAATTTTTACTATCTCTTCCTCATCTTTATCTGTTTGTATCATTTGTTGATTTGGGTCCTCTATTCTTTCCTCTCCTGTTTCTACTTCCTCCTCTACTTCCTGGTTTCTTGTTCATTTTTCATTGTCATTTGTTGAGTGTTTCCTGGTCTCACATCTGTATCATGTATCAGTTCTTTCATCTCCCGATGGTTCCTTGTCATAGCTTCCTGAATGCATTGAAGCATCAGTACTATTTCTTTCTGAAAGTTTTAGTTTCCCTATTGTAACATTTTACTTTATCCTAATGGGCTAAAGGTTACTCAATAATCCACTAAAATCCCATTGTCCCAATTGTCCATTACACCAAAAAGCCAATATTAGATGAATTTACTTAATCCCGGAAGTGTTCCTTGGGGTATACAATATTTATAATCCTCAAGATCTGCCAATTTGCTCCCTCTAAATTATCCAAATTTGTAGGTCTTGTTTAACTTTTCTTCTTTTGCCTCATAAAATGTTCTATTGATCAGCATTTATAATCCAAAACAACCCACCAGATTTCCCCATGTCTCATTAAGCCACATAGTCAGCTGTTCAGTTTCAAGGGCAATTCCTGTTGTTTATAGCCCACACTACTTTGAAGATATTCAAAAAGCTCACCAGTTACTCCCAACCAGCCAAAAAGCAAATAGATATCAAACAAAAGGCATAAAGAAAAAGCCTTCAAGGTATTGTTTGCCTTCACTTTGTTTCTCCTTTTCTTATCAATCCTACATTTCTAGTTTTCTGTCAAGGTCTTTTCCGGTATAGTATAGTATCTTTTTTTCCACCAGTAGATGGTACCCCAGCCCAAAGTTCTAGCATTAAAACAAAGCAGAACATATAATAGCTGATTGCCAAATAATCACAGAGACCATTTTCTTTATACAATTTCTTCCCATAATCAAGCAATATTATTAACAAATTAAATTCATTTTTCACGATGCTGCAAGTACCAGTCTGGTCTTTCTCTATTTTAGAGGTTCATAGCCTCCCATTAAAATTTCATTTCTCTTTCAGGTTTATAATCTCTCTCTATGTGTTAACTCACTGCTTTCTCAGCACTTTAGTGAATGTTTCTTTCAGAAATTCTTTTTTTTGGGGGTTTTAGATCAATATATATCTAATATATTCTATATTAGAATATAGAAGTTGAAAATCACCTCACCCAGTTCCAATCCACTTTTAACAAATCGTTCTAGCTCATCTCTTTCTTCGGTTGCCCCAGCTTCAGTCTGACCATAATGGCTATCTCGCTTCTTCATTGGGAGGGTGACTTGGATCAAGTGGAAGCGCCTCTGCTCTCCAGTGATCAGCAAGGAATCTCTCCTTTCTTCGTCACCCCTCCAGGGTGACTTTAGTCACCTAGGGCCCTCCAACAAGGAAGAATTGGCTGGGAGCCCTGCTACCCTTGACTGTCCTGCTGCTACATCAAAACAGAAGTCCAAGTCAAGATCTTTTCATCTTTGTTTAGGAACAATAGCAAGCAACAAAAAGTTTTAAGGTTAACTTTTTAAAACATCATAATGTAAGCCTCACAAAATGATGAGTCAAGAGTTCCCTTTTCAAAAGATTCATTAGATATTCTAATTATATGGGAGAAAGCCAGTTTGGTGTAATAGTTAAGAAGTCAGGTTAGAAGCCCGGTGATCATTAATACTAGTCCCACCTCAGGTCCAAAGCCAGGGACTTTTCTAAGCTGATGCCAGAAGTCAAAAATTTACTTGGGAAAGGGGAAAGGGAAAGGAAGTCAAGCTCTATGTTTGATATGCTGAGGAGTGAACAGTACTCTGATGGGGGTCCCTACTTTTTCTTCAGAATGAAGCAGCAATGTGATGGAGTACATGGCAACAGGAAAAGTTGGAGTCTTAGTCTTCATCTAATATTGATTCCACTATTAATACTCAACCACCTGTAAAAATATAATTTAGGGATAATAATATACCATTATTATTTAAATAACACTCCAGATGTAACAATGCTATAATTACAATAGCATAACTCCTTTACTATCAAGATCAATAATGTAAAGGAAATAAGTTTAACAAGGGTGGTATAAAGTTATATAGAGAAAGGCAACTTTGTAAGCAAGGTAGTGTACCTTTGCATGCTGGATATGGTTTACATCCTAAAACAGCCATGAAGTCGTTGGAAGTGCATCTTCATTTTTGCAAACTGTTATGAAGACATACATTCTCAAAGCTCTGTCCACTCCTATAATCTCCTTTTCCTTTCATATTATCAGCTACCTTGCACTTTCTTTGATTGAGAAAGACTGGGATGGCTCCACCTAGTCTAGCTGTTTTGTGCATACCCTAGTCCTGTGATGGTGAACCTATGGCATGTGTACCACAGCTGGCACGCAGTGCCCTCTCTGTGGGCACATGAGCTGTTGCCCCAGTTCAGCTCCGCCATGCATGCGTGCGTGCCTCCTGCCAGCCAGCTGGTCATCAGGTCTCTGCCATGCATGTGGGGGGAAGGGTGTGTGCGGGGGTCCATACATACAGGCACAGGGGGGTCTTATGCACCCATGCGGGGGGTCACACACACATGGAAGGGGGTATGCACACATTGATTTTGGGGATTCAGGGGCGCGCGCACACACTTTGGGCATCCATCCAGAAAAGGTTAGCCATCACTGCCCTAGTCAAAACAACATCCTCCTAGAAAATATGCAGTGGACAAACTTCTTCAAGGTCTAAATTAAGTTTTTTCAATAGATGAATTTGTTGGGATGCTCATTAGTTCTGTGAATTCCTTTACTGGGGAAAAAAACCTAAGTTTTAAAATACCATCCTTAAGCCAAAGAAATTCAGGATAGAGAAAGTAAGACAGAAGATGTTCTACATTTTATAAAAGGGGAAATGCAGTGATTTGTTAATTATCAGAAATAAAATGTGAAATGTGACATACCTATCTCTCTTACATATAGGCATCACAACGCCAGACGATATGTCCTCTGGAGATTAGATAATGCCAGCAAGAACTACCAAACCACTATCCCAAAGCAAGAGGTGACACCAGACTGGAGAAATCCAGACAGCTTCTTGGGGCCTCTAATCTTTCATCCTTATATGTAGCTCTAGCTGCACATCCCACATGTCCACTCTACAAAGGAATCTTTGGTGAGTTAGATAAACTGTAGTAGTATCCAAGTGACATTGCGAGAGGTTGAAGAAGGGGGGGGAGAAGCATTGCTAGCATGAATATTAATCATTTGGATAAGGAAGATTTGATAGAGATATGTATTTATTGCACGCTCTTTAGAAAGTAAAACACTGAAAAATATTAGATATCCTGGAGGAAAGCCTTAAATAAATTGTCTGAGGAAATGCCAAATATTGAAAATTGATCTTTCCTTTCCTGAAAAGATTTGTTTAAAAAATGATTAGGCAGCACAAGTAGAATAACTATCTTTATTCCCATCATCAAATACTGAATATATTATGCAGATCCCTGTATAAGTTCAAAAGTCATTTCAAATGACTTAGTCTCTAAGCGGTTGATCACTTGAAGTTGAAGTGTTGTAGAATGCAATCCAATACACATCTAATCAGAATTCAGTTTCATTGATTTTTTTTTAAAAAAATACTATCTACTGTATATAACATTCAAAATGGTAAAATTTTGTTTTCAAGACAGCATTCTTTTTTATTCTTTATACTTGTTTTTTTTATATTTCAGGGAACAATATATTTAAAGGGTTAGCTAGTGAATTTATTTCAAAATTTATTCAAGGGAAAAACAATTTCACTGTTTACTAACTCTTCAAATAGACTAGAGCAGGCATGTCCAAAGTGCGGCCCGGGGGCCAAATGTGGCCCTTTTTCAAATTTCAAGCGGCCCGCAGCCTCTTCTCCCCACTGGAGTTATTTGTTTAGTCTTTCATAAAATACTGTATTTTTCGAAGTATAAATCTGCATCTTTTTCCCCTCAAAAAAGAGGCTAAAAATCTGGGTGCATCTTATACACTGAATGCAGCATTTTTTGCCTCCCAAAACTCTGCCCCCTTCACCAAAATGGCTGTGCATAGCCTTTAGGAGGTTTTCAGAGTGCTCCTGGGGGCTGTGGAGGGCATAAATGAGCAAACAACGGGCCATTTTTTGCTCAACTTTGCCCCCCCCCTAGCCCCCAGGAGCACTTTAGAAGCCTCTTAAAGGCTATTCATGCCCTTTTAAAAATAGGCCCATTTTCGTGGGAGAGTGCAAAAACTTTTTTTTTAATTTGCCTCTTCAAAATCTTGGTGCGTCTTATACTCCGAAAAATACGGTAGTTAATTTGCATTTAGTGTTAAGGGTTCAAAGAATGTCAGGCTGAATGATCAGCCCCACACATTTTCACCTCACCAAATCTGGCCCTCCTAGCAAAAAGCTTGGACACCCCTGGACTAGAGCCATTCTCTACTCTAAAAGTTTAGGTGGATTAAAAAGATTAGAAGTTTAGAAGGATGCAGGAGAAGCATTTCTATGCACTAAATGAACGACTGATAAAACAGGATTTCAATTCTATGATACAGTGATTGGGCAGCAACATGTTTACTTATTTATTTCTTTTATTTGATTTCAATACATTAAGGTGGCATACATAGCAGTCAATTTGCTCCATATCAACCTTCTAACAAAAGTACTTGAACGAATAAGGGAGAAGCTAAATAAAATTCTTGGAACTCTTGAGGGTCAAGACTAGTGAAAGCAATTATAGGAATTAGTTTTCTGCAATGACATCAATAGTCATTCATGCATAACATGAATAAGAAGAGCAGGGTAGACATAGTAGCATATAGGAGGACTTAATTAAATTGCCATCGTGCCAAGCTCAATTACCACCCATAGCTGTATTGGAGTGCAGCTGGAAGTTGTAAGATAATAGAAATCCCTAATGTCAAATGTGTAATTCTAGAGGCTTAGGTTCCACAGCCTTGGAACAAACTCTGGAGAATCGTGATTGTCTTGAATTCCAATCTGCAAGCAAGATCTGGGAAATTGTAGAAAGTGGTGGATTGGCCTGGAAGAGAATAGTTAGAAGCTGTTATAGAAACACCAAGACCAGGAGCATCCCTTAAGCCCCTAGAAATGAGATTTGGCCTGACTCCTCCTTGATTAAATGGGGTATAGGAGAGAGAAGGTAACTAATTTTTGTAAGGTTCTTTGCATAGTAAATAGATACATTATACACTCACAAGTTATAATACAATAGTAAGAACAACTTTATTATTATAATAATTTTTTAACACTCACTAGGAATGAAGTATGTTGAATACTATTTTTTGACCAAAATGACATCAAAGATATTTCCTTTCTTGAACTGAATATTTTTAAAGCCAGCTGTATTGAAGAGTATACGATGTTCTGATGTTGTCCGTGCTTTTCCTTCAGAATGAAGCAACATTATGACGCGGTACATATGAGCAGGAAAAGACCCAGATATTTCTTCATCAATAGTTGGTTCCACTACTAAGACTCCACCACCTGTTGCAAAAATAATTTACTAACTCAGGAATAGGTTCCCTAGAAAAGAAAAAATGTCCATGCATCTCATTTTCATTCCTCTGACTGTGGCCCTTCTTCAGTAGTGGGATTCAGCTGGTTCACACCAATTCAATAGAACCGGTAGCTAAATTTTTGCTCAGTCTCTGGCACTGGAAGCCAACTCTCAGCCGCATGCCCAGTCACCCATTCATATCTTGCCATCTCTTCCCCCCCCCCCCTCACCGGGCATGGCTCCCTTTCATTGGGACATGTGGAATGAGATAGGGGTTCCTCTTGCTGTCTCCTCTCCCCCACCTCACCAGCATGGCAGGGCTCCCTGCACCTCATGTAGCCAGCCACCCCTTTTATCAATACAATTTGGAGGTGGCAAGTGGGGAGGGGCGGAGCAAGGGAGGAAGAATATTCCCAACTACTGGGCCGACTGACTTCTTCCCAGCAGGTCTTTCTCTACCTTTCAGTGTCGGCCATCAAAGACAAGATTTTTGTGGGCAGAAGAGCTTGCCCCACCCACTACTGCCCAGATGCCCTTGCTTCCCTCAAGCATTTCTTTGCCTACCTGATTTCCAGCTCCATTGCATTTTTTAGTCTCTGGATTTAAAAAAAGGTTCAATTAATCAATTTGAACTTCTTGTTCAAAAAAACCTCGCAAAGTTGGAATTGATTTAGTGAACTTTTTTAGTGCAATAAATTTGTTTCCCTGCACACAATGGTGAGAAACGTGATTAAGAAACGTGACGTAGCTGGAAATCAGGTAGACAAAGAAATGCTATGGGGAAGCAAGGGGATCTGGGTGGTGGTGGGTGGGCCAAGCTCTGCGGCATGGCAGTGCAAAGGAGAAATGGACAACAAGGCAGCTTTCCCTCTTTCCCTGCTCCTCCTCCTTCCCTCTTGCCAGCTGCTCCATTGCCCATTTCTCCATTACAGTGCAGCACCCAGGATCCACTTTGATAGCGGGGGGGGGGGGAATTTACCTGGCCAAACTAACCCCACAATCTGACCTACATTGGGTCCAGCTACGATTGTGCTGCCAACTTAATTCCTCACCCCTCTCACTTTTGCCCGCAGACTGACCAACGCCCCCTGCACACAACTCCACAGGGAGGGGGGAATCCCTCCCTCCACTTCCCCCCCCCCAATTCTTCACCTTCCTGTGTGAGATCTCAAGAGCTTCAACTCCTTGTCTTTATGGTAACCTTTCCTCCTCATTCTTCAGAAACCTCATCTCTTAAAGGGGCCACGTCCAGAAGGCTGAAACAGCCTCAAGACCAACATGCAGACAAGCACCCTCAGAAACAACCTTTTGCCAAAGGGTGGAAATTTAGCAGCCCGTTTTACCAGGGTCAGTTTGGCTGTCATAGGAGAATTGTCCCACATGTGTGGCAGAGCTGAAGCACACAGATGGGCCATGCCTCGCACAACCGCCAACCTGATCCTGGGCAAACCAGTTGTTAAATTATTTGAATCCCACCACTCCCTTTTTCCCACCACTTTCCCCATCTTCCAAAAACATTGTTTTGGTCTATTTTTCCCTAGGTTAAATCCGTCGTCTATTTTAATCTCCTCAGAGTCCTAAGTGTTCTCAAAATGTTTTGCCAATCCACAGCTACTTCTGCATTTCCTAACTCATAGCACATATTGCTTTAGCCCTATTTTAACCGATTGGAGGCCTTAATCTGCTCCAGGGATGAATTCAACTTACCTTCGCTACCGCCACATTTGCAAATGTCAGCGTGCACAGATTGAGCACTATCTATATTTTGTCAAAGGTTGTTGCAAGTACAGAAAAAAGCCACGGAGGACTCTGATTGGCTTGCTTCTCTTCCCATTCAAAATGGCAGTTTTTCTCTTTCTGACAATGCAAATATGCCTACCTGGTTTACAGGCCGTAAATACTTTTGTTAGTAGCTGGATACACTTTTTATCACTCCAATTAAACAGGACTCTTGATAAGATGTAAAGATCTGCTTCAGGAATTGGATCTTTAAAGAAATCCCCTGCAAAAAGAATAATTCATTTAATAAGGTAGAAATCAAAGTCTATTATCACTTTGGAAACAGAATGTATTCTCTCTTTCACAAAGCTTGATTTGACAGTGCCACTAGCTTCTTTCAATAGTGTTTTTTGAAATGGCAGAAATATTGATTCCAAACATATATTACCTTCTTGGAAAGTGATCTGGGAGTCATCTGAAAATGCATTAAATTTTTTAGATATTTCCACAACTTCAAGAAGATCAAAAAGTTTCACAGTACAATTTGGGTATTTTGAAATCAATTCTTTAGCTAAGCCACCGCTACTTCCTTAAAAAAAGAACAAAATGCAAAAAAAAAAGGAACTATGTAAGAAAAAGTATCCTGCATATCAACATTTTAAACAATTTACTAAAATATTTATGATTTTTTTTTTAAAAAAAAACTTAGCTCATTGGGGTTTTTTTATCCATCTGGACTAATCAGGCATATAATATTGTGATTTAAACAAATATATTCGTTAAGAATTGTCTGATTTCTTCTCCTACATTGTTGCATTTTTATTGCTGTCCTTTTACTATACACATTTTTTTCTATTTCTTTGAAAACCTATTTACTAAATATTACTTCTTCTATCCAGTGACTCTTTGCATAATTTTTTCTTCATTACTTTGCTTTATCAAAACTAAAGACCACAATTTTATTCTAAGTGGCTGCAGTGAAATTAGTGTAGTTAATCCAATCTTTTTTCTACATTATTGTTATAATTCCATGCAATAGTATCTGTTTAAAATCAGCTTTTGCCTTTTTCCATCCTATGAAACCATTTTTAAAACATAACACCAGTTATATAAAATTGGATAACTGTTTGATGGTGAGGATAATAATTCTAATCCAACATAATTTCAGAGCATGATGTTGGAAAAGATAGTTCTATGATTTTCATATTGTTATTGTCATCCCAGGTCCAATTGTGAGAATTTTCCAAAATTTCTTCAAAAGCAGCTCAGTTTTTCAATGTGTTCACTGGAGATTGATAGGGAGTACTACTTTGTCATATTAAAATACATGGCTAGCAAAGCAAATATTGTATCTGTAAAAGTCCATTGTATGCACATCAGGTGTTTTGTTCGAGCAACTTTTACCCTAAAAACTCCACAACAGTAAATGTAGAACTGTGGTGCATTCTGTAATTGTTTTCATACATTTTTTTTCTTTGTGTGCCTTCAATGAAGTCTTGAATCCTGGCAACTGCCTGGATAAGTTCCTGCTGTCTTCTTGTCAAGATTTCAGAACTGGTTTGCCATGGCCCCCTTCCTAGGACTGTGAGAGACTGGCCCAAGGTCACCCAGCTGGCTTTATGCCTAATGCAGGATTAGTACTCACAGTGTCCTGGTTTCTAGTCACTACACCACCTGGTTCTCTTTTCATATTATGCATCATGGCAATAACTCAACCAGGCAAGGGAGGAAAAAAGAAGGAGAAGAGTGCTTTCATCTTTAAATTTTCTCCCACTTCTTTCCAAACAGGACTGTTGCTACCGTGTTTCCTCGAAAATAAGACATGGTCTTATTTTCTTTTTACCCACAAAATATGACTTGGGCCTTATTATGAGGGGAGGATTTATTGTTTTGGGGTTGCCGGGCAGCTGCTCTCTTGCAAGCAGGCTCCCAAAGAGCCGGGCACAGCCTCATGAGCGAATGGCTGTGTTGCGCTGTGCCCGGCTGGACTGGGAGTTTGCCAGGTGGCTGTTCGTGAGCGTGGTCTCTTCATGGCTGTTGTGTTCACCGCTGCCCGGTTCCCGCGGCTTGGCACCTTCAAAATGCCAGTGAATGGTGCTCTGCATGGCTGGAGAAGGGAGGTTGCATGAGCGGCTGTTCCGCTCTCGCTCACACACCTCCCAATCTCACAATGCCCTGGCCTAGCTCTCCCTGCAGAGCTAGGGCACCTCTGCTGCTGCCACTGCCACCGCCATCCCAGCATGGCTTTTTCGGCAGCTTTCAAACCAAGTCTTCCAGCAGTGACTGCTCTGGGTGTATGCTCTATGGTTGTGGGCCAGATGCCGGCAGAGAGTACAACCATAGAGCGTACACCCAGAGTGGCCACTGCTGGAAGACTCAGCTTGGAAGCCACCGAAAAAGCCATGCTGGGATGGCGGTGGTGGTGGTGGTGGCAGCGGAGGTACCCTGGCTCTGCAGGGAGAGCTGGGCCATGGCATCATGAGATTGGAAGGTGCGTGAGTGAGAGCGCAACAGCCGCTCGTGCAACCCCCATCTCCAGCTGTGCAAAGTGCCATTCACTGGCATTTGGAAGGCGCCAAGGCAGCGCGAACAGGCACTTACATGGCTTGGAGATACCCCTAGGTCAGTGATTGGCGCTGTGCCCAGCTGGTAAGGGGGTTTGCCGGGTGACTGCTCGTGAGCGTGGTTGCTTCATGGCTGTTGTGTTGCACTGCTGCGACAGCACACCACAACGTTCGCCCCTGAGGCTGTGCCCGGCTCTTTGGGAGCCCGCTCGCAAGATAGCAGCCACCCGGCAACCCCCCTCTTCAGCTGGGCACAGCGCTGCTCACCAACCTAGCGGTATCCCGAAGGCGTCAAGCAATGCGATCACCTTTGCCTCCCCCCCCCGGTTCCCGCAGCTTGGCACTTTCAGGATACCACTAGGTTTTTGAGTGGCGCACTGCCTGGCTGGAGGTGGGGGGTTGTCCAGGGGGCTTATTTGCAGGGGAGGGCTTATATTTTTGCCCACCAGAAAAATGTGTCATGGCCTTATTATCAGGACATGTCGTATTTTCAGGGAAACATGGTAGTTACTTTGAGACATCCAGTAATTCTGATAAACAATTTTAAAAATAGTTATTTATAAATAAAATTCAAGCCTCTAGAAAAAACAAGATCACAAGATGGGATCTTGCAATTCTACTTTTGCAATTGGAGAATTATAAGATCTCCAGAGTATGGCATGGTATTAAATTGCTAGCAATATGCAGGATGATGACTTTCAGGTACTTACCACCCAGATCACAAATGAGCTGAAAACCAGAAAGATCAAAGGCAGAGACCACTTCTTTTCCATGCAGATTCCAAGCCTCATCCATGTACCTGAAAAAGGTTTCAATGCTTTCCTTTGATCTAGAATTGAAATTTGTACTGGCAGATGGTTAACAGAGCTACAACTAAGTACAATACAACGTGAGCAGCATTTGATCATGAAGCTAGAATTGCATTTTTCATTATTCTATTCATTTTTTGCAGGTTTTTGTGTTAATACCCTGGTTTTAAAGAGCAGGTTGCTTAACATCTGGATTGAAGTAAAATGGCATTAGGTGCCCATTTGGGGGCTGAATGGATTATTGCTATTTCCATTCAGTTTATGCCCTGGGGAATTCCTGGCCAGAATTGCTGAATATGCCAATATGTGCCTCAGGGTCAGCTGTTTTTGAAGAATCTCAAAAATAGCCCAAACCTCAGGAATTTTGAATTATTTCCAAGCCAGGAAAAAATGATTAGATGAGTTTTGGAGCAGAGGTTAATGAGAAAAAAGACAAGATTATGACAATCCTATTCAGCACATCTCTCCACTCTTCTTCTCGTTGCAAACCATCTTCTACAATTTCCATTAACTGGTGGTAAATTGTCCGTAGATATTTTGCAATCTAGTCTCAAAATTTCTGATTGTAGCTTGGATGGAATATGAGCCCAGTTAGAGCAAAGCTAGGCTTTGGTTCTGCTTACGGCATATTGGCCAAAATCAGTGTTGGTGGGTAGTATTGCTAATGTACTCTTTCTGTCTTATTAAAAAGTTTCATGAAATTTATAAAAATGCTTTTACCTGTACACGGGTCCATAAAATTCCTTTGAAGAAATGCCATATATTGATAGAATCTGAGGTTTCCCATCCCTGCAGCAATTTTTTTGGTTTTTTAAAAAATTGAAAGCAACAAAAATACCATTAGTGATTACATTTTTCCCCTTTGTCTCCAGCATCAAATAGTACTTATATTCAAATAGTGAATCATATTGCTTGTAAACATTAATTTAAAAATAATACAGGCTTTATTTATTTATTTATTTATTTATTTATTTATTTATTTATTTATATGTTTGTTTGTTTGTTTGTTTGTTTGTTTATTTATTTACTGAGCCGTTGTAGACCGTCCCCTCTCCTGAAAGGGACTCGGGGTGGTGTACAGTCCATACAAGAAATACATCATATAAATAACTAAATAATTGAACAGTTAAAATTGTTAAATAGGAAGATAGATATGGAGGAGGTTAAAAAGAAGGTTAAAAAGAACTGTACAGCTGAGTAAAGTATATAAATATAGTTTTAAAACCCCTAAAAATATCCCATAAAATTACATTTAAAAACAATTCCCCTAAAATACCAGTTAAGAAATATGTCTGCCAGGAGGTAACAGTTATGATTGTGCCAGGCCAGCTAATCGGAACAGGTGAGTCTTCAATTTTTGTCGGAAGGAGCGGAAGTCGGTGGTGGTTCTAATGTCGGGGGGGGGGAGGTCATTCCAGAGGGTTGGGCCCATTACAGAGAAGGCCCTACTCCTTGGTGTCGCCCGTTGGCATTGCCTAGTGGACGGCACCAGGAGAAGTCCCTCCCTGTGAGAGCGAATTGGCCGCAGGGATGTGTGTGGCAGGATGCAGGATGTAAACAGTACTAGAATCCTGTGAAGTGAGTAAACTGAAATTAAATCTTTATATCCATCTAGTTTCTCTACTTCTTTATTATTAAATAGTATGAAGATCAAATAAATTCCTTTAATCAATCCTTTTGAAGGCTTTTTTTTAACTTTGAATAAAAAATAGATTCAGGAAAACAAATAGATCCAGGAAACTACAGACCTATCAGCTTGACCTCAATACCAGGGAAGATTCTGGAAAAGATAATCAAGCAATGAATCAGCGAACACCTAGAAGCAAAGTAATAACCAAAAGCCAACATGAGTTTTTCAAAAACAGATCATGCCAGACTAATCTTATTGCATTCTTTGACAAAGTGACAAAATTAGTGGACCAGAGGAATACTGTTGATATAATTTACTTGGACTTCAGTAAGGCTTTTGATAAAGTAGACCATAACCTACTACTAGATAAAATAGAAAAATGTGTGTTAGACAGCATCACCACCAGATGGATTCATAACTGGCTGACCAACCGCACTCAAGATGTAGTCCTCAATGGAACTGCATCTACATGGAGGAAAGTATGCAGTGGAGTATCCCAAGGCTCTGTTTTAAGCCGAGTACTCTTCAATATCTTCACCAATGACTGGACGAGGGGATAGATGGGGAACTCATCAAATTTGCAGATGACAACAAGCTGGCAGGAATAGCCAACACTCCAGAAGACAAGCTTAAGAATCAGAAGGATCTTGACAGACTTGAACATTGGGCACTATCTAACAAAATGAAATTCAATGGTGAAAAAAAGTAAAGTTCTACATTTAGGGAAGAAAAACAAAATGCACAGGTACAGTATACTGTATATGGTACCTTGCTTAATAATAGTAACTGTGAGAGGGCTCTTGGAGTCTTAGTGGACAACCATTTAAATGTGAGCCAGCAGTGTGCAGCAGATGCCAAAAAAGCAGTTCTAGGCTGCATAAACACAGGGATAGAATCAAGATCACATGAAGTGTTAATGCCACTTTATAATGCCTTGGTAATGCCACGCTTGGAATACTGGATCCGGTTTTGGTTACCACAATGTAAAAAAGATGTTAAGACTCTAGAAAGAGTGCAGGGAAGAGCAACAAAGATGATTAGGGGACTGAAGGCTAAAACATATGAAGAACAGTTGCAGGAACTCGGTATGTCTAGTTTAATGAAAAGAAGGACTAGGGGAAACATGATAGCTGTGTTCCAATATCTGAGTGGCTGCCACATAGAAGAGGGAGTCAAGCTATTCTCCAAAGCACCTGAGGGTAGAACAAGAAGCAATGGGTGGAAACTAATCAAGGAGAGAAGCAACTTAGAATTAAGGAGAAATTTCCTGACTCCAACACTGAAAGTTTTTAAGAAGATGTTGGATAACCATTTGTCTGAAGTGGTGTAGGGTTTGCTGCCTAAGCAGGGGGTTGGACTAGAAGACCTCCAAGGTCGCTTCCAACTCTATTCTATTCTATTATGCTCTTTGAATTCTGATATCTCTCTAACATGCTCTTGGTAAAAAGATTGTTATTTCACCAATGATCTTTTCTTACCTTACAGCTTCAGGCAAGTATTGCAGTGATGAGTATGCACATTCTGAGAAAAACTTCATGGTATAATACTGAGACTTTGGGCTTGATTTAGCCAGAAAGACATCAGCAAATTCTGTGTTTCCATAAAGATCTGAAAATGAAAGCATAAAACAATTGCTTCAAAATGCCATTGTTGAATTCCATATACTTTTGAGATGAGCAAATCATAAGGTTCATTATAAATTATTACATTTCAGTTTATTTCAGTCACAAAACCCAAATCATTTGATCTGGCAAACGGATTGTGCCTGATGATGTTGAAACAAGTCACAGGCTGGCAAAGTGGCTGAGTTCTCTGGACATAAGCTTTATAATGTAACAAATTAGTTAGCAAAACTCATAACTATGAACAACCATTTCAAATTAAAAGAAGAATGAGAAAAGAATGGCCAGAATTTGCTAACTCCATGAAAAATAATGCTATGTGATAATTTTTAAACAACCGTAATTGCTTCTCCCTGCTAACGGAATCACCTTTGCCATCCTTCCATTCCACTTTCAGGACCTTTAACTCCACACAGGCCCCCAGCAGCGTCTGCATCCCGGTGAGACTGGTCTTCAAGCACTCGGCCACAGTTGCAGATGATAGCAATTTTCCTGACTCTCTCAGAAGATCGAAGACACCCAACTGACTGGCAGTAAATATAATCTTGGAAGAAATGGGCAGATGTACAAAAAAGAAAAAGTGTGAATATAGATTCAAGCTTTTTAGGGTTTCAGATAACACAGAGAACCATACTTGCACTCCAGAGAATGATACGCTCTAGGAATCAGGAATTATTATATATGGTGACCAACCAGTTGTGCGATTCAATTTTTTTTACTACCGGTTCTGTGAGCATGGCTGGTGGGCATGGCTTGGTGGGCATGGCTTGGTGGGCATGGCAGAGGAAGGATACTGTAAAATCTCCATTCCCACCCCACTCCAGGGGAAGGAAACTGTAAAATCTCCATTTCCACCACACTCCAGGGGAAGGAAACTAAAATCTCCATTCCCTCCACATCCCAGGGGAAGGTTATTGCAAAATCCCCATTTCCTCCCAATCAGCTGGGACTCGGGAGGCAGATAATAGATGGGGGTGGGGCTAGTCAGAGATGGTATTTACCGGTTCTCCAAACTATTCAAAATTTCTGCTACTGGTTCTCCAGAACTGGTCAGAACGTGCTAAATACCACCTCTGCAAGCAACCTGTCCCACTGCTACTGTTTAATGAGTAAGAGAAAAAAAACGGGCTCATAGATCTATTTATTTGCACCACATTCTCACTTCAGAATAGTGATTAACAGCCTAGAGGCACTCAACAGCAAGATTTATGTCTTATAAATGTTATAAATAAAAAAAATTAAATGGAGCAACATTATTGCAACTAGTAAGATCTCTCTTGAGTGCTGGGTTTATTTAACTTATTTGTGGGGAAACAGTTGGGAGGAACCATACTTGCGTTAGAAAAAAAATTCAGTGATTAAGAATTGTGCAAACATGTTTAATTTTTTAATTGTTTTTTAATTGATAAACAAAAAAGAGAATGAAAGCAGACAAAACACAAAAATAATAATGATAAAAATATATATACTTTGTCAAAAAAAAAGGGAGGGGAAGTATTTGTGAAATGCAACCAAAATTTGTGAAATACATCCAAAAATAGTATATTTCAGTAAATCCGTAAAGAATTAAAAATCCATGTGTGTGTGTGTGTGTGTGTGTGTGTGTGTGTGTGTGTTATCCATAGCCTTTGAATACATTTATATCTCTGTTATTAACCTACTTATGTATAAATTATTTTGAATTAATTTCTCCCATATTTCATTATACTTGTCCATGCAAAATCCATGTCTTCTTCAATCTTCAATAAGTGGAGGGTTCTACCAGGTCTTCAATCCATTGAATAAATGGAGCCATACATTTACTATATCTTCCCAATGCTGTGTATTAGTTTTTTTGCCATAATAGGGCTAGAATTTGTGTCCTTTTCACAAATTCCATTTATCAGGTTTGTGCTTCAAGATAATATTCTGTGAAAGTTTTAGCTTTTGTTGTACATATTTATATAATTCACTATTTTCTCCCAAAATTTGGTAAGTGTAGGACTGTAAAATGTCTATGGAGATTCTCAGTCATCCAGGTCATGGTTGTCCCAAAGGCGACTGGTTCGCCCAAACCCGTAGTGGAAATCGCGGGTGGCCATGCGCACCTGCTGTGGCTCTATGGCATCCCATTTAGGCTCTTTTTTTAGGCAAAGCGCATGCGCAGAAGACAGTGCACATGTGTGGACGTGCTGACATGTGTGCACACACATTTGCGAACCGGTAGGGAAGGTAAGTGAATACCACCCTGATTTACTTAATGCTTTTGGGCTTTCACTTAATATCTGTGGCACTGACTTAATAACTGTAATGTTTGCTTAACTGCCATAGAAAAGGCCCTAACTTTACTTCCAGCCATGCAAGTACTTTCATTTACATCCCTAATGACTTACAACCATATTTCAAGGCTCCGTAATGATCATAAGACGAGAATTGCCTGTATAAAATTCCAAAAAAAATTTAAATTGATATTTTATAGCCATTGAAATTTTACACAGACAAAGAATATGTTTTTGTAAGTTTGAATATCTCATACATTATTTGTAAGTATTGCATATCTTACCTTTGAAATTATAAATGAATGCTGGTGATGAAATAACATTTTTATATTTTCAGTTTCTTCAGATGAATGCGTTGTGTTCTTAGGAAGTTCTGCAATAGTCCTCTTCATATTAAATCAAAAATATTAAATCTTCAGTTCTCTAGGCCAGCACTTTAGATTTTTATGATTTGATGCCACAATCAGAAAGTCAATAAATAAAGCCTTAAAGGAATTGTTTTAAATAAAGCAAAAGGAAAGAAGGAAGGGAAATTTCATTAAATATATGGCAACGAGAATCACCACTATTCACAGAAACACAAGTAAGGATATAAGGACATATTTTCATTGATTCTAAGAATGTTCTTAAAAATAAAATACCCTAAGAAGAAATGTAATTACATATTTATGAAAATTAGACGAGTTTTAATCATAGAATGTAGAAAAAGCTTATTTAACTATTTAGAATACATTTGTCTTTTCAAATGAAATCAGTTTGCAAGCCAAGCTATTGCCTTTTTCTTCTCCTAGATCTCTAGACTGTAATGATAAATGTAGAAAAGGGGGAGGGATCTAATAAAAATATTAATCAGGAAGATTTCAATGTGAACTAATTATGGTGTTCTTCAGACATGAGTTGATCTTGACTCATTCTGAGACCATGGATATTCATGTTCTCCTCCTGGGTGCAGTATTGCACAATTACCATTAAAAATAATATTTTACAAGTATTAAACAACACTGGAATTCTGCCCATTGGAAAAAAAATCTGCTGCAGCTTTCTCCTTGTTAGAAAAGAAAAATCTGTTATGGAGAAAAAGAAAGAATAGAGTAGCTGCTCAACCTGTATCCATTGTTACTCTCTAGAGTGTTTATATCCAGAGACCTCCAAAATATATTTATTAATGAATAGCTCATCCAATCCACATTTATCTGACCCCAATTACCTTACATGTATCATATTAGTATTTAGTTGTCAACTTTAAGGCAATTATTTGGTATGTCCTCTTTTTCAGTACAACTCATCTCAGAGATTATTGATGTGTGCAGAAAATAGGAGGAGAAGGGTGCATTTTATGCTGACTCTGTAAACCACTTAGAGGGAGCTGTAACGCACTGTGCAGCTATATATATATATAAGTCTAAGTGCTATTGCTATTATGTATGTTCATTGCTCTGAGTTATTTTGTACTTGATAAAGTACTTGATAAAGAGGAGGGAAAGATTCTGATAAATAAATAAAATCAGAGATGTCAGAGAAGCGATTTAATGCACTAATGAAGGAACTGGTAACATAGCCTTCAATGATAGTGTGAATTTCTTCATTAAAATCCTGATTCTATTTATTTCTTCATATTGTTAGATTTCTAGTTCATCTCTCTCCTCAAGACAGCATAGACAGCACTTTCTCCCCCCTGGCTCTTCCCACAACAGCCCCATGAATCTGAGTCTCCTCAGTCATATTATTACATCTTCATTTCCAAACTCTTTGTCCAAAGAAGAATTGCAAGCATGTCTTGTATGGAGACAAAGCTTTTAAAGTTGCAGGTAAACTCTACATATACAGAGGAAATTGGATTCATTTTTCAAATATTTTTTTATAAGAGGCTCTCCCTCAATGTCGTTTTCTGTGTTGATCTTTTGTTAAAATATGGGTTCAAAGGTACAGACAGAAATCTTTCCAGAACTCATATGAAGAGGTTTGTGACTTTTATAATGCATACATACGCACATGCACTTTGACTAATTGGTTGTGACTCAAATTGTGCAATAACAAACTTGTGCTAAGGGAAAACAAAGTACCAATTTTGCTAACTATGTTTTTTGGTGACATGGGCCTTCCTGGGTAAGGAGGACTCAGTGAATATCTTTCAGGGGTATATGCAGGAATTTGTGTGACATTCAGTCTTCGGTATGTCTGATCTCAGCAGACTTTTGCTTTCTTTCTAAACTGAGACAGGCTGATATGGGTCTCTAATCATTCAACTTTTGATGACATGTAACAATGGAGGGACTTGCCAGGCAATGACAGCTCAATGCCTCTTACAAAAATCTGCATGCTGATAATGTGCAGATTGCAGCTGAGAAGAAGAGTAAATCAGAAAAAAATATAGTTTGCTCAGGTTTAATTAAATGGGCCAATAAACTATTGACTCAGCAATTGGTTAAAGCTATCTGTGTAGTTGCATCCTCCTGTTCACTAAGGCAGTTCAGATCTGTTCTTGGAAAACTGGGCAGATTAAGACTGCCTGTTTTTCCACAATAGTAGCAATGAAGCTAAGAGAGGGTTTAAAAGATACACCCAATTTTAATACGTACTATAAATTTTATTGGGGTGATACTAGCTTCATCAGCAGGGTGAGGAGGCAGCAGAGAATGCCTGATGCAAGGTAGAATATGTAGTCCTCACAGAACAGGATGTTCTATCATGCAAGCTGATAGAAGGACTGACGCCACTCTGGGTTTCTGCCCAATTAGCTACACAACTACACAACTAAAGTCATGGAGAAACAGAATCATTAGTTGATAGCTTAATGGTATTCATACAAAGACAGAGGAAACAGTTGACAACTGTGCAGTTTGTTTAGCCTACTCTAAGAGGACTAAGAGGACTACGGCCATGTTCCTCCTCACAACACACAGTGAGGTAACCTTTTCAGATGATGCAATTGACTTTGACCCAGTATTTCCTATGGTATCCCTGGTTATAAAAATGTCACCTTTAAAAGAATTAAAAATATCTCCCTATGAAATTGTATATGGACAATCAAGGCCTTTGGGCTTTGAATTGATCTCAATTCCAAAAGGTGTTTCATTCAGATTCACGGTTAACTTAATTACAGTGTATGTGTTATACAATCTGTTCAACAGCAGCAGCACCAAACCAAAAGGATTACATTGTAATCAAAACAGGCTACATCAGACTATACCCCATAATCAATTACAAGCAGGATATTGGATGTATCACAAAGTGCATCAGAGAAAAGACTGTCTCTCTCCAAGGTGGAAAGGCACAGCAGTGCAGATTTGACAGTCTGACCTCATGAATTCACCTCTGTTATCTCAGCTCAAGCTCCAGAAACCGCAGAAGCAACCTCTACTAAAGACATGATTCTAGGCTTTTGGAAAGTGAGCAGACGAGAAAAAAAAAGTGAAGTTCTGACTAAGAAATCCTGAAGAGCTCTGAAAATAAGTTCTAATATATATTTTTGAGAGAAATAGTCCTCAGTGCAGTTTAACTATAACATTTTGCTCCTGCAACAATTATTTAATCTATTTTAATCGTACAGTTATTCTTTCCTTTCTCTACTTGCTTGCCGCAAAGCAATGTTCTGTTAAAAACTGTATTCGTGTTGGTAAGTGTGGTCTACCTGCAATTGTGAACACACAGACTACAACAGCCACTGGTCCTATCTACCTACCAAAAACTTTTATTTAACTTTGGTTCACTCCATAATTTGTTTCTGTACTTTTGAGGGAACAAATATACTTTATAGAAGTACCAGAGCAGTTTTTGGAGGTACTCCATAAACTGCCTCCAATGCTTACACTGCTTAGCCTTCCTCACAAAGAGCAACCCTTCTTGTATATTAAGATTACATCTCCCAAGTACCAGTGGGGGGAAAAAAGCATTATACAGGTGCCAGCCATGGGTAATTTGTCAGCACACAACTCTTTGCTTTCACAGAGTTGAAAATTGCACAAAGAACTAGGCACTTTGCAACCTCTCTGGTAATTAACAAAGAGTTAGTATTTGTTGAATGGAAACTATGCCTTTTCATACATTCTAGCACATGCCTACAGAGATCCCTGTGCAATTGGCCATTTAATGAAGCAGCAGTTGTCCAAAATTACACTCATAAGTGAGATAGGCTAAAACCTTGGTTCAGGTCTAAAAATCAGGTTACAGGCCCAGGCCTGTAAAAGTCTGATCAAGTCCAAAAGCTTTATTTCCTTTCTTGTAAGAATTGCTGATATGACTAATGTTTATTTTTATCAGCAGTAAGGCAAGCTGACCCAGACGGATGTTATTCACTTCTGCTTTCCTCCCCAAATGCAATAGTTAGAATGTGATAAGGTTTGCACAATTCTTGAGATGCGTGTAACTCTCTTTTCTGTCATTAACTGTAACCAAATATCTGTAGGAAGCATTTTCCAGTTCCTCTTAGGACCATATATGTCAAATGTAGCAATCAGCAGCTGTACACGTCATGTGGGGTATAAAACCCTGTTTATGATAATCATTCAGGGTCCGGACAAGTTGTTTTCTCTTTTTTCGGTCCTTTATTATGCATAATAAAACTGTTTCCTACACTAGAGTGCTTGGCTGTGTCCTTCCCTCTTCCTACATCATCACAACTCCACAGAAGTTATGGAAGGGCTCCCCACCTGACGCTGGCTGTGATGGCTACATGAAACTGTTAAATTCCAGAGATGTTTATGGCCTCACTATCTGCATAATTGGCACAGCGGCCTTTGCAGCCCATACCTACTTCGATATCAAAAAGAGTGGCCTGTATTTATACAAAATTATAAATAAGAATTCAAATGCTATGCTTCTCCTAAATCAGGAGGAGGAATAGGTACAGGAAGAACAAAAATCTTGCAAAACACACTGGGCATTGATATTGCGTTATTTAAAATGGCCCATAGCTCTGAAAAATGTGCCGTTTTAATTTAGCTGACAATTCCTTGTGAGAAAAAAAATATTGTGGAAGATTTAAGGGATTTGACAAAGTGGGTTACAGAACAAACCCCAGAAATTGGGTTGCCTTGTGGATACCTGGGACAAACTAGTCACAAAATTTGTCTTAGGATATCTAGAGCATCTGGTTGGCATTAGGTCTTTTAAGTAATTGCTTCCAAAAGAGGGTAGCGAAATAAATCCAACTCCCTTGAGTGCCATTGGCCCTTTTTTTTTTCTAAGCAGGAGCCAATAATTAGTTAAAAATATTCCTATGCCTAGCCTTTTAGTAATGTCAATTTAATTAAAATGTTATGTTTGGACCTAGTCTTTCAGGCCTGACACTTACCTTATTACAAGTTCACTGACATATAAAATAGTGAAAGATGGACCCTCTTCTCCCTTTCTCCCTTTCTCTCTTTCTTTCTTTCTTTCTTTCTTTCTTTCTTTCTTTCTTTCTTTCTTTCTTTCTTTCTTTCTTTCTTTCTGTCTCCCTCATGAAATTGAATGTAATTGTAACACTTTCTCTGTCTAGTCCAAGAAACCAAAAACTGGTCTATTTTCCTTCCTTCCTTCCTTCCTTCCTTCCTTCCTTCCTTCCTTCCTTCCTTCCTTCCTTCCTTCTTTCTCCATCCCCCCACCCCAATTCATACCTATGTTCCAGTGTAAGGGATTTACTAATCAAAATAAAATAAAAGAAGAAATGAAGAAGAATTGAATTATTATGTATTTACATAAAATAGTTCCTTTTGTAGTTTTGCCTTTTCAAATCTTTCTTTCTAAATTATAGATATACTTAAAATATAGATAAAAAGCAAGGGAAGAATTAATGAGAGATATTAATTAGAAAACTACCATCATTTAATTATCTATAGCCTTTGTCTTAGGTAGATGCACTCATCATTATACTTTAAAAGTGCTTTTATTGTACACTTTAAAAAAGTATAGACTCCTTCAATCTTATTTCAAAGTTGCAATTACTATCAATTTTTCTGAAGCCCTTGGGAAAACTGGTTTAATACTCAATATAGAAAAATTCCAGAAAAACTGGATAGTAAATTAGTAGCTTCTTACAAGTAATGCAGCAGTTCTTCACAGGTACTTCTTACTTTAGTGGTTGAAGTCTTCTCCACATGATAACTGAGAAGTGAAGGTTATAAGTTGGTCTTTCAGTGATAAATTCGTGAGATGCTCAGGCTAAATATCATCTGTACACAACTCCCAAAATCGTCAGAGAGGGGGTATATATTTGCAGAGCATAGGTGTGTCCCCCAAATGTTACCCAATCAATCTGCCAGAACAATTCTAATCCTGTCATATTGTCATTACAAATTCAGGAACAGCATGTGTTCAAATTAAACTAATTCCCCTTGGGAAATACTTTCAGTTTTAAAAAAAAGCATTGCGAAATATTGCTTTGTTTCCAAAGTTCTGTAGGCTATTTTTTATAAGTTAACTTTCATGCTTCTAAGCTGGCTTCCTTCTAGCAATTGCCTGGCATTTTATCCTCTATCAATTATGTTTTGTTTCATATTCTTTTTGATAGCTTTGTATTACCAGCATCTATTATGTCTGCTTATTCAATTTGGCTTATTTCACTATGTAGGCAAGATACTTTTAATCAGAAAACAAAAGGAAAGAAATGAGGATGTTATTTATATTTACACCAATGCCCAGCCAGTAGTGGATACAGTAAATTCTACAAGTTGAAAGCCACAGATTACTGAAAGAGAGAAATTATTTTTGAGTCTAGATTAAGAGAGTTAAAAAGGAAAAGGGAAAATGCTGCATCAGGACCCTTCAGCTTGTCAGAAACCCATTGAAAGGACACTGTAGAACTAGCATAGTCTATTCTCATTTCATCAGGTTACACCAAGATTCAAACTGTCACCTTTTAATACTTTTTCAAAGGAGCTGCAGATATCAGACCTTAATCGGAACAAGAAGCAAGAGACAAAGTGAAATGAAATCAAGGTTCATTGTCAGGTGCTGTTCTTGAGAGAGGAAAAGGATATTTGCTTTAGAAGCAATGGTTACTGAAGCTTCTTTCCATTAGCCGAATCTTCTCTGGAAGGTCCAAAGAGCGGTTTGTGTACCAAAGCCATGTTTTACTTTGTTTTAATTTAAAGGCGCTAAAACAATCTTAAAATTTATTTTGAAAAAATAACATGGAAGTTGTTTGTTTTCACACATTGTTTGTTTTTATTCTGGTATTTCATGGTTAGACAGAAATAGTTTGAGCCAGTATTTATATCATAAATTCAGTTTTAGCTGTCTCTAAAAACTGCAAATTAAGATAATAATAGAGTGTATTATTTTTTGCTGTTTTGTTTCCAAATCCAAATTCTAACAAAACTTGTTAAGTACCGTATATCATCAGTAATCTCATTTACCAAAATATTAGATTTATATCAATTTAATATATACTCACAATATTTCCTCTATTGCTTGGCAGTTTCCACAAACCTCAATAGAGAGGTTACAATACAATAAAAATAGGTCAATTCCTTATATACCTTGAATATTACAAGATTGCCTAATAAGGTTCCAAATCCAAATTAAGTATAAAAGAAGATTATTGCCATATTTGATGAGTTCCTCTGTATATCAAAAATACTATTAGCAGATATTCAAACAGGACTGGAATAATACATTTTAATCCAAAAACTTAAATAAAATTAAACAGGATGCAAATTGGTTTTTATCTTTTATTAATTGATTTTTATCTCTTATTTTTTATTAATTGTTCATCATCATATCAAAAGTTTTTCCTATACCCAAGGCCACTTTAGTTATTTCATATTATACAGAATATATATTGCTAACATAACTCTAAATACTCCAATGTTAACAGAAACTTGGCATCTGTTAGGGAGAAAAGAACATACAGAAATTATTTTTGTAGATAATCTCTTCTTTAATCCTCCTGCAGTCTATAAGTTAAGTGTTAGCTCTAAAAACATCATTACATAAGCCTCACAAATAATGTGGGAACAGTCCCCTTTCCCAAAGGCTCATTACATATTCTAATTTTATCGGGGAGAGACAGTTTGGTGTAATAGTTAAGCCATGAAGGTTAGAAACTGAAGACCCTACGTCCTAGTCCCATCTCAGATGCAAACCCAGGAGCTTCTCCAGACACATGCTAGGAGTCAAAATCTTACAAAGGGAAAGAAAGGGGAGGAGAGGGATGAGAAAGATGGAGCTCTGTATGTTTTTACATCAATCTATATGAAGTCAAGTGGGCAAATTTCAAAGAGTAAATTGTATCAAATGCCTCCTGCAACATTATCATTGAATGCATATGAAATATGTCCTTTTTTAAAACAAATTGACAACCTGCTCCACTAAATATCTCGTGCACTAGAAATCAATGTAAAATATTTAAAAGTAGCATGAATTACTTATATAGCTTTGATGTCAAATATTCCAATTCTAGACATCTCCTATCAAAAATGCCACACCTTGTCTAAGGCTCAAACCAAAAGACAATAGATGGTGAAATTCCAGGCCAGAGATTGTCATGAAAGTGAAGTCAAAATTCCAAACATTACACTTCATATTCCTTAAACCTCCAGATATAACATCTAAGACAGGGATCTCCAATTTACTTTGATAACTTCAGGCAAGATGAAAGTAAACAGTCGTATCACTATATAATCAAAGTCAGTACACACTGAACAGAATATTGGAATAATTTTCTTTCAACATTTGGCAGGCATGAAGCAAGTTTAGCAACATTATTTTCTGGCAAAAATGACATCATATATATTTCCTTTCTTTAACTGTATATCTCTGAAGCCAGCTGTGCTGAGGAATGAATGATACTCTGATGGGGTCCGTACTTTTCCTTCAGTAATAAGCAGCACTATGATGGAGTACATGGCAATAGGAAAAGGCAGTGTCTTGTCTTTATCTAATGTTGGTTCCACTATTATTACTCCACCACCTGTCAAAATGTAAATAATAATAATAATAATAATAATAATAATAATAATAATAATAATAATAATAATAATAATAAACACTTCAGATGTGACTGTGTTACAATTACAACAACTTACAGCATGATTCCTTGACTACTAAGATCAATAATGTAAATGACATAAGTTTAATTAGAGTGGCATTAAGTTATATGGTGAAAGCAGTGATGGGATTCAAAAAATTTTACTGCCGGTTCTGTGGATTATTTGGAAACAAACAACATCTTGCCAGTAGAGCAGAAAGGCAACAAAAGAAGGAGCAGGGGCACAAAAGATCAGCTCCTAATTGATAAAATGATATTAGAAAATTGTAAGAACAGAAAAACGAACGTGAATATGGTCTGGATTGATTATAAAAAGGCATTTGACTCATTGCCACATAGTTGGATCACAAAATGCTTAGAAACAACTGGCATTAGCAAAAATATTACATCCTTTACTGAAAAGGCGATGAAACAATGGAGAACCGAGTTGGCAGTAGGGAATGAGAACTACGGAATGGTTAATATCAAGCGAGGAATTTTCCAGGGTGATTCACTTTCACCTTTTCTCTTCATCATCGCGATGATCCCACTATCAGTAATCTTAAAAAAAAATGAAATTAGGCTACCAAACAGCCAAAGAAGCTGAAAAAATTTCGCATTTATTATATATGGATGATTTGAAACTCTATGGAAAGTCAGAAATAGAAATCCAATCATTGACAAACACAGTCCGAGTATTCAGCACCGATATTTCAATGAAGTTTGGCATGGAAAAATGTGCCACTGTATCCATAAAAAGGGGCAAAATCACTGCGTGTGAGGGAATTGAAATGCCCAATGGCCAACTAATTAAATGCAACGAAAATGAAGCCTACAAATACTTAGGCATTCTGCAGTTGGATAACATCAAGCATGGAGAAGTAAAAACTATTGTCAGGGGAGAGTACACCAACAGAGTTAGGAAAATTTTGAAATCTAAATTGAATGGTGGAAATACAATCAAGGCCATAAACACCTGGGCAATACCAATTATAAGATACACAGCTGGTATAGTTAACTGGACACAAGCTGATTTGGACATTTTAGACCGAAAAACGAGGAAACTAATGACAATGCACTACAGTTTACATCCACGTGGTGATATTGATAGACTATACCTACCACGGAAATCAGGTGGCAGAGGATTATTACAAGTGAAGCAAATAGTTGAAGAAGAAAAACATGCACTGGCTGATTATTTAAAAGAAAGTCAAGAACATCTATTAATCGAAGTAAAGAACAAAAATCTATTGAAGGCCCAACAGACGAAACAAGAATACAAAAAAGATGTGATAAAATTAAGAATGGAGAGTTGGCAGAACAAAGCATTGCATGGCCAATTTCTGGAAAAAATAAAAGATAAAGTGGACAGTGAAAAAACTTGGTTATGGTTAACAGCAGGTACATTAAAGAAAGAAACAGATTCACTAATCCTGGCTGCGCAAGAACAAGCTATCCGCACAAATGCCATTAAGACCAAAATCGAAAAATCCTCTGATAATGCCAAATGTAGACTTTGCAAAGAGGCTGATGAAACTGTTGACCACATACTCAGCTGCTGTAAAAAAAATCGCGCAGACTGACTATAAAATGCGGCACAATTCAGTGGCACAAATGATCCACTGGAATTTGTGCAAAAATTATAACATTAAAACAGCAACAAACTGGTGGGAACATAAGCCTGAAAAAGTCGTCGAGGGTCAGATGGTCAAGATCTTGTGGGATTTTCGCATACAAACGGATAAAATACTGGCGCATAATACACCAGACATCACACTGGTTGAGAAAAATAAGGTTACAATCATAGACATCGCAATACCAGGTGATAGCAGGGTCGCCGAGAAGGAATATGAAAAAATCGCAAAATACCAGGACTTAAAAATTGAAATTCAACGATTATGGCACAAACCAGCAGTGGTAATTCCAGTGGTAATCGGCACACTGGGTGCTATTCCAAAAGCACTGGAATTACATTTAAAACAGTTAAAAATTGACAAAATCACCATCAGTCAAATGCAAAAGGCCGCACTGCTTGGATCCGCACACATATTACGAAAATACGTTACGACGTCCTAGGCCCCTGGGTGGGGCCCGACTAGTAATCAATGCCAAATCTGGCAAAACAACTGGCCGCTGTGATACAATTCTGTTGATGCAATAATAATAATAAACACTTCAGATGTGACTGTGTTACAATTACAACAACTTACAGCATGATTCCTTGACTACTAAGATCAATAATGTAAATGACATAAGTTTAATTAGAGTGGCATTAAGTTATATGGTGAAAGCAGTGATGGGATTCAATTTTTTTTACTACCGGTTCTGTGGGTATGGCTTTGTGGGCGTGGCAGGGGAAGGATACTGCAAAATCCCCATTTATTTATTTATTTATTTATTTATTTATTACTTGAACTTATTAGTCGCCCCCTCTCCCCACAGGGACTCGGGGCGACGTACAAAAGTATTATATAGCGTACAGAGGAGGTAAAAATAAATAAATAAGTTACAATACCTAAAAAAGTTAAAACCCCAGTGAAATTAACCCTTAAAAACTAAAATTACCAATTAAAAATGCCCTGGGCTGGAGAGGTTGTAGTATTATGCCAGGTCAGCTAGTCGAAACAGGTAGGTTTTCAGCTTCATACGGAAGGAGCGAAGGTCGGTTGTTGTCCTGATGTCTGGGGGGAGGTCATTCCAAAGGGTGGGGCCCACTACAGAGAAGGCCCTACTCCTGGGCGTCGTCCTCTGGCACTCTCTGGAGGACGGCACCCGGAGTAGTCCCTCTCTGTGTGAGCGGACGGGTCGCAGGGATGTATGGGGCAGGACGCAATCCCGCAGGTAACTAGGCCCTGTGCCATGGAGCGCTTTGAAGGTGGTAACCAGCACCTTGAAGCGCACCCGGTAGGCCACAGGAAGCCAGTGCAGCTCGCGCAGGATGGGTGTTATATGGGAGAACCTCGATCTCCCCATAATTACCCGTGCGGCTGCATTCTGGACCAACTGCAGTCTCCGGGTGCACCTCAAGGGGAGCCCCATGTAGAGAGCGTTACAGTAGTCCAGGCGAGACGTCACCAGCGCGTGAGTGACTGTGCGCAAGGCCTCCCGGTCCAAAAGGGGCCGCAATTGGCGCACCAGGCGAACCTGGTGGAACGCCCCCCTTGCCACGGCTGCCACGTGATCTTCCATAGACAGCTGGGCATCAAGGAGGACGCCCAAATTGTGCGCCCCTTCCACCGGGGCTAATTGATCGTCCCCGATGGCCAGCGATGGCATATGCTGGTTGAACCGGGAAGCCGGAAGCCACAGCCACTCTGTCTTGGAGGGGTTGAGCCTGAGCCTGTTGTCATCCATCCAGACCCGTACGGCTTCCAGACACTGGGACATCACTTCAACAGCCTCGTTGGGGTGGTTTGGGGTGGAAATGTACAGCTGAGTGTCATCAGCGTACAGATGGTATCCCACCCCAAAACCACGGATGATCTCGCCCAGCGACTTCATATATATGTTGAACAGGAGAGGCGAGAGGATCGACCCCTGTGGGACCCCACAGATAAGGGGCCTCGCGGTCGACCTCTCCTCTCCTGCCAACACACATTGCGTCCGGCCAGAGAGGTAGGAGTGGAACCATCGTAATACGGTGCCCCCGACCCCCAACCCCTCCAGACGGCGCAATAGGATACCATGGTCGATGGTATCGAAGGCCGCCGAGAGGTCTAATAGGACAAGGATGGAGGAACAACCCCCATCCTTTGCCCTCCAGAGATCATCCACCAACGCGACCAAGGCTGTCTCCGTGCTGTGACCGGGTCGGAAGCCGGACTGGCGCGGGTCTAGATAATCAGCTTCCTCCAGGTGGCGCGGAAACTGCTGAGCCACTACACTCTCAACAACCTTCACTAAGAAAGGAAGGTTGGAGACAGGACGGTAATTTGCTAGCTCCGTTGGGTCCAGAGAAGGCTTCTTGAGCAGGGGCCTCACCACCGCCTCTTTCAAGGCGGTTGGTAAAAGGCCCTCACCCAGCGAAGCGTTCACCAGCCCCAGTAGCCAGCCTCGTGAGCCCTCCCATTCCCTCGCCACTCTCAAAATTTCCGCTCCTGGTTCTCCGGAACATGTCAGACTGGTTGAATACCACCTCTGAGAGAAAGGCCACTTTGTAAGCAAGGTACCTTTGCATGCTGGATATGGTTTATATCCTAAGGCAGCCATGAAGTCACTGTAGGTGTATCCTCATTTTTGCAGACACTTATGAAGATAAGATACACCTCCACAGCTCTGTCCACTCCCACAATCTTCTCCCTTCCTTTCCATATTGTCAGCTACCTTGCACTGTCTTTGACTGGGAAAATGCAGGATGGCTCCTCCTAGTCTAGCTCCCAATTGTATCTCCTACTCAAAGAGAACATCCCCCTAGATAACAAGCAGTGGACAATTTCTTCAAGATCTAAGTTACATTTTTCAATAGATGATTTTGTTGGGTTCCTCTTCTTCATCCTGTGATTTCCCTCACTGGAAAAATGCAGCTTGTATACAGTCCTTAATCCAAAGAAATGTAGGGTAGAGAAAGTAAAACAGATGGTGTTCTACATTTCATAAAAGGGGAAATATATTGAGCAGTCCTGGTATATCTGAATGTTGTACATATTATATGAGGAAGAAAAATAAACAGATGCCAAATTGCTCCATGTACAGCAAGTTGGAGAGAAAAGGTTTCTTGCTTTATACAATATAAACACTTTTTCCATGCAAAAAAAGCTCCCTGTAACTTTTGGGGGATGACATCAAGTAAATATTCTGCAACAATTTTATTTTTCTTTCTTTTAACATTATTTCTCTCATATCGGGCATCTTCCCAAGTCAATTGATGGATACAATCAAGTCCTGATAACAGATCTAATTCTTCATCCTATTTACGCTATCTTTTGCTGGTTACAGATTCTCCCACTATTTCTTCTTCCTGACTCTCACTTCAAGCAGTAACAGTAGTTAAACAAGGCAATTGTTAAGCAAGGTACTTATACTTAGAAGGACATGATTTACAATGAGGGTGGCACACCTTCCTATGGTATGAGAAAAATAAAATTCATACACACTTTCAAAATCACTATATAAGAAACTCACCAATATTGATATGGGGAAAAATAAAGCCTAGAATATACTTGAAAATTCCAGAATGGTTCTCAACGATGTATAGGAAGCCTATACAATCCCAAATCTGGTGAAGCTTGAAAAAATCATCACATACAAAGGCATTTTGGACACTGAAGGGAAATTTAAATCAAAGCAAGAGCTTGAAGAATAGGATATTATACTATCATGGTGGCCTCAATTGCAAATACATCTATATGTATCTATATCTAGATTATATAGTTATGAAATTATCTATATCTAGATGATGTAGATATCAAAAATATGGCTTTTATAAAGAACAAACACTGTTTGATAATGGTACAATGGGGGGAACTTTGGCTATAACATAGAATTAAAGAAATAGCAAAATTTATGGGAAAGGAACTATAGATTAACAATGGTAACTTCTTATAAAGAAAATTTATATAAAATGTTTTATATATGGCACCACCTGCTAGGTTAGCTAAAATGTTTTAAAATATGTCCAGCAAATGTTGGAAATGTAATTAAAAAACAGGCACATTTTATCATATGTGGTGGACTTGTGCAAAAAAAAAAAAGGTTTGAGCAAAAATACATAGATGGCTAGAAAAGATAATAGGGGAACATCTACATTTTAAACCTGAACTATTTTTATTAGGGATTATTTCAGAAAAAAATTGATAAGAAAAGTATGTATTTAGTATTACACGTTTTAACAGCAGCGAGGATTATCTTCGCACAATATTGAAAAGATAAAGAAACATTGCAAGATGAAGAGATAATTAAGAAGATACTAGACTGTGCAGAAATGGATAGACTTACATTGAAAATCAATCAGAAAGAAGACACACAATATTATCAAACATGGAACTTCTTTTACCAGTGGTTGGAAAAAAGGAGTGGAGAATAAGAATGGAATCTGTATTGTTAAGCAAATTAAATACCCAGACAATATGATGTTTATTAAGCACTAAGAAATGTAACTAATAGAAAATTAAGAAATTTTTTTTAAAATAAAAGGTCTATGTCTAATCTATAAACAAGTGAATGATGAAAAACAGAGGAGATACAACCAGGACATCATAGAAATCATGAATGTCACAGAGTTCTGCCCAGCAGGGAACAAAGCTATCCAGCACACTTGGAGCACCCCTTTGTACCAGGGATGTGCGGTCAGGGGAGGCAGGGGAGGCAGAGCCTCACCTCTCTTCATGGAATAATAGTATATAATATTATATACTAAATATATATATACAATATTATAATATTATATACATCCGTCCGGCCGCACCCGGGAGCTGCGGAGGCAGAAATGTTGTCAGCACTCCCGGATGACGAAGCCACGAAAGCGACCGGGGGAAGGTTCTCGTCGTTCCCCAGTCGCTTTCGTGGCTTCGTCATCTGGGAGCGCTGACAACATTTCTGCCTCTGCAGCTCCCGGGCGCGGCCAGACTGATGTAGCCAGAGCGACACCGAGGCGGTCTGGGCGGACGAAAGAGCGAGCGAGCAATGGAGGATCAGGCAGCCTGATCCTCGGTCGCTCGCCCGCCGGACTGCCTCGCCGCGACTCTGGCTACCTCGGTCCATCCGCGCCCGCGAGCTGCGGAGGCAGAAATGTTGTTGGCGTTCCCGGATGACGAAGCCACGAAATCGACTGGGGAACGACGAGAACCTTCCTGCCTCTACTGGGCTTCACGTGCTCCTCGCGACTGCAATATACATCCAGAAGCGGCTTTTGTGGCTAATGGGGTTTGGGCTTCCAGCCCAACAGCCCCTGCCACTTCTGGACGTCTATTGCAGTCGCGAGGAGCGTGCAAAGTCCAGCAGAGGCAGGAAGGTTCTCGTCATTCCCCAGTCGCTTTCGAGGACTGCTTAGCGTGAGCCGGCGGAGCACGCTCAGGAAAGCGGGGAATGGGATCACGTGTGCTGGAGGCTGAGGCAGCCTCAGCCTCCAGCACACGTGGTCCCATTCCCCGCCTTCCTGATGACATCACCAGCCTCACCAGCCATAAACCTCACCGCATGTCACTGCTTTGTACTATAACTACAGTGAAGAGCTTGATCCCCTTCTCCTTCCCATACATCAGGTTTTCTTAGGGTGGTTTCACCTATTCATGAAATGTGTATACTCATAGGTTCCTGCCAACTCTACAGAGTGCAAGGAAGTGTAGCTATCATTCTTCCCCCTTCCCCAGATCATTGGGACTGGAGATAGAGGGACCCTCAACTCCTAATGTCCAATTGTGATTCAAGTGCCATTCTACCAAGCAAAGCCGAACATGTTGCTTTTGCCGTCTCAATTTTGAGACAATTTACAGTGGTATTCTGCTTTCATGGGCTTTTATGATCATACTTTTCAAAGTTTCCAAGCTTCTTGAGTTGTTTTCCACTTTAAGATTTTGATCTAGGGAATCTGTCCTAGGTTCCCTCTGAGTTTGTTAAAATCAGCTCTTTTAAAGTTTAAGATACTGATTGGATTATATTTTATTGCTTGTGTTTGCTTTATATTGAATTCCAAAATTACCTGGTTGATCTCATGGATAGTTAAAGTCTCCCTGTGGTGAGTTTCCTATATACATTGATTAATTGGTTAGTAAAAAGTTCATCTATTTCTTCTATTTGATTGGGTGGCCTGTAGTATATGCTTATAGCAATGTCATTCTTTTTTCTTTTACCCATATACATTCCAGGAGTTTTTCATCCTTGGTTTTGTACATTTCGTTAGATGTAATGAACTTTTACATATAATGCAACTCCTTCTTGGGACTATTTCTTTTGAATAGTTTGTATCTTTCCATCAGTACATTCCAATCATGGTTTTCATCCCATCAAGTTTCAGTAATGACAACTATATCATATTTGCTTTCATGTACTAGTGCTTCAAGTTCAAGCTGTTTGTTCCCTAAACTTTGAGCATTAGTATATAGGCATTTCAGTTCTTTAGGGCTGATCGTGCATATATTTCTTATATCTCCTACTTTGTAACTGGGTTTTCCATCCTTCCCATCGCTCTCTATTTCATTATGTGGTTTACTTATGTTGAGGTTTATGTTTGGAATTAAGTCTCAAAGATCCTAAAGATTGATCAAACCCTCCACCTTCATTTTTAGTTTATGCTCCTGACATGTTTAGCCAGTCGTTAACCAAAAACATTCTTCCCCATTTTTGTGAGGTGCAGCCCATCCCTTGACAGAAGCCCTTCAAGGAGGTAATGCAGACCGTGGTCTAGGAATCCAAAGGAATCCAAATCTTGGCAGCACTAACCATTGAGCCAGTGGTTTATTTCTAAATTCCTTTGTTCTCTCAACAGTAGAAGCATGCAAAATAGTATACAAAAGTATAAAGGATTGTTCTCCCCTGCCATAGTCTGCAGTTTTCATAAACATAGCAACATAGGTACATACCAGGCTTACAGGCATTAAACACTTTGTTTAGCAGCTTCAGACACTTTTCATCATTCCAATCAAACAGGATCCTGGCCAAAATGTACAAATCTGCTTCAGGAATTGGATCTTTAAAAAAATCCCCTGAAATGAAATAATTGAGATACATTTTAAAATATCATCATCCTGAAAGAATACCTTGTTCTCCCTGTCTACCATTTAAAGCAAAATAAGCTCTTCCATCTCATCATGCTCTGACATTGGCAGAAATGCTAGAATAAACTCCAGTTTACCTCCATGGACAGTAATCCGCGATGCTTCTGAGATGGCATGATATTTCTTTGCTGTTTCCACTACTTCAGGGAGGTCAAAAAGTGTCACAGTACAATTTGGATACACTGCAATCAGTTCCTTAGATAAGGCACCACAGCTTCCTTGAAAAAGGACAAAATTAAAAGAAAGAACTATATAAAATAAAATTTTAAAATATATATTTCAGTTTTGCTGTTTTGCTGTTTTAAGATTATTCAACTACCTCACTTACTTACAACATCAAAGTCTGTTTTCTAGTTTCCGTACAGCAGTAAACAGAAGATATATTCTAATAAATATATTACCTAAATAGTTCCTCTCCTTAATTTTTGTAAAATGCTTTTCTTTAGTCTTTTTCAATGGGCTTTTCCATTTTTCAAAAATCTATTCTTTTAGCTATTATTTCTCATTCCTTTTCCTGCGGCTTCCCTTTCCATGCCTTCTTTTCATAGATACCTAAACCAAAGGTGTCAAACTCAAGGCCTGGGGGCCAGATCCAACCTGCAAGGTGCTTAGATCTGGTCCAAAGGCCACCCTGGAAACAGAAAACAACCAGCTCATGGTGCCTCTGCCAGTGAAAATAATAATAATAATAATAATAAATATTTATTTCTTAGCCGCACCCTCTCCCGAAGGACTCGGGGCGGCGTACAATGAAACATATGAAATAAATATGTGGACAAAACAAACATATAACAGAGACATATACCGAGACATACACAAGGAGGAGGTCGGCTGATAAATAAAACAATTAAAATACAGTATTTAAAAACCCCTAGATAATTAAATATAATTAAAATACCCAGTAAAAACCCGTCAGGAGCGATATGGTTAGATCAAAGTTGAGCCAGGCCAGCTGCTTGGAATAGGTGGGTCTTAAGCTTAATACGAAAGGAGCGGAGGTCAGAGGTATTCCTAATATCCGGAGGGAGGTCATTCCACAGGGCTGGGCCCGCCACAGAGAAGGCTCTATTCCTAGGCGCCGCCCCCCGACACTGTCTAGTGGACGGCACCTGGAGGAGGCCCTCTCTGTGCGAGCGGATTGGTCGCAGGGATGTATGGGGCAGAATACGATCCCGCAAGTAACTAGGTCCTGAGCCATGGAGCGCTTTAAAGATTATTATCAAAACCTTGAAACGCACCCGATAGACCACAGGAAGCCAGTGCAGCTCGCGCAGGAACGGTGTCATATGGGAGTACCTAGTACTCCCCATAATTACCCGCGCGGCTGCGTTCTGGACCAACTGTAGCCTCCAGGTGCATTTCAAGGGAAGCCCCATGTAGAGAGAAAATGAAGCTCATGAGAGCCACAGGCTCCCTCCCAACCTGTGTTTTCGCTGGCAGAGGATTGCAGGAGGCCATCGCAGCTGAAAATGGAGCTCGGGAGCTCATTTTTGCTGACAACGTGCTTAGGCCTCCACAGGTGCCCCCTGACATGAGTGACATCGAGCTGGCCACACCCACACTGGCCACACCCACCCCAGGCCATCAAGTTCAAACACAACCCTGATGCGGCCCTCAATGAAATCAAGTTTGACACTCCTGACCTAAACCATCATTTGTCAGTGGACCCATTGAAATCTAAGCATGGTTAAAATTAATCCATCCTGCTGCCACTGCTTGCAGCCCCATACAAGATTAGCTTTCTTAAAGTTAATCGTCTTCTTTTAGTTAATTCTCTTCTTTTATCTTCTTAAATTAGCAGTCCCCCAAGCAAATTGGCCCACCTACAATAAAAAAAAAACTTTTGGGTGATAAAATCAGGGATTGCTGTTCAGTATATGGGAATAAACAATGTATGGGAAGGCTATACAAAAACACCCATATAGTGATGATAATTCTGTGTTTCAAGTTTGAGTCTCCAAGGATGAGGGTCAGCCGAAATACTTGATCTTTACAACAAATGTACTGGCAATTGACAGTGTCTAGTAATGTTGTATTAATATATTGTGCACATAAATGCATTATATATGTGAATAGGCACCCAAAGTCGAGTGGTCCAATATCAGGCCTTTAAACAGTGCATTCTGCATCCTCAAGGCATTACCAGGAGAAATGCAATTCTGTGCGCTTTCTGTCCTTAGTCAACTTTGTTCCAGACTTCAGATGCATGTTTTGTTTTTCCATATTCATAAAGTTTGATAATTTCAATCCAGGCAGGAGAGGAAAAATCAGGGAAAAAAGATGGGAGGCATCCAGGAATAGTGCTTAGTTAAGCCCTTTAAAACTTGCCAATACTTGTTACTAAATCTTTTTAAGAGAAGCTCTAAAAACAGATTTGGCAAAGTAGACTTTTAACCTCTGAAGAATTCTACTCTTTCAATACTGAAAACATAGTATTTGTGAAATAATCTAAAAAGTCATAGAACCTAATCCCCTCCCCCTTTTCAAATGATAAAAAGTCTAATTAATAATCAAGCAAAGTGTCTAAGAATTTGTGATACTTACCACCTATATCACAAACGAATTCAAATTCAGAAAGATCAAATGCAGTCAATACTTCTCTTCCATGCAAACTCCAAGCCTCATTCATATACCTGAAGAAGACTTTGATGTTTTCTTCTGACCTAGATTGAAATTTACACAATAAACTTATTTTTTTACATAGAAAAGAGCACCTCTCTACCAATGTAATTTCTAATTTACCAAGAAGAATCCAAAGATTATGAAGCCTTGATGTTCTACACCAACTTCAAATATTGATATTAACTTGATAAAATATGATAAGGGAAATCAATTCTATTTCACAGTCTCTGTGCTAGCTTTCATTGCAGATTTCACATGTTCAGATCAAAAACCAATTGGACAGTGTTGTGAATGTTGCTTGCACACAGATTTCAGACTTTCTTATAATCCACATCCCTGGGAGAAAGAGGTGTCTGTTGGTCACCTACAGCTATGGGCTCCAGCCTTTTGGGCACCAGGGACCAGTTCCATGGAGAAATGTTCTTCCACAGACTGGAGGGGGTATGGTTTTGCATACAGCCTGCATCCTGTGGATGGGGCTTCACTTGTTTGCACGGCTTGGTTGCTGGCATGCCGCAGACTGGTGTCGGTCCATGGACCAGGGGTTGGGGACCCCGTACCTACAGGTTCAGATTAGCCCACTCTGATATTGATGTAGAAAAAAAATTGCTATCAGAAAATTCATATAGAAAAAAATGTTTTCATTAAAAAGGGATTAGGAAAAAAAAAGGACAGAGAAAGGCTGGAAATGCTTCCATTATTTCCAACAGCCTCTGAACTCTGGAAATCTCCATGAAGCTGGAACAATCCAGTAAAGTGAAACACGGGTTCATTTGGTTCAGAAAACATTTATTTATAGACAAAAAAGTTAGCCATCACTGCTATAGATTATTATGATATCTTATGTTATATTATTATAAATATAATGTAATATAATATATTTATTATATTATAATATATTTTATCTTCTGTTCACCAAATCTCTAGATTCTAAATAGAAGGCTATATCATTAACATTATATTAACAAATATATTAACAGTCATTTATGCCCTAGTCACTTCCCATCTTGACTATTGCAATGCGTTCTACACGGGGCTGCCCTTGAAGAGCATCCGGAAGCTCCAGTTGATGTAAAGTGCAGCGGCCCACATGGTTTTGTGCAGACCTCGTGTGCACATGTATCTCCTCTCCTGCTGGAGCTGCATTGGCTGCCAATTTGCTTCCAGGTACAATTCAAGGTGCTGGTTGTCAGCTTTAAAACCCTTCATGGTTTGACCAGGTTATCTGAGGGGCCCTTTCTTGCCGGTCACATCTACCCAACCCATCAGAGCGGACAGGCATGTTGCACATCCCATCCCCTATGGAGAATACATAGTGGGACCCAGAAGAAGGGCCTTCTCCATGGTGGCTCCCTCTCTGAAACATCATTCCTCCAGAGGTTAGAATGGCCCCCACTCTAACACTCTTCTGGAAGGCACTGAAGACTTGGTTCTACCAGCAGACTAGGGGAATCCAGAGGGAGATGGAACCCATTAAATGGCTTGTGTGATGTGCTGTCGCCGGGGTGGGAGGTGGGGGTGATTTTATTATATTATATTAAATTATTTGATTTTTTAATAGTTTTATTGTTTTAAATGAGGTTTTATATTATGTAATATACGTGTCGCCATGGGCGAATAGGTGGAAATATTCAATTAATAAATAAATAATGTTTTAACTTGGTAGTCATCAGAGAGAAAACATGAAATGTGGCACACATAACTCTCTTGCATACAGGCATTAGAACATCAGTAAGATGCCCTTTGGAAGTCAGATAGTGCCAGCAAGAACTACGAAACCACTGTCCTAAGGCAAGAGGTGACACCAAACTGGAAAAATCAGACTGCTTCTTGGGGCTTCTAGTCTTTCATCCTTATATGTAGATCTAGCTTCCCACATGTCCACATTACAAAGGAATTCTTAGACAGTTATAGTACCCAAGTGACATCACAAAGAGGTTGAAGATAGAAGAAAAAACAGAGAAATCATTGGTACTGTAAATATTAATCATTTTTTACAAAGTTGGACAAGGAAGATTTTATAGACACATGTATTTGTTGCCCATTGTTAGGAAAGTAAAACATTGAGAAATATTAGATTTACCGGTAAAAAGCCTCAAATAAATTGTTTGAGGAATAACCAAGTATTGATGAAATCTGATTCCTTCCTTCCCTGAAAAGATATTATAGAAGCAAATGGTTAGGCAGCACAAGTAGACTATCACATTCTTTCCCCCCATCATCAAATACTGAGTATATTATGCAGGTCCCTTCCCTGTGTTATTTTCAAAAGTCAGTTCAAATGGCTTAGTCTCTAAATGGTTGATCACTTGAAGCTGAAATATTTTGCAATGCAATCCTACACACAGCTAAATAGAAATTACTTTGTTGGGCAGTACAATCCTATAAACATCTAATCAGAAATCAGTTTCATTTTTTTTTTAAATACCAATACCTATATAACATTCAAAATAGAAAAAAATATTTTATTCAAGGCAGCATTCTTTTTTATTCTTTATCCATATTGTTTTATCTTTCAGTAAATATTACAAGGGATTATTTCTACTAAATGGATTTAAAAGTTTGTTCAAGGGAAAAAAGGTACTCTTATTTTCACTGTTTTACTGAGTCTTAAAATAGAGCCAGTCTCTGATCTAAAAGCTTAGATTGACACACAAGGGCTTTACAAGGCTCCTCTCCCAAGGACGTACTCTACCAGGGGTGGGTTGCTGCCGGCATTACTGACGGTTTGCTTCACGCGTGCTTTGCACTGCTGCGCTTTGCGCATACACAGAACATTATGAAATGACAAAAAAACATGCAACAGCATGAGTGACTGAGGAACCGGTTCAGGGTGTGGCCAGTCTGCCATCCCTACTGGTTCAGCAATCCAGTCCCAATTGTCCCTACCGGTTCACCCAAACCGTGCAAACCAGTAGCAACCACCTCTGTACTCTACTTAGAACATGAGAAGCTCTGATTCAAAGTTTAACTAGAATGAGACTAGGTGAATCTCTGTATCAAAGCAAATTGAAGAACTCAAATGATTTCAGACAATTTTAATCAGCTTTTTAGATATTTGAAGATGTGCTTTTTCACGTTAATTTAGAAAGCCAGACTGCATCAGACCACAGAATGGGACAGCTCACCATGGCCAACTCACTGCGGCCAAGTCGCCACAGGACAACTCACTGTGGGGCAATTCAACAAATACAAAAGTTACATTAATCTTAAATCTTTTAAAAGTCATCTTGAGAAAGCAGGATAATGAAAATTGCTATTTTGTAGTTGTTTGAATATTATTAAAGTAATTGGACAATTCTTTTTAAAGGAATGCAAAAACTGGAAGAATGTGAAGACTGAGGTGGAGATAAATGATGAGAGGAGTTTCATTGTTTCATTTCCTAAAGATGGATTTCTTTAATTTGCAAAGAACAATAGAAAAGACATAGTATACTTATGCTGAATGACAATGATGTTTCTACATATTGTATCACTTAAGTGAATAAAATATGACAATGACATATTAAGTCTTCCAGCATGGGGAGAAAAAAATTGATTTTGAAAAAGAGCAAATTGTTTTTTTCTACCATACATGCTTTTGTGTGATATTTGTTTTTTAAAAAATAATTAATATTCCTACCTCACTGCATCAGGCAAATATTTCATTCCTGGGTAAATAATATCAGAGAAGAGCTTCAGGCTATAATATTGAGATTTTGGACTTGATTTTGCCAGGTAGAGGTTAGCAAATTCTGTATTTCCATAAAGATCTTAAAATGAAGGGAAACAGAAAGGAGAATTAAGATTATTGCTAACACAAAAAAGAAATTTTAAAATTATATTACTTAATCTACTATTTCTTATATTTTGAATAAAAACAAATCCAATGGGTTATTAAACCTGATTGGTAATGCTTCTGAATGTTGGTGCTGGTGATTACATCTGAGAATATTATAGACAGCCAAAACAAATTGATCATTGAACAAAGCAACCCAGAGTTTTCAATTAAAGAGCAAATGATCAGGCTTAAATTTCCCTACTTTGGACACATTATTAGAAGGCTTTAATGCAGGGAAATGTGTGAGGAAAGAGAAAATGACCAGAAACAAGGTGGATGGACTCAGTTACAGTGACAATGGGTAATGGGCATTGAAAAACATGCAGATTTCCCACCTGAAGAAAATCTATGTTTCAGAGGTGGTATTCAGCAGGTTCTGGCTAGTTCTGGAGAACCGGTAGCGGAAATTTTGAGTAGTTCAGAGAACCGGTAAATACCACCGCTGCCGGACCCCGCCCCCATCTATTCTCTGTCTCCTGAGTCCCAGCTGATCGGGAGGAAATGCAGATTTTGCAGTAATTTTCCCCTGGAGTGGGGTAGGAATGGAGATTTTACAGTATCCTTCCCCTGCTACCCCCACCAAACCATGCCCACCAAGCCACGCCCATATAACCAGTAGTAAAAAATGTGAATCCCACCATTGCTATGCTTGTGATCTTCAATGATTTATGGCATGTAGTCAATCACCCAAAATGTTTCAAAAGATTTCAATCATGCCTTCTATTATAAAATCTCAAAAATATCTTAAAGTACTACACTTTAAAAAAACAACCAATAGGACATCATAACGGCCAGGTCATTCTTAAATACAGTGCTTGAAATATAGTTAGGCATAGTATGGGTATGAATTGAATGGTATAGACTGGCTATAGTAAATCAATGACACGTGTAAAAGTGACCGGCTACAATATTTTATGTGACACGCCAGCATTCACTAGTTCCTGACAACATGTGTTCTTAAAAGTAATGCCTTGGCTATGAAATCTGCATGAAAATGTGGTGTACTCTTACTCAGTGTCTATAAATTACACAGGAGACCCATGTTTTTGCAAGGCATACAGAGCCTCCAAAACGTAAGTAAGAACAGGATGTGCTTTTCTGTGGTCTTTGGAGGTTGAAGAAACCATGCATGTCCAGTGACCAAAGCTGCTTCACAAATGAAGGCCTCATGCTACCTAGAGCAGACTATTTACAAAAAAATATATTGCTGGAAAGTGAGCTTGAAGATAAGAGTTTGGGAACAGAATCAGGTGGAATTTTTGAGTGGCAGCGGTGGGGCTAAGGGATGAGGTTGAGATTTGGGCCTGAGCCTCAACTTCCAGCCCAGCCCTGGAGCTGCCACCAAGTGCAGAGAAATTAGAAATCATTTGAGGCACTTTTGCTTCCAAACTAGTTACCTCTGTTGTCCTTCCTTTCCCTTTTCAGAAGATTTAAAGTTACGCAACAGTTCAGCAGCTTCTCCATTCCAGTGAGACTGGTGTTTAAACGTTCAGCAATATTTGCTGAGGAGAGAGATTCACCTGACTCTCTCAGCAAGTCAAATATTCCAAATTCACAGGAAGTAAATATTATCTGAAAAGAAATGGAGAGATGTACCAACAGAAGAAAGTTTGGGAAAGGTTGATCTTCCTTTAAGTAATTAACTTTGTCTCCTCCAAAATATATGTAAAATATCTGGATAGCTTATGAACAAGGATGAGTGAAAGTCAATAATTCTAAAACATTTAAAAGGAAGAGAGACTATTTTAATTAGATGTGGTTAGCTAGAAGCACTCTTCAGGATGGAGAATGCATGCCTTCTCCAGTCCTGTCCTTTCTTAATGTCTGCTTGCTAATCTAGGAAGTCTGCAAGAGGAAATCTGTCTCGCTTGAACAGAAGTGCAGCTTCCTATGTAATTTGGGATGCATGTAATCCTTGAATTACCACAGTTACCCCCCCTCCCCCGCTATTTATGAAACAGTTCCAAAGTTATGAATATTGCAGCATTATGGCAGTCATTCACACTTATCAGTGACTGCAGAGACACAGTAACATATGTTCTAGCTGGGAGAACGCGGGTAGACAAAAGGAGGCGAGCCAGGACTTATGTAGCTAAAAGTTTAATTCTAACAGGTTGCCAAACACGGCAGTTCACATTTCGCTCATCTCAGCTAACTGGCAACAGCTGAGTCCTGTTTGACAGCTCTTTACATATGCCAGCTGTCAAACAGGTAACCAATCAGAAACGAGGACAGTGCCCCCTAGCGAAATGGACCAGAGGGAAAACTACAATACATAACACTCCTTCACACTTAGAATGCACATGTGTAGTCTTCTAAATAGCTCGGGCGGCGCCAAACCCACCCAGATCTTCTTAGTGCGCCTTCCACCATTGAAGTTGGAACTGAGTTCCCTGTGGCTTGCAGCCCAGCCACCTTGGACTCCGTCGACGCTGGAAACTCATGGGGAAGAACAGGTAAGTCTCTTGTTGGATTTTTTACATCACTATTTGACCATTCGCGGGAAATAGACCGAGACCTAGGCGTATGCTCCCAAACCTCAGCTGCTTGCCTATTGGGTAGGCCTTGCTGATGCCCCGCAATGTTTGAATCTCTTTGCCTATTTCTTAGCTGGTTGATATGGCGCCTCCATACCTGGCCATCCTCTACTTCTATCAGGTACGAGCATGGACCTGTTATCTTCCTGACTATATCAGGGAGCCATAGTGGGTGGCCAGAATAATTTCTTGCGTAAACCGGTGCATTTATTGTGAACCCCTTTAGTTGACTGTGAGAGTCTAAGGGCCTTACAGGGGCATATTCTGGGTGCAATTTATCTAATGTTATCCTAATGCACCAACCCATTAATAACTCCACCGGGCTTTTATTGGTCATGGTGCACAGGGTGGCGTGCTACCATAGTAAATACTTGTCAATGTCTTCCTGCCAATTGAAGGAGCCAAACCTAGCTAACACTTCTTTAGCTGTTCGGACCACGCATTCCGCCAGGCCATTGGCAGCTGGGTTGAAAGGGACTACAAATGCGTATCGGACCCCTAACCGTGCAAAGAAATTGGCTAGTATGGCTGCAGTAAACTGGGGCCCATTGTCTGAGACGACTAAGTCTGGTAACCCATGGGTCGCGAATACCCGCCTTAACACTTTGATTATGGCCGGGGCTCTTGTTGCAGACAATAACGATATCTCAACCCATTTAGAGAAAGCATCAACAATTACAATAAGATTTTGGCCCTTCACTGGGCCCGCTAAGTCCATATGTATGCTGGACCACGGAGCCCTCGGCTGTTCCCAATTCTGGATTGGGGCTCTGGGACACGCTGGTCAGGATTCCTGGCACTATGAACAGCCAGCAACCCACCGAGCAATGCCCTGGTCCATTCCCGGCCACCAAGCATAGCTCCAGCCCAGTGCTTTCATCCGGACAATGCCTGGGTGGCCGTCGTGAAGAGTTGACAGCACCAATTCTCGCAGGGAGGCTGGGATGACCACTCTGCCTCCCCACAGGAGGCAACCCTGCTGGGAAAAGAGTTTGTGCTGCCTGGTGGAAAAAGGTTGCCATTCGGTGCCCAATGGTGTAGACGGCCATCCCCATTCAGTCCAACCCAGCACCTTGGTGAGTAGCTTGTCCCGGCTCGTATGCGCAGTCACACCAGCTGCGGTTATCAGTAACTGCATATCGGTGATCAGCAACACCACAGAGGCTGGCGCCTGGTCTTCTACTGCAATTGGCAATGGGCATCTACTTAATGCGTCCGCGTGGCAAATGTGCTTCTCTGGTCTGTAATGTAACGTATAATTATAGGCAGCCAAGAACACAGTCCATCTCGTGAACTGGGGAGATAGAATCTGGGGTGTCTGTCTGTCCCCTGCAATGATGCCCAGTGGGGGTTTGTGGTCAGTCACTAGGTGAAAGTGATGGCTGTAGAGATAGGAGTGGAAATTTTCACCCCGGCCACTATAGCCAATGCTTCCCAGTCTAGCTGGCTATAGTCCCTCTTGGGCGAGGACAGGGTGCGAGAAAAAAATGCCATTGGGGATTCCAGTCCTGAAGGCAGCCAGTCACTTAGGACTGCACCAACCCCATAAGGAGACGCATCACAAGCCAATACTACAGGGAGAGACTCGTCATATTGAAGTAGGACACTCTCGGACGTGAGGAATTTTTTAACAGTCTCAAACGCTGTGGCTTCCTTTTTCTCCCAAACCCACTTCGCTGAGCAGCCTAGCAATCTGTGCAAGGGTTCCACCACAGAAGCTTTGTGCGGTAGAAAGATGTTATAAAAGTTCAGCAGACCCAGGAAAGCTTGCAGCTCGGCTTTTGTGGTAGGCGTCATGGGTAGGATTCCTCTCTTGTCTACTACAAATCCCAAAAATTTGACTTGGGGAACCGCGATCTGGCACTTGGTTGTTTTGAGTTTTAAACCAACGCCTCGGAACCGGTGAAGTACGGTACGCAGGCGGGCCAGGAGATTGGTCAGAGAGCGTGCCGACACCAGGACATCGTTGAAATAAGGGACGACGCCCGGTATACCCTGGAGCAGCCTCTTCATTAAGTTTTGGAAAAGTCCAGGTGCCACACTAACTCCAAATTGGAGCCGGTTACACTTGAACGTGCCTCTATGCGTGACAATAGTCTGGGCTTCAGCAGTTGCCTCATCCACAGGCAACTGCTGATAGGCCTGGGCTAGGTCTAGCTTTGCAAATATGGTTCCCGGGCCCAGAGGGTGCAGCAAATGCTGCACCACGGGCACCGGGTATGCGCTCTGCTGTAAAGCCCTGTTCAAAGTGCATTTAAAATCAGCGCAGATGCGCACAGACCCATCGCTCTTTATTGGGGTCACAATAGGTGTTTCCCAACAGGCGTGGTCAATGGGCTCTAATACTCCTTGAGCCAGCATCTTATCAATTTCTGCGTCAACTTTTAACGCAAACGGTACCCTGCGCGGCTTCAGCCGCCACGGAGGAACCTGTGGGTCTAGGGTAAAGGAAATGGGTGTACCCGTGTACTTTCCCAAACCTTCCCCGAAAACTTCAGGGAATTCCTTAATCAGCATGTCCAAATAGTGAGTGTTCTGAATCTGATCAATTCCCATTATGCTCAGCCCCAGGGCTTCAAACCATTCTAAACCTAACAGACTTGGCCGGGGACCTTTCACCACAATAAGTGGTAACCTCTTGCTGTACTGCTTAAATGCCACCCTACAAAAATATTTTCCCAGTACAGGGATGGAATTCCCCTTGAAATCCCTCAATTTTAATAGACACGGTTTCAGTCTGGCTTGGGACAGGGCAGGCACCAGCCTTTTAATAGTTGCCCAGGATATTATTGAGACAGCTGATCCCATGTCTACCTCCATTTGGCAGGGGTGGCCCTCCAATTTGACCGTGAGGAATATTTTCCCTCTCGGATTATGGACAATCTGATCCACCTCAGCCTCTTCCCTGTCTTCATGTACAGCAAAACAGGAATCCCTTTTACTGAAACTTTGGCCCCTGCCCGATTTAAAAGGTTTCCTGACATATTGACTGCTGTCCGGCGAGTTGCCTTCCAGCGCACTCGCACAAGGCATAGCCGCCCTACAGACCTTTACCAAATGGCCTCTCTTCCCACAATGGAGGCAGATTGTATTTTTAAAACGGCACTCCGCTCTGTCATGCCTACCTCCGCACCCTGGGCAATTTGTTTGGGGCAGAACCTTACCCTGCCGACCTCTGGCTTGCTCCGCCTTCAAACGATGTACTTCATCATTCCCTGTAGGCCCGTCATCTTTGAGAATGTCTTCGTGAGCACATCGGTAGCCTTTTCCGTGGATGGCAGCTTGAATTTCCTCCGTAGATTTAGTTGACAGCTACATAGATTCCTCCATAGATTTAGTTGACAGCTCTACCACCCTGGCTTCATCTAGCGCCATATGTAAGTCTAATTCAGGCTTGGCCAGCAGGCGGCGCTGTATCCGGAGGTCTCTAACACCCCCCACAATCTGGTCTGTAAGCGCCTCATCTAAGTCTTTGAATTTACAGTGGTGAGCCGCGGCTCATAAAGCAGCCACATATTTATTAATCGTCTCTCCCTCACGCTGGAACTGCCTGTAGAAAGCATACCTGTGCATCATGTGGGACAGGGTTGAGGCGTAGTGATTTTTTAGTTTTGTCATTAATACATTCCAGGACACAGTGTGGACGGAGTGCAGGGCAACTAAAGTTCCCGCTAGGTTAAACATCTCCGTGCCACATAAATTTAGGAAGCACGACTTCTTCCGTTGTTTAGTTAGGTCAGTATAGTCATTGGCTCCTAAAAAACACTCGAATCGGGAAATGTAGGAGTCCCAAGTCTCTGTGGCCCCGTTAAAAATGGCTAATGTGTTCATTGAAGCCATTCTGAGGAAAAAATTCAAACGTCTCCATCCACTAATCAGAGGCAATCTTCGTCGTGAATGTGACTTGCTCGACCTCTCGTCGAGTGATTCCCATGAGGGAAATTCAGCTCTAGTGACTCAGCTCTGCTTAGTGACTTTCAACAGCTCTGCCTGGGCTCCTCCTCAGGTATCCTATCCTCGTCGCCAATGTTCTAGCTGGGAGAACGTGGGAGGACAAAAGGAGGCGAGCCAGGACTTAAGTAACTAACAGTTTAATTCTAACAGGTTGCCAAACATGGCACTTCACATTTCGCGCGTCTCAGCTAACTGGCAACAGCTGAGCCCTGTTTGACAACTCTTTATATATGCCGGCTGTCAAACAGGTAACCAATCAGAAACGAGGACAGCGCCCCTCTAGTGAAACGGACCAGAGGGAAAACTACAATACATAACAACATATACCCTGCCTATTCCGCCCTGCCCCTTCCCCCACTTGGCCCAGTCTTCACAGGAACTGGGCCTGTGGAGACTCACTTACCTTGCAATGATCTAGTGAGCCATTGGTTCCTTTAGCTGCTTTGGTGCATTTGTGGGAACAGAGGACTAAAGTAGTGTGAGATCACACAAAATCAGTAATGCAAGATCTCATGCTACTGATTTTGTGTGATCTCTCACTACTTTAGGCCTCTGTTCTCTGTGAACCGAAGCCTGGATGAGACCCGCAGCAAAAGGCTTTACAAACAGAGAGGCCTTCTCTCCATTTGCAAAGCCTTTTGCCGTGGATCTCATCCAGGCCTCTGTTCATACAGAACCAAGGCCTAAAGAGCTGTAGTGCAAGATTACATGAGCTCAGTCACCTTTTTCTCCAAGACTGGAATCTTCTAGGGGCCATGATCTCATGCCAGATCACTGCCCCCAGAAGCTTCCAGTCTCAGCGCAAAAAGAAATTGTTGGGACCCAGCAGAAGGAGCATGAGGGAGAGTCCTGGGGTGGTCTGAAGTAGGTGGCCTGTTCCATAGCTAGGTCCCGCATGGCCTTCCCTACCCTGAGATACCTCATGTGCACTTAACAACCTGAACATTTGATTGAACCAATTTTGTTGTATTTAAGTACAATGACAATAAAGATTATACTTATACTTATTAGGGAATGCCTGGGCAAAAGCAGGGAGTGATCACACTCATTTGACGTGATTTACCCCCAAAAAATCCTTGTATTACAAATGTAATTGGCAGGCTCCATTACATTCATAACTCGAGGGTTACCTGTATTTTTTTTTTAGTGCCGGATCACATGGAGAACTGTATTCATGTTCAAGAAAATATTAGGATACCATTCCTTTTGACTTCTCAGATGAATGCAAAGAGAGTAGAGGGAATAAACAGCTCAATTCTCTGACCTCTTAAAATTCCTCACAAGCATTCCCTAAAGAGAGCTACAAGATCTATTGTGATAGAAGCTACTAATAGAATTGTGGTCAGAAGACACTATCGCTCTATTTGATTAATAATTGAATTGCTTAGTGTGCTTAGATTTGGCATACCTTCCATCCATGGGTGCCCATTGCTCCCTAATTCTTCATTCCCTGATAAATTCTAGGAACCATGATAATTTATGGCAACCAGCTTTATTTGTAGCTGTTGAGCAAGAGGTCAAAGGGCATATACAACATTTTTTGTCATCTTGCAGCTAAATTACTTTTTTTTTTAAATCACAATTGAATTTTCATAGACTAAATCTAGTGGTGTAGTGTGCCACCAAAAAGAAAAGATAGAGGAAAATGTTTATTGCAGGTTCTGAACAGACTTCTTTTGTTCAAAAAAAGTAGAAAAGCCATGGCCCAAAATTAAAGCTTTTCCCATCAAATTTTAAAACACAATCTGTGGTTTAGTACTGCAAGATTTTATAATGAATGTAACATAATCTCTTTATTTGTCATATTCCAATCTGATTTCCTTCAACTGCAAATTAGGTAGCCTTATAAACTACTGTAATAAATAATAAATATATCAAAACAAAAAGCAACATTTCCAAAGCAGAATGTGCAAAAAGAATGACCTTGTAAGCAAAATGAAAAAGCCAGTTCAGAAAGTTCAGCAAAGGCTCTTGTATTTTAAGTAAAATAATTTTAGTGGAGCATAAACTGCATGATTTGGAGATTTATTTCACATCGTAAGACTCAAGAAATAAAATTGTACATTTTAATGCCATTATTTATTGTTTTCACCTTACCTTTGTAACTATAAATGAATGTTGATACTGAAATAATATTTTAATATTTTCTTTTTCCTCTGGTGAACCCATTATTCTTCTCTGTCAAACACACAAGAAAATTATTTCATTCATTCGCTCACTCATTCATAATATTTCTATACCATTGCAATCTACATAAATTTCCACTGGTTACAGTATCAAACATAAAAAATACATAAATAAATTCATCAACCCATTTCAGTGTCTGTAGTTATACAATAAGTAAATAATCTGACAATGTTTACCTACTAAAATTCTAACATTTCAGCCCATTTTGACCACCACCTTAAAAACCAGCAGGGGAAGCCCCACCTAGATATCATGGGGAATCTGTTCCCAGGGATGGAGACACAACAGAAAATCATTGGCTTCCTGCCCCACAACCCCACATTTCACATAGGGAGAGCAACTTCAACATCCCAGCTTGTGGCATGTTTTACCTGAAGTCTCACTCCCTCTAATGATTTTGTTCAGAAGCACCCTATACAGTAAGCTTCGGTGAATAAAGGGCGATTAATCAAAGACACCCAGTGAACTTTCTTCAGTGAACTTTCTTCACTGAACATGAATCTCACTAATTCTAATATAACATATTAACAACTAATCCCATCAACTACATGTAATATGCCAATATACTACTAGTTTCCACAGACCCTTTTCATTGCTGCCTGCTCCACTTAGCATATTGTCACTGTACTGATGAATGGAATGGAATGGAATGGAATGGAATGGAATGGAATGGAATGGAATAGAATAGAATAGAATAGAATAGAATAGAATAGAATAGAATAACAGAGTTGGAAGGGAACTTGGAGGTCTTCACCACTTCAGACAAATGGTTATCCAACACCTTCTTTAAAACTTCCAGTGTTTGAGCATCCACAACTTCTGGAGGCAAGTTGTTCCACTGATTAATTGTTCTAACTGTCAGGATATTTTTCCTTAGTTATAAGTTGCCTCTCTCCTTGATTAGTTTCCACCCATTGCTTCTTGTCCTACCCTCAGGTATTTGGAGGCTTGACTCCCTCTTCTTTGTGGCAGCCCCTGAGATATTGGAACACTGCTATTATGTCTCCCCTAGTCCTTCTTTTCTTTAAACTAGACATACCCAGTTCCTGCAACCATTTTGCATATGTTTTAGCCTCCAGTCCCCTAATTATCTTTGTTGCTCTTCTCTGCACTCTTTCTAGAGTCTCCACATCTTTTTTACATTGTTTTTTTTACATATTTTTTATCATAATACCTTTTTCTTCTGTCCTTCAGACTCCAGAGAAGAATCTGGGAAAGTTTCTTCCTAGAGGCATGCTTTTATAGTCTCCATTGCTTGGTAAACTGTGGTTAAAATATGCAAACTCCCTATCTTCAGAAGAGGTTTGGGTGCATTTTTAAAATGATTTTGAGGCAAGGGACAAAAACAATTTGCTATATTGGATTTACCCCCCTTGAGATGGGAAGTGAAAAGAGGAGATAGCAATCTTTTCACTTCCTCCTTGAAGCAGTTTATCACTTTGATACATAGCTTATACAAACACCATTTTCTTTGGAGTGATTTGTTATTGCACAATGACCTATATACATGAGAGAGCAGGCTTTTACCTTCATTTGCTAATATGTCACTCTAACTCAAGGTCCAAGAGTAGCCAGATAGATATTCTTCCTGTTATGCATCATTTCTGATATTCTTTCCATTGTTCATTTGAAGGAAATAATTTCCAGTCCTTGCTGGTTGACTTTTTGGTAATGACTCTTTCTTCTCTTGTGAACATAAACACAAAGGTTATGTGGTATAGCATAGAAGAGAAAGAATAGCAAACTCAAGTAATTGGTCTTTCTATATGTAACATATAGATACAGAACAACATATCTACCTACCAGAGGATGGTAGAGGACAGGAAGGCCTGGAGGAACGTTGTCCCTGGGATCGCAATGGGTCAGACACGACTTTGCAGCTAACAACAATATTTAACTTGTTTCTTAGAAAAATGAACATTCCAGTAGGAAACAATAAATATATTATTAAATGGGATCTTCTGATCTCATCTTATCAACTAGTATCTGACTTTGGTGCTTTTTAGAAAAAAACTAGCTATATTTCTGGAAGAACAATTGCAAAACCTTAGAAAGCCACCTTCTGCTTTATCTCATCAGCAGACATAGATGATTCTCAGAAGACAGAACACTATTTGTAAACATGGAAATATCAGTGGAATAATGCTTTCCTTATATATTAAAGACAATACTGTATTTTTTTCTGTTTCCATTTATGCATAGACATATTGATATACCAGCAGGAACTCAGCTTTTATATAGGAATTATAACCCACTTCTGTCTATTATTAAGTAACATTCAAAAGTAAAAACCCTAGCTGATAAAATTAAAATAAAATACTAATATACAGTAATATTCAATAATGCAAATTAATTACTGATTATAGTTAAAAATTGTTAATGTTCCTGTCAATCCCAATGGTGATGTGGAACAGATACATCTTACAAGTTTCAGGAAGGAACCTAATTTGTTTCAGGGACCAATTGCTCTATAGAAAGGTAGCCCCACAGAGAACTTTGTATTAACATCTTGATTCTTTCTAATTTCAAGGAACAACAGCAACAATCCAAAAATAGTTAAATAATCTATTAATGTGGATTGAAAGAAGCCTATTCAGAAAATACAATGGCACATTAACAATTAGCACTTTTACTAGAACATGCCTATACTTTAGCCTTAAATTATTTAACCTCTGTAAAAAGCCAGAGTGGAATATTTTTATCAGTTTTAATATTTAACTCATTATTTGAAAGGGTTATGTGTCTTACTTTTGAAATTATAAATGAATGTTGGTGATGAAACAACATTTTAATATTTTCTATTTTTCCACATGAAGTTATAATTAGTGCAGGCAGTTCTTCAACAAGCTCAGTTATGTTTACTGAAATTATCAAATAAAGGAGTACTTGAAACAGGAGAGGAGAGGAGAGGAGAGGAGAGGAGAGAAGAGAAGAGAAGAGAAGAGAAGAGAAGAGAAGAGAAGAGAAGAGAAGAGTAGTGAGAATTACTTTATTTATAGAAATATTAGTACAGGAAATATATTTGCAATATTTATCCATCCAGGTTTATCTGATCCCATTTAAATAATGCCATATAAATTACTTGATAATTGTTACAGTAATATCTGCTGCAGGTTTCTCTTTAGACCAGACCGGAGCACTCACAAAATAGGGAGTTTTGGTAGACTTCAAATTAATTATTAATTAATATTTAATTTAATTAATACTTCAATTTCCCGCAGAAACAAGGCAAGCACTCATTCTCCTGCCCTTCCAGAAATACCTCAAATCTCTGCTGACTCGTTTGGGGATGACAGAAATGCAAGCTGGTTAGTGCTCCGGCTCCCCCATCTTTTAATTGTGAATTTTAAATAATTTATTCTTGTTTTAATCCACTTTGTATTGTAATACACCATTCTTATGTCTTATTTTTACAATGCCAAGTGTCACTCTGTAAGATGAACAGTTTCTAAATGTAACAAATAAAATAAATAACCATAACCAAACTAACCCTGGCAATAAATTATCAGTTTCACAGCACTGAAGTTTTTTTTACCCTGTTAGTCTGATACTAGTACCCAAGGGAAGTTTTAATTAGCATAGTTTTACTGGGCTTTTGGGAGAGGCAATGACTCAAAATTGAGGCAATAAAAGTAAGATAAGCATCATCGATAAAACAGCAGATTTTGTACTGATATAGTTTACTGACAGCTCAAGAATTGGTGGAGAGCAGTTCAGCTTGTAGCACATTCCAGGCAGCCCCTTTCAAATCTGTGTTAAGTTTGTTGTAAATGTAAGGAAGAGAATAGAAAACAAAGCTCCAGAAGAGAGAAGAGATTACTGAGAGAGAAAAGAGGAAAGGAACTCTGAAGTTACACCTAAGATATGCTCTGAAAGTTGAAAGCAGAAACAAGCCAAAAGAGCATGAATTGGAATTCTTGGGACAAATCAAGTTGTCTGAATTTAGGCAAAAGGGCAAAAATGAATAAGACTTGCAGACGTATGTTCTCATATGATTGATAGAGGTAGGGGGGTTGCCACCAATTAACAGCCCATCTAAGAGCTTCCCTGATGTGAGATGGATGATAAAAAATTTAACAAAGTGTTAAACAAATAAATGTATTAAACAAACAAACAAGAAAGACCTCTCATTGTCCAGATCCTCAGCCACATTAGATGTGATCTCAGATATGGCACTAAAACTGCTATGGTGGAAGGTCACTTACAAATATTTATTTGCTTGTTTGTTATTTGTTAAATTTATTTTCCACCTATCTTGCTGTAGGATGCAGGAGGAACATTTTCATGCACTAATGAAAGGTAGATAAAGAAGATTTCCAATAGTATAATACACTGAATCTACTTCTTCCAAGCACAGACATCGACATATTTATTTATTTGTTTAAAATGAAATACATACCTTTACATGCCCTGAAAGTAAGACCTTCCCAGATACTAAATCCAATCGGGCTTTTGCGCACATGCACTAAAATAAGCCCTCCCTGAAAATATTGCAACACAGCAGCAGCCATGAGGTGACCACGCTCGCCTCCTCCTGCACCTCAAAAATAATAAGATCTCTCCAAAAATAAGGCCAATTGCTTATTTTGGGGGGTCAAAATAAAATAAAATAATTATTTAATAATAAATAAATAACCCTGTGAAACATGGTAGCAGTCAATTTGGTCTATAACTACCTACTGAAAAACTTCTAAACTCCTAAATAAAATTCCAGGAACTCCTGAGGGTGAAGACTTGTGAAAGAAATTGTAGAAATTAATTATCTCCAATGGCATCAATAGTCATCCATGCACAGCATGTATAAGAAGAGCAGAGTATGCATAGTACCATATAGGATGGCATATTAGCATGCAGTGGATGATTCTGTGAAATTGCCGTGATGCCAAGATCAATTAAACCCTGTAGTTGTATTGGAGTGAAACTGGAAATCATAAGGCAAAAGAAAGCCCTAATGCCAATGTGTAGTTCTAGAGGCCTAAATTGCACTTGATTTCTGATAGCCACATTTGGGGAATTGTAGAGAGCAGTGGATAAGCCTTGAAAAAAATATTCAGACACTGTTACAGAAACACCAAGACCAGAAGGATCCCTTCAGCCCTGGGAAATGAGATGGTCTGACTCCTTCTTGATGAAATGGGCCATTGGAAAGAGAAGGTAAAGAGAAGGTAAAATATAAACATTCTTACAAGATTCTGATACTATAATGAAAAGTAGTCCTTTGAATTTACAAATGAATGCTGATAAAGAAATAACATTTTAATATTTTCAGTTTCTTCTAGTAAACTCATTGTGTTTTTAGGAAGTTCTTCGGTAGCTCTTTTCATATTAAATCGAATATCTCCAGTTTTCAAGGACAGAACTTCGGGTATTTATGGGTTGCTTCCATGATCAGAAAGTCAAAGTTACAAAAATAACTAAAGTCCTAAAGCAATTGTTTCAAAAAATACAAGAAAACAAAAGAAAAGAAGGCAGTGAAATTTCATTAAATACATGATAATGAGAATTACTACTATTCACAGAAGCACAAGTACAGGAAATATATTTGGAATATTCTCATTGATTCTAAAATGTTATTTAAAATCAAATTTCCTTAAGAAGGAAATGAATCATGAATTTTTGAAAATTATAACTTTTGTCATAGAAATTTAGAAAAAGCTCACTTTCTTCTTTTAGAGCAGAGGTGTCAAACTCGCTGTGTCACGGCAGCATTGCATGACATGGGACTTTTTTCCCTTTTTAAAAAGTTTTTTTTTTCATTTTCATAACAAATAATCACATGTATACTGTTACATAACCAACATTATTTTATATTATTAAATATTAACATCAATTTGTCTTACCATCAACCCCCCAAAACAATTATTGGCTCCTCTGCTCTCCATACACCATATTTGTACCCTGTCCATCACTTTCTTCTCCCTCTCTCTTCCTCCTCCCTACCTCCTTTCTTCCCTCTCTCATCCTTCTCTTCTCTACTTCCCTTTCCTCTCTTCTTCTCCTCTCTCTCCTTTCCACTCCTTCTTTCTTTCCTCCTCTTCCCCCCCACCCTCTTTCCTTACCCTCTCTTCTTCCCTTACCTCTCTCCTCTCTTCCACACTCTTCATTTCATTTACTTGATATATTTCAGCCTCTGAGCAAGCTTCATTTTTTAATATTTTTTTATTTTTTATTTTCAAAACAAACACAATACATAAGATCTTCCTTTTTTACATATTGTAGAAAGTGTATTAGTTGGTTACAAAAGGCTTTCGTGCATCTCTTCCACAGTCATCAAGCATAATTCATATTAACTCAAGTATTTTAACTCAGATATTTATACATGTTACCATCATCATACCTCCATTTACATTTGACTATAATTGTTTAAACGTCCTTCATCATAAAATATACCAAGATTTAATACATAACCACATACTAGCATTTCATTTACTATTTCTAAAATCCTCCAATAACATCTTTATATCCTATCTTTATGTCCTATTCTAGCTAAACATCCATAATATTCAATAACAACATTTTCTAATCCTTCTTTCCAAATCATTATTTGCAATTTACATCCAATTTCCTTATGTTATACCCATGCCTATATATACCTTATTATCATTATCCCTCCTTTATTTAACTATATCCTGTATCATAACATTTTCCCCCTAATATTCAAAACTTAACTATATCTGACTTAGTTCTTTTTTTATTAATCTTTATATATAAACCAAGAGGGTTTCTAATCTTCCTTTCATGGGTACCATTCAATATTCATATCCCATTATTGCTTACCATGACACTACACATTGTATACATTATTATCATTATCAATTATTTGTTTAACTATATCTATTATCACTAAATTTCACTAAGTTTAGCTAGTTTTAAGTTATACTCTTCCATCTATTAACCTGTATCTTTCCAGTAACAAAACAGTCTCATATCTTCTGCAGTTTGTGGTATCAGTCCTCTTATCTTCTCTTTAATCAATTTTCTTCTCTTTAATCAATTTAATCAATTTTGTATGGACTCCTCTTAGCAACTCTTTGCAACTCTTTGCTTATAGAATCTCTCATGTAATTTCGATGCCCTTCTTCTATTTCCTTAATCCGCTTATCTTTAATTGTCGGTGGTGTTATCAAAACTATTGCTAATAAAATTTCTCTCTTTAGATCCATAAATTCTTTTATTTTTTCTTATTCTGTATCTTGCCATCTGGAGTAAGTTTCCCCTCCATTTAATTCCTCTTTCAATATTCCACTCTTTCCATTTTCAAAGGCAAACCAATCACCATAAATATCAGCAGTTTTAGTTTCTTTATATTCATTTCCTCATCTGTTTTTTGAATTTTAACTTTATCCATTTGATGAACATCTTCGACTTCTCCATCATATTTTGCTGTTAAATGCACTAAATCATCCAACTTCTTCTCAATCCTCTCACGTGTATTTGATAATTTCTGTATTTCTGAGAATATCTTTTGCAGACTTAAAGCCTCTTTCTCCTGCTGGAATTGAGCCATTGTTTCCAACTAATAAACACTGCTATTCTAGCTTAGAAGTTTTTAGCAAAGGTTAGGCAAAGGTCTTCACCTCTCTCTGGTTTTAGCAAAGGTCTTCACCTCTCTCTAGTTAAAAATACCTCAAAGAAACATCTGTGTGCTTTTCTTCTTATCACTCTCTGTAAACAAGCAGTAAGACCTTGACGTGCCAAGCCAAGATAGTCAGTGAGAGGAAGTAAAGCGTTTCGTTTCCAATACACAAAGCTCTGGCTTCCGAAGTAGCAGTGTTATTGTTACAATGTTGCAAAAAAATTTAATGTCTTTTTTGTGTTTCAAGTTGAAAAGAAAGTCCAATTCTTAAATGAGTTAGAAAAACACCCACAGTAATGAAAGCGGAGAATTTTAGACCATAGGTTATGGAGAGTAATGAAAAAGAAAAAGAAAAATAGAAGAAGGCTTAATCCGTTGGTTTTAAAGGTCTTACATAAATTCCATCCATGAAGATAACATTCAAAAAAAAAGATAACCCCCTCTCAAAAACCATTCCAAATTTAATTCCGCCGCTTATTCTGTTCTCCAATTTAAATTTTTTTTCTGGCAGTCACTTTTAAAACAATAAAATTTCCTCACCAGCTGGAAACACTTTCTCATTCCATATCCTTCCGTTTTGGAACTGCCCCGACTTCGTCAGCCAAATGGCTGGATTTTTTGTCACCGGCTTGAAGACTTTCTCTTGGATCGATCAGGGACTTTGCGATGTCCCTGAGAACAGCAAGACGTATTCTTCCTGTTCACCATCTCTGCGGGACAGTTTAGGTCCATTTGGACCACCCAGTGGCAAAATTGTTGACTGCGATCTCAGAGCATTGAGATCGCACGTCATATCGTCACGACTTCGGCTCCTCCCCCAGCAAGCTCCATTTTTTGTTGATGGTATTTATAATTCCATTTCAATATACATCTTTAATTTTAACATCCTTTTTTTTTTGAAGAAATGAAGGGGGGGAAGTATACATATATAGCAATTATGTTTTTTTTTAAAAAAAAAAAACCAACATATTGTGGGCCGGAATGTGGACCTGATTACAATTCCCAGCTTTTTTCATAATAATATTGTATAGTTATACATCATTACCTGCCCCAAAATTTTAATTCTGTGATTATAATCTCATTATAAGTATATTTCATTTTCCCCCTCCATTTTTCCATATCTTAACTTAGAATACATTTAATTATCTTTAAATAACAATCCTTACTGCTTGATGTTCATTACAGTTCCATTGATCTGCTATGTAAAATAACAAGCAATACACATCTCACTTTGTTCATCTTCTTAAGAATTCTATACGCATCCATATTTCATATATATTTAACCTATATTTAATTGTCTTTCCATTATCATATTTAATCAATTAATAACTGCATTTAATTATTGTATAATAGAATATTTCATATATTTTAACCTTTATTCAATTATCTTTCCATTATCCTGTTCAATCAGTTTAATTATCATATAAAGCAGTAAATCACAAGCCTCAATTTTATATTCTCCATATAACAAATTCTAAATAACTGATTTTTCCCTAACAAGTCTTTTGTCCCAATTCTCTATTCCTGTCACCTCCTTTTTCTTTGTTGGGACATGTCCACCCTTTTCAATTTTTCCCAAGCCACTGTCAAGACCAATGAAATCTTTTATCTTTTTTTTATTTCCCTTTATTAGGACATATCCCACAGTGGTGGGTTCCGGATCCCATTGCAACCGGGCCCAACATCCTCAACATGAATGCATGCAGCACACGGATGCGTCATACCTTCCAGTGATGCCTCCGCAAGCCTCCGCGACGCTCTAGCTACTTGGCGTATGGAATATGGTGTATGGACAGCAGAAGAGCCAATAATTGTTTTTGGGAATTTATGGTAAGATGAATTGATGTAAACATTTAATAACATAATATGATGTTGGTTATGTAATAGTATACATGTGGTTATATGTTATGAAAATGAAAAAAAATGAAAAAAACTTTATATATAAGGAAAAAAATTTCAGGATTTCCTGAGGATCAAGACTAGTAAAAGCAATTGTATAAATTAATTGTGCTCCAGTGGCATAATCAAAATGTCTGAAGCAATTCATAGAACATATAAGCATAACAGGGCAGACATAGTACTATATCATAGTATATCAGCATACAGTGGATGATTCCATTAAACTGCCCATTATGGCAGTTTTTAAGTGAGTTTTGTCTCATTCTACAAACTTTCTTCCCACAATTGTAAGTGAATCACTGCAGTTGTTAAGTAACATGGTTGTTCAGTGAACCGACATTCCCTACTGACTTTTCTTCTCAGAAGGTCACAAAAACTTACTACATGACCACAGGACACTGCAACAATCATGAATAGAATGGAATGGAATGGAATGGAATAAAAGATTTGGAAGGGACCTTGGAAGTCTTCTAGTCCAACTCCCTGCTCAGGTTGGTTGTCCAATCTCTTCTTAAAAACTTCCAGTATTGGAGCATTCAGAACTTCTGGAGGCAAGTTGTTCCACTGATTAATTGTTCTAACTGTCAGGAAATTTCTTCTTAGTTCTAGATTGCTTCTCTCCTTGATTAGTTTCCATCCATTGATTCTTGTCCTGCCCTCAGGTGCTTTTGAAAACAGCTTAACCCCTCTTGTTTGTGACAGCCCCTGAGATCTTGGAACACTGCTATCATGTCACTCCTATGCTTTTCCTTAACTAGTCATACCCAATTCCAGCAAGCATTCTTTATATGTTTTAGCCTCCAGTTCCTTAATCATCTTTGTTGCTCTTCTCTGCACTCTTTCTAGAGCAGGGGTGTCAAACTCACGTCATCGCGTCATCATCACTTGATGTATCGGGACTTTTTCCTCCTTCACTAAACCGGGGTGGGTGTGGCCAGCACGTGACGCATCTGGCCTGTGGGCTGTGAGTTTGACACCCCTGTTCTACAGACTCAACATCTTTTTTACATCATGGCAACCAAAACTGAATGCAGTATTCCAAGTATGGTTATATGAATCAGTTTCCAAGCAATTCATGTGTATTTTGATCACATGACTGAGAATGCTGCAACAGTCATAAGTGCAAAAAACTGTCATAAGTCACTTTTTTCAGTGGCGTTGTAACAGCAGGGAAGCCTGCTGGGAGCAAAAATAGACCCTTCCCCACCCCTCATTTTTAGCCTAGCAGGCTTCAGAGAATTCTGCTAGGAGCAAAAGCAGACCCTCCCATCCCCATCCCCCATTTTTGGTCTAGCAGGCCTCAGGGAAGCCTGCTTGGAACAAAAATGGACCCCCCTGCATTTTTGGCCTAGCAGGCCTTAGGGAAGCCTATGGGGAGCAAAAATGGACCCCCACCCCCATTTTTTGCCTAGCAGGCCTCAGGGAAGCTTGCTGGGAGCAAAAACAGACACCACCACCACCACCACGTTTCCAGAGAACCTGTAGTAAAAAAAAAAGTGCTTCAAGAGCAAAGGGAGGTCACTTTGTACCTGGGGCATCAGAAGAAGCCCTGTGAGGAGATATCACTGTCGATGTGAAGGAAATCTACCCCCCTCCCAGATGCAGATCGTCCTTTCAAGGATGATTCACCAGGACGAAGAGATGGCTGGAGGCCGTGTTTGCATTGGTTTGGGCTTTCTTTGTAGGGGGGCCAATCTGGGGCGTGTGAGGTTTAGGAAGCCTGGGCTGGCATGGGGCAGTTTCTCCAGCAAAGCATCTGATTTATATCCTAGGGTGAACATCTTGTGGAACGGCCAAAGAGGGAGTGTCTTCAATGAACTTTGCTCTGTTTGTGTGCGTCTCTGCAGGCAACAGTATCAGCAGGGTCTCCTCGCAATTGCAATTGGCTGCAGCCAGAGCAGTACCCACAAAGCAGCTGTTCCGTTGATGGAATTGCCTGCTGTGACTGTCACCGTTAGGTAAGGAGGGCACGAGGTGTGTCGCTTGGCCTGCAGCTTCTTTTGCGGATGCAATTGGTTGCAAAAGTGGCCATGCTTACTGGCCACTTTTGTAGCCGGAGTGGTTTAGCTGATCCAGGGGGCCCAATTAAGGGTGGTGAGGTGACCCGGCAAAGGAAGGACTGCCTCCTATACTGGCCATGCCCACCTACTTCAATAGAGCTTATTTTTGGGGTAGGACTTATATTAGGTCTACCCCAAAAAATTGTGCTAGGGCTTTCTTTTTAAATAGGTCATATTTTCGGGAAAACATGTTACCTTCCTTCAAAATACATACAAAGTTGGGCTAGTAGGTAGATAACAGGTTTACTATAGTAAACTGATACATCTATAGACTCACAGAATCCATAGAATCAATAGTAAAAGCAAATTTATTAATGGAATTGTATTTTAACACTCAGTAGGACTAAAGCAAGCTGAATATTATTTTCTGGCTAAAATAACATCAAAGACATTTCCTTTTTTGAACTGAACATCTTTAAAGCCAGCTGTGTTGAAGAGCATACGATGGTCTGATGCTTTCCGTGTTTTTGCTTCAGAGTTAAGCAACATTACAGTGCAGTATAAATGAGCAGAAAGAGATTCTGGTGATATTTCTTCATCAACAGTCGGTTCCACCACTAAAACACCACCACCTGTTGCAAAAGTAACTTGGTTAGTTCAGGAACAAATTGCCTAGAAAAGAAGTGGTTTTCTTACCACCACATTTTCATTGCTGAGATTGTGACCTTTCTCCCACAACTTTGTCCCTCTTCTAACAACATTGTTTTGGGCTCTTTTTTCCTAGGCTAAGTCCATGGTCTATTTTAGCCTCCTTGGGTCCCAAAAGATATTGTAATGTTATCCCAAGTCACAGCTCCTTCAGCATTGTCTAACTCCTAACACATACTATTTTAGCCCACTTTACTCAGGACTGCTTCTGATGCTGCCTATATTTCATGACTGAACCATCATGGAAATTCTAAGCAATCTTTTCTCAACTCAACTTTGGTTACATTCAATGATAAATGGCCTCTCACTGCCTTAAAAAGGTACGAAAGAAATAGGTTTCATAATAGATACAGGGTTTAGGCACCTATGGGAGGAAGTGGTTTCCACAGTATACTGATTCATGATTCAGTATTGGTTAGAGAATGTGACCCAGAATGTAATTATAAAATTCCGTTCAGATTTCCGTTCAGGGTTCAGATTTAATAGCTAAGAAATATTGCTTGTACTTTAAAAATATCAAGTTTGCCTCCAGGAGATCATAAGTTTAGAAAAGTGTTATAGCACATATTTTATGTGCAAATAGATCCATTTCTAATTTATTAGGTAGAAAAAGTCCACTTTTCTATCTCCAAAACTGCTACAACCTATTTTGGCAACACAGCCTGGAATCAACGTTCTTTCTTCCCCACCAGGCATGAAATCCTGTTATCTTCGCTACCGGTTTGGACCTGGAAGCATAAGTGTGCACGCCACAGAGCGTACGTGATGATGACTGGGTGTGTGGGTGGAGCCTCCCTCCACCACCGCTATTGGTTCACCTGAACCGGGGAGAACCGGCAGAATACCACCTCTGTTCCCCACTATAAGTTTTTCTCAATTTATGACCAGTGACTGTACAAAACTACAATGGTGCTAAACAAAGGGCATTATGTTTAGTAATTAATTTAATAATAAAGGGATGATATTCTGGTAACGAAACATTCAGAAACTAAATTAAAAGAACTCCTTCCCACCTATTTATCTATCCCCACCATCCCAGTTCCCCACCTAGTCCTCTAGTACATACAAAACTGTCATGTCCCAGGAGACCTCAGCCTGTTCCTCCCTACCTCTCCGCACTGCATCACATCCAGAAGGCCAAGACCTTCTCCCTGCCCCCATATGCCCTCACTTATTACATTTACTTTTTTTGTGCAGCTACTGATAGTTATCCCAAGCCAATGCCAGGCGGAGCTGAACAGCTAACAATCATGATGTTTCTGAAGAGTAAAAGGGCTAGCACATGGAGCAGAGGGAACTCTTGTGTGCGCTGGAGAAAGGAAATTTTGATCCTGAACATCCGAGCTTCCTTTCTCTGGCCCTGCACATTGGTTCTTTTCAATGTATAAAAGGTAGGGAAAAGCCTGCTATGGGCCAAAGAAATAAAATTATGTCAGATTCCAAAACCTAAGAAACACAAGTAATTATTCTTCCAAGCAGAATTCTTTATTTTGCTACACCTATAGACAGAATCTTGCCAAAATGAAGCAGATCAAATAGGCTGAAAAACAGCTCCTGTCCCAGTGCAGTAATTATATTGAATTCTACTGTATAGTGCAATATTAATGCAATATCGATTTTTCAATTCAATTGTATAGAATGTGAAGGATGTTTGTTTGTGTTTTATTTTTATAGTTATAATGTACACTGAAGATGGCATATAATTTCATTGTACAAGGTGCAATGATAATAAAGTAAAGTAAACTAACTAAACCTTTAGGGTTCTAGCTTCTTTTCTCCAGCCCAGTGCATGGAAGAGGGTAGATTGCCTTCCTGCAGGCAGTTTTTCAGTCTGTCTGTTTAATGACTCCTACAATTGCTTAACAACCACAAATACCGTGTTTCCCCCAAAATAAGACAGGAGTCTTATTTTCTTTGACCCCCGAAATAAGCACTTGGCCTTATTTTCGGAAAGGTCTTATTATTTTTGATGTGCAGGAGACGTCAAGTGTGGTCACCTCATGGCTGCTGCTGTATTGCAATATTTTTGGGGAAGGCTTATTTTAGCACATGCGCGCAAAAGCCCAATTGGACTTATTATCCAGGGAGCTCTTATTTTCAGGGAAACAGGGTAGGAGACGGGAATTGTAGTTGTTGAACGAAGCAGACATGTGATGTATGGCTTAATGACTTCAACCACCTACAATCAAAATTCTGAACCATAGAACTTGTATATTGCCAAAGCTTGTTGTTAGCACATGAAACAGCTATGCAGGGCCCTGATTGGCTTGCTTTTCTTCCCATTCACAAATGGCAATTTTTCACTTTCTAAAAATGTAAATACGCCTACCTGGCTTACAGGACATAAATAATTTTGTTAGCAGCTGGGTGCACTTTTCATCACTCCATTTATACATCACTTTTGATAATATGTATAGATCTGCTTCAGGAATTGGGTCTTTAAAACAATCACCTGTAAAAAGAATAATCCTTTTAATAAAATAAGACTATTATCATCTTGGAAAAAGAATTGATTTGCCCTTTCATAAAGATTTTCTCTGCAATACTACTAGCTTCTTTCAGAAGTGCTTTTTACAGTGGCAGAGATATTGATTCAAAACCTATATTACCTTCATGGAAAGAGATACGGGAATCATCTGAAAATGCATTGTATTTTTTTGATTTTTCCACAATTTCAGGAATGTCATAAAGTTTCACAGTACAATTTGGATACTTTGAAATTAATTCCTTGGCTAAGCCACCACTGTCTCCTTAAAGAAAAACAAAATGCAAAAAAGAAACTAAGAAAAAACATCCTATATGTCAACATTTGTAATGATTTACTATAACATTTATTAAGATTCCTTAGTTATCTTTATCACTTCAGGTTTTATGTAGCTGAGCTAAGCCGCTACATAATATTGTGATTTAAACAAATATATTCATTAAAATATGTTTTCTGGTTCATTGTCCTACACTGTTACATTTTTGTCACTACCTTTTTACTATCTCTAAGGAGTTCATTTATTTTAAAATCTATTCTGCTAGATGTTATTTTTCATTCCACTCCCATCCAGTGATTCTTTGCATCATTTCTTCTCTGATTACTTTGCTGTATCAAAACTAAAGATCTTATGTTTATTCTAAGTGTCTGTAATAAAATCTGAACAGAAATTAATCCAATCTTCTCTGTTCCACTACTGCTTACAGTCCTATGCAATGTTTTATAAGTTATGGGGTTTTTTTTTTCCATTCTGACTATGAAAACATTTTCCAAACTTAATACCAGCTACTCAAGGATCTTTCTTCCTAAAATCCACTACAGTAAATGTAGATCTAGGCTACATTCTATTATGTTTTACATAATTTTTTTCTCTGTGTGTGCCTTCAACTAAGTTTTGACTCCTGTCAACTGCCTGGACAAGTTCCTCCTGTTTTCTTGTCAAGATTTCAGAACTGATTTGCCATAGTCTCCTCCTAGAGCTGAGAAAATAACTGGCCCAAGGTCACCCAGATGGATTTCTGCCTGAGGCTAGACTATAGCTCTTGGTTTTCCAGTTTCTAGCCTGCTCCCCTTATCCCCAACACAAAGCTCTTTTGTGGATCATGATAAAACTGATAATTTATTTTAAAATTGATATTTACAATTAATGTTTAAATTTTGGGTGAGGGAAGACACAAGAATGGATCCTTCATTCTACCTTTTACAATTAAGAAATTACATGTTTTGACAGAACCTGAGTATCATATCACATTAAATTGCTAATAAGGAACATGATTAAGACCTTCTAGTTAGTACTTACCATCCAGATTATAAATTAGCTGAAAACCAGAAAGATCAAATGAAGATGCAACTTCTTTTCCATACAAACTCCAAATCTCATCCGTGTGCCTCAAAAGGCTTTCAGCACCTTCGTTTGTTCTAGAATTAACATTTGCAGATGATCAACATACATACAACTAAATGAAATACAATTTGATTAACATCTGACCATAAAGCTGGAATTATACTTTTCATTATGTGGCCATGGTTTCTGCAGGCGTTTCTGTTAATTATCTGGTTTAAAACAACAGGTTGTTAAATATCTGGTCTGAATTTGATGGCATTATTAGTCCATATGCACCTAGATGAATTATTCCCAATTATTCTATATATGCTCATTTTGTACACTGAGCAATTCCTGGACAGAACTGCTAAATATATGTCCTTCAAGATTAGCTGTCCTGGAAGAATTTCAAAAAATAGTCCAACATTTTTGTGGAGTAGCATTTGAGCAACAGAGAACACAGGACAAGGATTTGGAAGACTCTCTGGGTAATAAATGAAAGCATCTTTGTTCCTATACTGCACATTTTAGCAATTGTAGTTGTAGATTCCAGTTTCTCTTTTGAAAAGTCATTCTTGGTCAGTGAGACAGGTTGTTAGACTATACCAATGCCAGAAAAGAAAGATTGAAAACTTAAAAAAAATCATAAGACAGAAAAGTCTTATGGACAGTATTTATGGTATACGTGCTTCATGAGAATTCAAACATAGCTACTTCTCATATTATTCCTTTTCATGATGAACAACTTTATGTAAAGCCCAGGAAATAATAAACAGAAGAATTTGAAAGCAGAAGATAAGGAGAGGAAAAAAACCCTCTCTTCACTTCTTTGTCTTCTTGCAAACAACCCATTCTTCCTCAATTTTCATAATAGATAAATTGCTTGATGGTGTTGTTTGCAACCTAGTCCCCACATTTTGATTATAGGTTGGCTGGAATAATGTGAGACATAAGAGCAAACCTCACTTTTGGTTCTGCTTGTCACACACTGGCCAAAATCATTGCAGGAGAGTAGTATTGCTAATTTAGTCTTATGAAAACATTTGCAGGGTTGCAAAATTGAGATAGGTTAGGAAAAACAAAGGAAAACAGCTATTTACTGCCCAATCTTTATATAGAAAATCATTAAAATGCTAGTTTTACCTGTACAGAAGTTCATAAAAATCTTTTGGAGAAATGCCGTGTTTGGACAGAATCTCATTGTTTCCATCCCTGTAGCAGAGGGTTTTTTTTTTTTTTAAAAAGAATTAAAAGTAAAAGAAATGACATTAGTGATTATATTCTTCTATGTTCTTCTATTATATTCAGCATCAAATAGTGCTTGTATTCAAATAGCAAATAATATCACTTGCAGTTACTCCAAAAATACCACAGGCTCTAAATACTAATGGAAAGTTAGAAAAAGAGTAAATTGAACTGAGATCTTGATGTCCATCTTGTTTCACTGTGTGTTATTTATTATTAAATAGTATGATGACCAAACAAATTCCTTTAACCAAGATTGTTTTCTTTTTGGGTAGTAGAGAGCAGATTATTATCTTTTGAAGGATTTTTTTCACATTGATCATTACATTCTGAATTTTAGGTTTTGTTTTCATATTCAAAGTATATTTCTACATAGAAATGTTGAAACAATTTAAAGTTTTTAATCAAATTAAAAATTTCAATGCACCCTTTTTCAAGTTAGCTTTGTGTGTGTGTGTGTGTGTGTGTGTGTGTGTGTGTGTGCCGGCATGCTTGTGCATGAATGGAGACATTTTCCAGAAACATTTCTTAAGAATTAAATTTTCATTAAGTGAGTTTGCAACATGCACCACTGGAAAGTCCAAATGGAAATGGATGTGGATAATCAGCTCACTACCATCTATTGAAACTCCATCCTTTGCACAGCATAGAATTGCACTTCAAGAAATCGATTAGTGCAGGAATTATTAGTTCCTTGATCTCAAGAGAGACAACTAAGAAAACAGGCAAATTATATTGAGCGATGATGATTCTACAATAAAAGAGTGAATAATCAGGAAAATTATTCCTGAGTGAGACTCAAGTTCCTGAACCTTGTGGAAAAGGAAGACTGATCACTAAAGTGTCCTTAGTGAAAATATTTTTATTCCACCAATATTCTCTCCTTACCTCACAATTTCAGGCAAGTATTGCACTGCTCGATATATGAAGTCCGAATAGAACTTCATGGAATAATACTGAGACTTTGGACTTGATTTAGCCAGAAAGAGGTCAGAAAACTCTGTGTTTCCGTAAAGGTCTGAAAATGAAAGCATATTATAAATTGCTTCAAAACACCATTTCTGAATTCCATATACTTTTGAGATGAGCAAAGCATAACATTCATTGTAAGTGAGCTGTAGTTTGAGTTTATTCCACTTTGTTTCAGTCATGAAAACCAAAACATTTGATCTGGCATTCCAAAAAGGGATGCTGATAAGGTTGAAATAAGTTACAGGCTGGCAGGCTGGCTGAGTTATAGTATAGTATTTATAAGAAAACAAATTAGTAAGCAAAACTCGTTAGCTATGTATAATTCCTTTACAACGACTAAATCAAAAGAAGAATGAGAAAAGAAGGACCAGAAAGTGCTAACTTTGGGGGAAATATTGTTATGTAATTATTTTAAACAAACTGTAACTGCTTTCTCCTGCTTGCAGGATCACCTTTGCCATCCTTCCATTCCACTTTCAGGACCTTTAACCCCACACAGGCCCCCAGCAGTGTCTGCATCCCAATGAGACTGGTGTTCAAGCGCTCAGCCACAGTCACAGAAGATAGCAGTTCCCCCGATTCCCTCAGCAGATCAAAGACGCCCAGCTGACTTGCACTAAATATGATCTGGAAATAAATGCACATCATTTACAAAAGGAGAAGGTGTGAGTACAGATTTAAGCTTCTTAATGCGCCAGATTGTGCGGAGAATCATATTTGGACTCTAGAGATCTATGTGCTTTGGAGCATGATAGTGTATGACAGCTAATATTGTACCTTTCTTGATGAGGAGTAGAAGAAATGAAGCCAGTACAACCACATCCACTCATCCACTCAGCTAGAATATTTCCGAAGAGGAAGATGGATGGTGCATACATTTAGTAAATAAATAAAAATTACAATATAGATGGTAGCTAGTAAAATTATATCCCTCTAGTGAGCTTGATTTGTTTGGTGTATTTGTTGGGGAAATAGCTGGAACGAGCCACATTTGTATTTTAAAAAAGAACCCTTTCAGGAGTTGTCTTTTTTTATTTAATATTTATTGCGTTCTAATTAATAACAAACAAAGGAAGCAAAGGAGCAAAACACAAAAATAATAATTATGGAGATGCTTACTTTGCCAGAAAGAGAAGAGAGAAAAAAAGAGGAGAGGAGAGGAGAGAAAAAAGAGGAGAGGAGAGAGAGGAGAGGAGAGGAGAGGAGAGGAGAGGAGAGGAGAGGAGAGGAGAAGAGAAGAGAAGAGAAGAGAAGAGAAGAGAAGAGAAGAGAAGAGAAGAGAAGAGTAGAGAAGAGAAGAGAAGAGAAGAGAATTTATCTTCTCTTTCTCTCTGAGAAAGATGTATGACCCCAAAAAATTGTATGGTTTGTTTCATTAAAACAGTAAACAGTTAAAATTCTATACATACTTATCATACTATGCAATTATGTATATATCTCTTATAAAATGCTAGTCATATAAATGTATATTTATATACATTTATATTTATATACATGTATATTTATATGACTACCATTTTTATCATATTTTCTATAAATGTATACCATAGTTCATTACAGTTCTCCATGCAAAGTCCATGCAAAGTCCATATGATTAGGCTATTATCTCATAATTTTATCAGGGCCTGAATCCATTGAATAAATGGGGTCATGAGTACTATTTGTGATGCTCTTTCCAAGATCAGGTAAAATATTACACATTCATTTGAATTGGTTTGTTTAGTGATTAGAACATTCACTTCATGATCAAAGCATTAATGACTGTGGTATTTGCTTAACCACTGCCATGAAAAAGGCTGGGAATTTACTATCAGTCACAAGAATGTCTTGAGTTACAATCAGAATGAGTTACAATCCTAATTCAAGGCTCAATCCATTGAAATTTTACACAGAGAAAGGATATTTTTTAAAGATTGAATACTCAATATATATATTTGTAAGTATTACATATCTTACCTTTGAAATTACAAATGAATTTTGGTAATGAAATAATTTTTTAATATTTTCAATTTCTTCAGCGGAAGTCATTGTGTCCTTAGGAAGTTCTACAGTTCTCCTTTTCATATTAAATTAAATGTCTTTGCAAGGCCAGCACGTCAGATATTGATGACACAATCAGATAGAGTTGCAAAAATAAATAAAGTCGTAAAGAAATTGTTTTAAATAATATAAGAAAGCAAAGGGAAAGAGGAAAGGGAGATTTCATTAAATATATGGTAATATTAAAACACAAAAAAACAAAGTATAAGAAATATATTTGGCATGTTTGAAGTGATTCTAACCACTTTTTTTTTCAAAATCAAATTACTTGAAGAAGGAAATGAATCACATATTTCTGAAAATTAGAAAACCCTATTTATGCTGTCTAGAATGTTTCATAATCAAAGATCCTCCAAAATGTATTGCATAAATGTAAATGAACAGCTCATTCCATCTAGCTCCTCTTAAAATAAACTACATGTACTACCTGATCCTATTTATATCAGCATTTAGTTGCCCATTAATTATGTGATATATCCTCTCTTTCAGCACAATTCACCTCAGAGGACTGTTGTTGTGCAGAAGATAGGAGAAATGTGCATTATGTATATTCTCTACCTTGAGCTACTTATAATGCAATCAAGGCAGGATAAAAATCAAATAAATAAATACAATCAGGAATGCCAAAGAAGCAATTAGCTGCACTAATGCAGGATTTCTTCCATAAAGCTCTGAGCTTCACATATTTGTTCATATTGTTAGATTTGTACTCTGTCTTCCTTCAAGACAGCATAGATAACATTTTCTCCCTCCTGGCTCTTCTCGCAACCATCCCATGTACCAGGGTCTCCTAATCGTATTGTTATGCCTTCATCTCCAATTTCTTCAGCTACCTGAAGAAATACTACACTTTTGTAGTCTTCCTCAGGACTTTTTCATTTTTTTCCCATCCAAGATGAGACACTGCCATTCTCTTGGGTAATCACTGTCCATCTTTACCTGTCCTTTGGATTCCAAGGAAGAATCACAAAGGAGTCTTCTCTGGAGGCAATGCTTTTATACTGTCCACAGTCTTGGTAAACTTAGCTAAATTATGCAAATGCCACATCTTCAGAAGAGGCTGGGGTGCATTTTTAAAATATTTTTGGCAATGGTTTCTTCCTCAATTAAATTTACTATATATGTGTGTTAAAAATATATCTGTTCAAATGTGCAGATAGAAATCTTTCCAGAATTCACTTCTTCCTTAAACTTGCCCAATAATGCATATAGAGAAACATTCACTTTGACTAATTGTTGTGACTCAAATTGTGCAATAACAAACTGTTCTACTAAGGAAGTAGAAATATCTATTTTGCTAACAATGGTAAATCATGTTGCAAAAGCAGCTGGATAGAAACTGTGTCTTTCATCTTCCATTTCATTTCAAAGCTTTTCTTATTATTGGGTAGCTGAAGAAATTGAGTTGGAGAGCTTGTTTGCTGACTCTTTACTGATGTCTCTACTTTCTCCTAATCATTACAAATATTTAGAATACTACATGTTGATGTGTGTGACAGATTGAGGGCAGAGCAGCAAACTTACATTTTACCCAGAATACTTTATCTTTTTAAGTTATCTTCTTTACCTTAAGCCTTCTGATCTTAAGAACTACATTCTAACCTTGTGGCCTTTGAAGTAGAAAAACCAGCTAGATTTTCTGTTATCAGTATGCAAATGATACCCAGCTCTACATTTCAATCCTGTGCAGATGAATCTGTCAATCTACTATCCAAGTACCTCAAAGCTGTTTGCATCTGGATGAGGAGCAAGTGATCAGTTCAATGCAAGCAAGACTGAATGGCTTTGGCTATTTGTCTCCCAGGTTTACAATATTTCCTCCATTGGTCTTGGATAAGGGTGCAGTTGCCTATTCAGGAATGGTACCAAACATGGCCCCGAGTCCCTTCGGGAGAGGGGGCGGTCTATAAATCTTGTAAATAAATAAATAAATGGGGATTCTCCTAGACTTGCAACTACTGTGCAATCAGAAGGTAACACCTGTAACCAGGAGAGCCCTTTCCCAAATTGATCTGGTGTGCCAGTTGCATCTCTTCCTTGCAGAAAGCCCTTGGGATGGTCATTCATGCCAATGATCACGTCCCAAGGATTTTGGTAAGGACAGTGGGTGGGTCTCGGTCCTGGGAACTGAGATTCACAAATATGGAAATGGCATTACTGTCTGGGGGATGAAGGTGGACTAATCAGATATGTTCACACACGGATTTGGGAAGATGGGGGTCTAATCTATCAGGAAATCCCTTGTGGCTTTCAGGAATCCTGCCCAACAGGTTCCCAATTGTGTTGTAAGAACCTGTTTATCAAGTTGGGGTCTAGGGATCAGCTGGGACTATTGCTATTTTATCTACATCACTGCTGTACTACAACCTCCTTGCCTAACCTCCTTGGAGAATGGAGTCTGAGGTGGCTCAGGAATTCAAAACTTCCATGACAATCATGAGCATCTCCCAGGTCATCTGGAGCCTGACTTCTGATTTAGTGTTCCTGTCAGAGAACTGGCAGTGTGGTCTGAAATTGGGAGAACTCTTGCTGTCCTCTTTTCATGATCAGATCAGGCCCTGATTTCCTAGGGATTCTCCAATGGACACAATAGATTGATCTGCTCCAACTGACTGATTGCTGAGCAGTTTCAAGGGCAGCTGGGGACTATTGGTCTGCTGCATGGTCAATCCAAGGTCTTGGTTGTTGCTTGGAACAAGGGGGCTGCTGAGAACTTGGACTGGATTGTACCCATCTCTCTCCTTTTCTAAATCTGCATGATGTACAGAGAAATTGGAGAAAAGCATCTAAACATTGCTTGTGTTCAATGAGGGGTAAACTCAACAAAACACAGGTGAGAGCCACTATTAAAGCCTATATTGTGCCTTTAAGAGTGGCAAAATTTTGATATTTCTCCACCTTTATTGCACCTGCAGAATCCATGTATTGTTATTCTAATGAGTCATTACTACCATACAAACATTTTTATGTGTCAGGAATGTTAATGGCTGTATGATCCCTTGGCTCTTTAAGACATTAGTTTTTTTCCTATGTTTGTTGAATCCTATTTATTGTTATTAACATCATCATTTTATCTCAAAGTTTGCATATTAAATGCAACTCTGAAGAGCAATTAGTGGATTAAAACATCAAAACAGACAGAATAATAGAATGAAATATCGCTCCGCTAAGAAAGAAAACAGGATCAAGTATAAATTCAACAATATCAGTTCTATCACCTCTATACAGTATATCACAGAAGTGAATACACCCCATCACATTTTGTAAATATTTAAGCACCATATTTTTTCAGAGTATAAGACACACTTTTTTCCCTCAAAAAAGAGGCTGAAAATCTGGGTGCGCCTTATACACTGAATATAGCATGTTTTGCCTCCTGAAACCCCTCCCCCTTCACCAAAAATGGCCGTGCAGAGCCTTATGGAGGCTTTCACAGAGCTCCTGGGGGCTGGGGAGGGCAGAAATGAGCAAAAAATGATCCGTTTTTTGCTCAGTTTTGCCCTCACGCAGCCCCCAAGAGCACTCTATAAGCCTCCATAAGGCAATGCATGCTCTCTTTTTTTCACAAAAAAATGGGCCCGTTTTTGCTCATTTTGGAGGTTCCCATCCCCAGGAGCACTCTACAAGCCTCCTAAGGGCTATTCATGCCCTTTTGGGGGGAAACAAATGGGCCCGTTTTTGCGTGCACAGATGCACCATTTCCTTCAAATACAGGTAAGGAACTAGGATGGACGGGTGGGCCCTCCAAAGCACCGTTCTACTGCTTCCAGCAGGCACCGGTACGCGCATACCGGGGTGTACTGCCTGGAACACACCACTGTACCTGCATCACTTAATGACTGCAATGACCTACAGCCAAACTTCTGAGCCTCTTTTAGGTCATAAGTGAGCACTATCTCACTTGTCACAGGTTGTTGCAAATACATAAAAAAAGCTATGCATCGCTCTGGTTGGCTTGCTTGTCTTCCCATTCACAAATGACAATTTTTCTCTTCTAGCAATACCTACCTGGCTTACAGGCTGTAAACACTTTTGTTAGCAGCTGGATGCACTTTTCATCACTCCAGTTAAACAAGACTCTTGAAATGATGTAAAGATCTGCTTCAGGAACTGGATCTTTAAAAAAAATCCCCTGTAATAAAAACACATCTCTTCATAAGGTAGGAATTTTTTAATTCTACTAACAACTTGGAGAAACAATTTACTCTTCTGTTCATAAAGCTTGCTCTAAAAGTATACTGGCTTTTTTTCAACTACTGCTTTGAAATGACAGAGATATTGATTCAAAGCGCATATTACCTTCATGGAAAGAGATCCGAGAGTCATCTGAAAACGTATTATATTTTTTTGATATTTCCACAACTCCAGGAAGATCGAAAAGTTTCATGGTACAATTTGGATATACTGAAACCAATTCCTTAGCAAAGCCACCACTGCTTCCTTGAAAAAAAAAAAACAATGGAAAAAAGAAACTATGTAATATTCTGTTTATCAAAATTTTTAATAATTTATTAGAACATTTGTTATGATTTTTAGCTTACCTCATTGTTTTATTTTTCATATAGCTTGCTAAACAGACATAATATTGTCATTTAAAGAAGGGTATTCATTTACATATCTTTGTTTGCTTGTTTATATATCAAACGTATTAAATGTGCATCTTTTACTGGCCGATGCCCTATGTGGCCAATGCTAAGAGGAAACATCAGCACAGTGTGGCTTCGGCCTGGTCTACCCAATGCAAAGAGGAAACATGCCAGTAGTTTGGGAACTGGCATCAAGCTGGCCACACCCACCCAGTCAGCCACACCCAGTGAGTGGCGTCAAGCTGGTCATGCCCACCCAGTCAGCATGCGAGGTCAACCACAGCCCTGATGCGACCCTCAATGAAATTGAGTTTGACACCCTGCCTTAACCACTACACCAGCTGGCTTAATCTTCATTCAATGCATCATGGCAATATCATCCCAGGCAAGGGAGAGAAAATGAAGAAAAAATGTTTTCATCTTCAAAAATGCCCCCACCTCTTTCCAAACAATTGGGGGGCATCCATGGAGAGGGAGGAAAAAGATGGATTTATATTGCCCTCCCCCAATTGGAAACAAGGCAGCTGTTGAAGACAAGGGAGCGTGCCCCGCATGGCTTCTTCAAACAGCAGAAGAAGGAACAGGAGGGGAGTTCCATACAGGGCTTTTCAAACAGCCAAACTACCCTCCTGTTCCTCAGGTAGGCCGGATCGGCAGCACGCACCAGGCTGTTGCTCCTCCTGCTGCCCCAGCTTTTGCTTCAACTCTCGTGAGGGGAAGAGAAAAAATATTAAAGGCTCCACAGTGGCAGGACCGACCCGCCATGGAGTGACCCACCCCGCTCCCCCACCTGGCAGTATCCTCTACACCAGAAACCACAGTTTCTCCTAAAATGCCGAGCCTTCAGGGAGAAGTTCATGGAGAACCACAAAGCAAACAACATTGCTACAAGTTCCCTCACTTTGCTAATGACTGTAAGGTCAGTGTAAAATGCATGGAATGTGGCAGCACAAGCCACAACACTGCTTTGCACCAGGACCAGGACCATTGATGTTACAACACACTTAGTACCAGTGAGCATGGCAGGGAGGAAGAACACACTGCTACAACCACAATAGAAATCAATGCAAAATGCATAGAGGTCTGCAAAGGGACTGCAGGCGGCAGTCCTGCTCCAAAATCTGTTTAGTCCAGGTCTACCCAGCAAGCCAAAGGGACAAAGCCATTAAGCTTTATGCTATTCTAGACAACCAAAGTAACAGTCCTGTGGCCAGTTCAGCCTTCGTTGATGCTTTTGGCATGAAAGGTCCCAGCATTCCATATTCCTTAAAAACATGTGCAGGAATTATGGAGTTCGGAGAGAGAAGAGCATCTGGTTACCAAGTCAAGTCAGTCGATGGGAAAACATGCCTGACTTTACCAACTCTTATTGAATGAAACCAGATCCCGACCAGAGATCTGTAATCCCTACACCAGATGCAGCAATTCATCACTCACATTTGAACGGCATAGTGTATCTTATACCAGAACTCAATCCTCAGGCTCAGATAGTCTTGCTCCTCGGGAGAGATATTTTATGAGTCCACAAAGTGAGAGCTCAGATCAATGCTCCATACTCTCAGAAATTAGACCTAAGGTGGGTCATTATAGGAGGTATCTTTTTAGGAAGCATACACAAATCACATGCTGACAAGCACATTAGAAAATGGACATCCTTCTATTTTTCAGCCAAACCACAACCAATTCCTCTTAAAGGAATCATCACACATTAAGGCACATTCGCCTTGTCCCTTCATAGGCTCCTTTAGTGACACCCTCACCTGTGACAGTGACCAAGTTCATTCAAGGTGCACAGTCTTCCAAAAGATGGAAGATGACAATTAGGTGGCCGCATCTACTGAAGACAAACTCTCTTTAGAAAAGACAGAGCATGGGTTAGTCAAAGAAGATAGTGACAACTGGGTTACCCCTCTTCCCTTCAGACCACAGAGATGCCGCCTACCTAACAATAAAGAATGAGCCATAACCTGCTCCTTGCCACAGTCTCCAGAGTCCATCTATGCCATTCATACCTCAGAACCTGTGGGCAACACCAGAGCTCAAATGGTGCAGCAATCTACAGCCACACCACAAACAACAGCAAGCCTCAAAAAACAATTGAACTAGTCTTCTGCAATATCTCCCATGATATCTGTTCAACAGAATGGTTCTGAATATATATCAGATGACCTCAGCAATTCTAAGGGAGAAGCTAGCAATGGGATGTCATATTCCAGGCTTAGATCACTGTCAAGTTCCCAGAGCCTCATTGCAAACTGCAGTGGCACCGCCACATCAGTGACCTTACCACCAAAAAAGCAATGGCCGCTCATCTAAATAGTGGTATCAGTTGATACCGGGCAGGGAGTGTCATGCCCCAGCATATAACTTTTTTTATTGAGAAGTTTTAATAGAATTTACAGGTATTTCCCCTTCCCCTCCCTCCAACCCTCCCTCCCCCCCAGCTTCCTAGAGCAAAATACAGGGTATAAACATTTAACAATCATGCACTAACATAAGCTAACTAACTATAACAACTTACCTCCCTCTTGGCTTCCGGTTCCAGCTGCGGTTCGCGACGGGCAGGCTTTGCTCGCCCCGCGCACTCCTGGTGGGCTCCCCTTTGATCAGGGGGGCACAGGATGCCTTGGAGGGGCTCCTGCCGAGGGGGCAGCATAGCGGGGGACCCCCTGTGTCGGCGGCGGCCTGAGGGGCTCCCCGCATCGCCCTAGGCATCGGGAGGCAAGAGGGGAGGCACTGCGGTGTCTTCGCGTTGAGGCAGCTGGACGAAACTGAAGATTTGAAGGACACAGTTGCAATGCGGTGAGATGGAGATTCCCCCGTTCCCTTTTATGAGTGAAGGAAAACAAAAAGACTGTCAGCCTTTTAGAAAAAAAACTCTCAACCTGTCCTTGGGAAGTGTGATTGGAGGGAGGGGGATTCCTCCCCCCTTGGACAAGCGGCTTTAAACTGTTCTGCCCTCTGCCCCCAGAGGAGGAGGGGGGAGCCTTGGAATGAAATCACGCTCATAGCAAATAGCAGATTTTTTTACTGCAATTGTGAAAATGAGGTGATGATCTGTTTCCTTCTGAAAACTTCGAAAACTTTTGGTTTGTTGCCTTCTGATCTCGGCGCTGGCAGGGCAAGATGGCACACTTCCGTTGTCTTCATCTACTTTGAAATTTGACTCCACCTACAGAAACTGCTGGCATTCTGTCTTTGTCTCCATGACACTCAGAGAAATCTCTTGTTACATTTTACCCTGGATTTGGAACAAAGGACTTGATTACTTTATTGCCTGGAGCTAGAATTGAGAAAAGGTCCTTATCTGCCTGAACTCCCTGCCTCACGATCTCTCTTGGCTTTCCACCTTCCCAATTGTTTCTTCTCTGTTCTGACATTGTCATCTCTGAGCTTTGCTTTCTACAATGCCACCTAAAAGACCACCACCGGGGAAACCGGGTTTTGCTGGCTCCGCCCCAGCATCTTCTACGTCCAGCCCCAGCGGACAACAGACACTACCTTCTTTGTTCCAGCCTAAGCCCCCTGAGGTGGAAGTTCAACAGATGTTTCAACAACTCTTAAAGGGGCAGGAGGACTTAAAAAATCAATTGAAAGAAATGAACGAGCAGCTCAGAGAGAACCAGGATCGAGCGATCCAAAACTCACAGAGACTGGAACTTTTGGAGGAGGTGACGGCTGAGATGAGGGGAGAGGTGAAGGGGGTGCAGAAAGGAAACCAAGAACTTGAGAACCACCAGATAAAAATGGAATTTGAAAGGATGTCTTTTTTTCTTAGATTTCAAAATGTAATTGAGGCTGATGATGAAGATCTGAGGGATATTATGACAAATTTATTGGCTGAATATATTAAAAAAGACAGACAACAGATGGGGTGGGACATGGACCTGGTCTATAGAGTAAACTCAGCATATGCCAGAACACACAATGTTCCAAGGGAGGTACACATTAAATTTCTCAGAAAGACCACAAGAGATGAGATTCTGAGTGCACAAAGGGGGCAAGCATTAAAATACAAGGATAGAGAAATAGCCATTCTGAAACAGATCCCAAAGAAAGTGAGAGATAAAAGAAAAAATTATTCGCTTTTAGCGAAGAAATTATACCAGAACGGGGTGTGGTTCAGATGGCTTATGCCAGAAGGTATGCTAATATTCTGGGAGGACACGAGAGTTAGAATTAACACAACTATGGAGGCTCAGGCCTTCATGGAAAAAAATTAAGTCCTCCTAGATAAACCTGATGACACTACATGGGACATACAGGACACGGGAGGTGCCGGAGCTCTGCTGGAGGGGGGGAGAAGAGGCAACATTGAGAAAACTCAGATCACAAAAATGAACCAGAAAATCTGTTTGATATAAAATGATTGAAATTATTTGAAGATAAAAGTTTATATGCTGACAAAATACTATTAAGTAGCAACAATCTAATGTATTAACAAATAAAAGTTATGAGAATGGTGGAGGGCCATTTCCTGCATAATGTAACTGTCAAAATTTGTAACTTGATCCACTATCCCTTTCCTTGATTATTTTCTTTAAAAACTAATAAAATTTTGTTTTTTTAAAAAAATCTTACCTCCCTCTTGTACTTTAACTCCCATTATATTAAGCTAAGTTTGGATAAACTATAACATTCCTTATTCATACATAAACAAATCGAAGTTCCCTAGTCCAATGTTTATTTTGAATATAGTCAATCCATATTCTCCATTCCAACTTGTATTTCTCCTCTGAATAGTCTTTCCAATTTGCTGAAATTTTAGCCGTCTCTGCTAAATTAACTACTTTTAACATCCAATCTTGAATAGTAAGCAATTCTTCCTTCTTCCAGCAGACTTGTTGCCATTATCAAATTCAGAATCAAATTAGTCTCTATAATTGTACAATCTGTAATTATACCTAGCAAATACAACAGAAGAGTGAACTTTATCCTCTTTTTAAGAATATTTTAAGTAATCCAACATATTTTTATCCAAAATGCTTTAGCTTCTTTGCAAATCCACCATACATAATAATACATAGCATCAATACAATCACGTTTCCAACAGTTAAATTATAAATTGGGATACACACAAGCTAACTTTTTAAGATCTAAAAACCATCTATAAAACATCTTATAAAAACTCTCTATCAAGTTTTAATCTTGTGTAAGTTTTTCATTTCTTACCCAAATATTTTCCCATATTTTAAAATCTTGGTATCATTTAAAGAAAAAATAAAAACTCAAACAAGACTTTCATTTTACTACTATTATCCTTCCCAGCAAAAACTATTGTAATTCTCCCATTTATCCATCTCTATCTATATTTTGTGCCATAATGGTCATAATTATACTTATGTAATTTCCCATTAAAAATTGTAATATAGAGTCCTAAGTGAATAACCTTTTTTACTATCTCACATCCTGTTATTTTTCTGATTCTTCTTTTGGATCTATCCTGGAGATGGTGGGAATCCAGCCTTTAGTACATTACTATAAAAATCTTTTGCCTTCCAAACTGAGTTAAGACGATATCTTTCTTCTAAATAATTCACCACCAAACCGGCTGGGGCCTCCCATCTATACTGTCTATACTACGGCTGCGACCCACCACTTGTTTAACGGACCCGTGCCCCTCCTGGCTGGTACTGGCAGCCTGGGAGGTGACACGAGGCTGGCTCCTGGGCCTGGTGAGCGCCTCACTGAGTGAGGGATACTTACCAACCGCCTTGAAAGAGGCGGTGGTGAGACCCTTGCTCAAGAGGCCTGCGCTCGACCCAATGGAGCTAGCTAACTATCGTCCAGTCTCCAACCTCCCCTTTCTGGCGAAGGTTGTCGAGAATGTGGTGGCGCAGCAGCTCCCGCGACACCTAGACGAATCCGACTATCTAGACCCACGCCAGTCCGGCTTCCGACCCGGGCACAGCACTGAGACAGCCTTGGTCGCGTTGGTCGATGATCTCTGGAGGGCCAGAGATAGGGGTTGCTCCTCTATCCTGGTCCTATTAGACCTCTCGGCGGCTTTTGATACCATCGACCATGGTATCCTATTGCGCCGGTTGGAGGGGATGGGAGTCGGAGGCACCGTTTTGCGGTGGTTCGGCTCCTACCTCTCCGACCGGAAGCAATGTGTGTTGACAGGGGGGCAGAGATCGTCCCTGAGGCCACTCACTTGTGGGGTGCCACAGGGGTCGGTCCTCTCGCCTCTCCTGTTCAACGCATATGTGAAGCCGCTGGGTGAGATCATCCGTGGTTTTGGGGTTGAGTACCATCTTTACGCTGATGATACTCAGCTGTATATTTCAACCCCAAACCACCCCAACGAGGCTGTCGAAGTGATGTCCCGGTGTTTGGAAGCCGTCGGGGTCTGGATGGGGGACAACAGACTTAAACTCAACCCCTCCAAGACCGAGTGGCTGTGGTTACCGGCACCTCGGTTCAGCCAGCTGACTCCATCGCTGGCCATAGGGGGCGAACAATTGTCCCCTGTGGAGCGGGCGCGCAATTTGGGCGTCCTCCTTGATGCCCGGCTGTCAATGGAGGACCATGTGGCAGCCGTGGCAAGGGGGGCGTTCCACCAGGTTCGCCTGGTGCGCCAATTGCGCCCCCTACTGGACCGGAGTGCCCTGCGCACGGTCACTCATGCGCTGGTGACGTCTCGCCTGGACTACTGCAATGCTCTCTACATGGGGCTTCCCTTGGGACGCATCCGGAGACTGCAGCTAGTTCAGAACGCAGCCGCGCGGGTTATTATGGGAAGTACACGTTACTCCCACGTAACACCTCTCCTGCGCGAGCTGCACTGGCTACCTGTGGCCTTTCGGGTGCGTTTCAAGGTATTGATCACCATCTTTAAAGCGCTCCATGGCAGTGGACCTAGTTACCTGCAGGATCGCATCCTACCACACACGTCCCTGCGACCTATCCGCTCACACAGAGAGGGGCTCCTCCTGGTGCCGTCTGCTAGTCAATGCCAGCGGGCGACACCTAGGAGTAGATCCTTCTCTGTGATGGGCCCAACCCTCTGGAATGACCTCCCCCCTGACATTCGAACTACCACCGACCTCCGTTCCTTCCGGCAAAAGTTAAAGACTCACCTATTTCAATCAGCTGGCCTGGCACTTTCTTAGTTTTACCTCCCGGGGATTTATTCATTTTAATTGGGTTTGGGGTTTTAAAAAGTTTTTAATACACTATATACTATATTTAATATTTATTATTCTATGTACAGTCTTGCAACCTCCTCCACCTACGTATTTAATTATTTAACTGTTTTGTATGTATTTTATAACGTATTTTAGTGACTGTACACCGCCCCGAGTCCCTTTCGGGATAGGGGGCGGTCTATAAATATGAATAATAAATAAATAAATAAACTGTATCTGGTGATTTTTAAGTTCATCAACTAGGAATGCATAATCCTTTCTGGATCGCAATATTTTAAAAGGAATTTCCTTCAGTATTGCCACCTCCTGTCCTGCCACCTGTAGTTTGCTTTCATAAGTCGCTTGTAATATTCCATTCCTTGTTTTCCTGGTGACAAAGTAGATTACAATATCTCTTGGTAGTTGTCTCTGTCTGGCAATCCATGAATTAACACGATAATTTTTTTCAATCTGCCAATCATATTCTGCTTTTGGTTCACCAGTTAACTGAGCGAAAGCTTCTGCAAAGATTTCTTTCAAATTTTCTTGGTTAACTTCTTTCAAGCCTCTTATTCTCAAAGCAAATTCCATCGCTCTGTATTGTATCATTGTAATCTCTGCCTCTGATTTTTCAATCTTGATTTGAATCTCAACTTTATTCTCCAAATTCACATTAGACTGAGTAATTTCTTCAATCCTGTCGTCCAATGATGTTACAAAAGCAAACATACCCTTAAACGCATCCACTGTATTGTCTCTTATTTGTTGATTGCAGGTTTGAATTAAGTCCTTAATTTCAGACATTTCATCAAACACATCTTTAAGGGTAAATGTAATTTTTTCTTGCAGAAACAAGGTTTGTGCCTTTAAAGCATCTTGGAGAGCTTCAAATGTCAGTTTGTGTATCCGCTAAAGATAATAAAGACTGCAATTTAGGTGACTGGGCCCGGTGACTTCCAGCACTAGAGGCACTTATTTTGATTTGTTTTGAAGACATTTCCGAATATTCAAATCACACTTTCCAACAGCCAAATTATTGAATTCAAAAAGTCCACTTAGTCCCCAAACTTGTTAAAACTTACAGCTCATAAGTAAGCCAAAACTGTTTTCTTTAATCTTGAGCTCTTGAGTCTTTTAACGACGTTAACAAGCAATTAACAAATACTTTCCTTTTAAGTTTCACTTTAATCACACCCTTTGACTTGCAGACGCCATCTTTATTATCCTTTGTTCTTCTCAATCTTCACAGAAGGAAGTGATACTGCATCGGAGTTTTATACTTGCAATTATAATCGCTCCTGCCTTTGCTCTGCCTGCTTCTTATTCCATTGTAGATTAAAACATTGAATGCAGGGGTGGTCGTGGCGTTTTCTTTCTGCTGCAGCAGAAGCATCTCGAGATGTGGAGCCTTGTCGGGCTGCCAGGGGGCTCTCACCCTTCAAGCCCCAGAATTTCTCCTGGGGGTCTATGGGGAGCTCTACCCTTGCCCGACTGCTCTCCTCCCCTTCTTTTCCTGAGGGGAGACTTTTCAAGCCGCTTGACAGCTGATTTACGCTGTTCTAGCAGCTTAAATGCAATCATGAGGCTGGCATTCCCAAAGGAACATCCTTCAACACTTAGGGTACCACCGGAATATATACTGCTGCTTTCTAGTCCCAACTAGTGGCCAGAGAGACAAATATCATTTATATAGTTTGAAGCTGACCCAACCCATTTATCCATCAGCCTGCATTCTCAAAACAAGTGCATGCTGGGAAGCCAGACTCCATTTCCTTTTGCATTTGGAGAAGGCAGAACCACAAAGAAGAATCCATCTTAATCTGTGATACTTGTATTCATTAATTGTTATGTTCAGCAGTAACTTAATACTGCCTATCTTGTATTTGTTCTCATTGTATGTATTCCTATTTTCCCTGTTTTCACCATATCCTTTTCTTTCAATAAAGCATCCAGATCTACGAACACAGTCTGTTTTATTGGAGGATAGGTGGTTGAGCTGCATGTCAAGCTGCACACAGAATAATGTGTACTGACAACAGAATATATAATATTCATGCTTTGCTAAGATCCAAACACAGCTACCTCTAATACTATTCCTTTTCAGGGCAATCAACTTTATGCAAAGAACAGGTAGCAATGAATAGATGAGCTGGGAAGTAGAACAAGAAAAAACACACAAACCAAGATTATGAAAACAATATTCAGCACATCTCTCTATACCTTCTTCTCCTTGCAAACTATCCAGTGGTGATAAATTGGCTGATGGACTGGTTTGCATCCTAGGCTCCAAATTTGTGGTTGTAGGGTGGATGGTGGGAGGATAGTTGGAGGATCATTAGAATAAAACTGGGCTTTAGTTCTCTTTCTGGCAGATTGCTCAAAATCAATGCTCATTGGTGGGTAGTGCTGCAAGTCTAGGCTTGTTTAGTAAAAAAAACCTTCCATAAAAATATTTGCAGAATTGCAAATTGAGATTTGATAAGGAAAATAAAAGCAAAATTTTACTACCCAATCTTTACAAACCAAAGTCATAAAAATGCTATTTTACCTGTATAGAGGTCCATAAATGTCCTTTGAAGGAATGCCATATATTGATACAATCTGAGATTTCCCATCCCTGTAGTGGATTTTTGGGGGTTTTTTTAAATTGAAAACAACAAAAATACCATTACCTTTTATATTCTTCTACTTCCCTAGCATCAAAATAGAGCTTCTAGTCAAATAGCATAATAATATTACTTGCAAAAGTTACTCCAAAAATATCACCAGCCCCAAACAGGAATGGAAACCTATGAAGTGAGAGGACCTAATAGAAACTGACTCCATCCTGTCATGATGTCCATCTTGTTTCACTGTGTTTTTTTATTATTAAATAATATGAAGAACAAACAAATTCCTTTAGCTAATCCTTTTGCAGGAATTTTTTTTTATCATTTTGATTATTAGACTCTCTCAATTCTGATATTTAATGAACTGAGTTTTGCTTTAATCATCAAAGTGTCTTTCTAAATTAAAATGCTAAGACTATGTTTTTAATCAGATCAGAAATCTTAATCCTAATTTTTACAAGTTGTTTTTCTATGTATCTGTGCAGGCATGTCTGTGGGTTGCAAAGGCAAAGACATTGAGCAACAATTAAATTTTGATTAAGTGGATAAATAACACCACTGGAAAGTCCAAAAGGAAATTGGGGGGGGGGATCAGTTCACTACAAATGGATCTTCTGAAACTCTGTGTCTTGTAAGCAACAGAGAATTAAACAGATCTCCCATGGTTAACAGATTAACAGAATGGGAAGGGAACTTTTAGGTCTTCTAGTCCAACCCCCCAACCCCACCCAAGCAGGAGACCCTACACCATTTCTGACAAATGGCAGTCCAGTATCTTCTTGAAGTGATGAAGCAATAATTACTTCTTTTATCTCAGGAGAGACAACTGAGAAAATGGACAGGTGTATTTGAACAATGATGATTCTAAAGTAATCAGCAAACACAAACACAACCACAGGGTAAAAACACTAATCCCACTTCCTTGTTGCCAATCAGTCCTGGTCTCCAATATTGTCTTTGAGAAAAAGTTTTAATTTACCAACACTCCCTTCTTACCTCACAGCTTCAGACAAATATTGCATTGCTGGATATACAATTTCTGAATAGAACTTCATGGAATAAAACTGAGACTTTGGGCTTGATTTAGCCAGAAAGAGATCAGCAAATTCTGTGTTTCCATAAAGACCTGAAAATGAAAGATATGATAAGACAATTACTTCAAAACCCCTTTGCTGAATTCCATGGAATTCTGAGATGACTAAAACATAATAATGCTTTTAGCAATATAAATGATTGCACTTCGGTTTATTTCAATCATGAAACCAAAAACATTTGATCTGGCACTACAAAAAGAATTGCTGACAATAGTGAAACAAGTGACAGGCTGGAAAAGTGGCTGAGTTGTCCAGAAGGATGTTTTACAACAGAACTAATTAGTGAGCAAAACTCATTAGCTATTGTGGAAAGTTATCATCCAGCCCTCTCCCAGAAAAATAAAATATCCTAGGAAATATTGAGAAGGCAGAATATTTCTCTGGATGTGAAAAGGAAGTAACATATTATAAAAACAGAATAGCTCCCTGTAGCTTCCTGCCCATCCCCCTTTGTCAATGAGTCATTAAAGCCTGAGCTAGTTCACTTTACATAATAAAGAGTTCTCCCCTGCAGCTCCAGAGTGATGGGATTAAGGCACGATAATATTGGCCCTTTACCCAACTCCCCACATGGCATCTGAGAACTCAACCAAACTTGGATTCAAAACGCAGCCTAGAGAGTTGCCCCTGCATGACCCCATGGGAGTCTGACAATGAATTAGAAAACAAGCTCAAGATCAAAGGCCAGAGAGGGCATTAAACCAGGGACTCAGCTTCTCTTCTTTCCTTCTCTTCTTCTCCACCAACATTGAAGCATGCGATCACCTTTTCTGTTCAGGACTCAAACCATGTGGTCCTGTCCACCATTAAAACCATCTTTCCAAGCAGCCTCCATGTCTCCAGTGTCTTTTTCCCCACTTGGAGCTGAACCCAAAAGGACATTTCTTTCAACAATTGGCGACCACGAAGGGACTCCAAGCTAGTCTAACCAATGGATATGGCCCAGGTAAGCCACCCATGCCGGCACAGACCCCATTGAGTGTGTGGGCGGACTTTATTTTGGCCTTAGCCATTTGGATCTAGGTTTTAAAGAGGTTTTGAGTTTTAGTTCAAAGGCTGCCTGGAAAGAAGGTGAGTACCTCTAAATTTTAATTCTCTAAAATTTAACTTTAAAGCATAGCAAAACATGGGAAATGTGTGTATGCCTGCATGTGTGAGAGTGATGCTTTCTCCCAATCACAGCTGGATCCTGGTTCCTCTGTGTGTTTTACCAAGAGAGCCTGGAAAGTATTAGGGTCAGGCCAGAGCACAGGACCTTCTGTTAGGGAAAGGAGAGTGTGAAAATGGATGGAAAAGTGAATGAAAATTTTGGTTGTTGTTCTTGCTTTTGTCCTGCGAAAGCAAAAAAAAAAAAAAAAAAGCAAAGGCCCATGGTATATGAAAAGAGGAGAGTTGCCTGGTACTAACTGTAGAGGGGCAGAGGTCCTCAAGGATTACCTTTTTGATCCTCAAAACCCAGGTGATTCTCTGAGAGGAGGGGCCGAATACTTTGTGGGGGAATCAAAGTCCTTCCTAGAACCTTTTTTTTCCTGAAACTTATGGTGGGTGGCACCCAGCTAGGCCAAAGTGAGCCTTGCATGTAAAGGGTCATGGGAAGCATTACCTCGTGGGTGGCTAGAAGTGCCCTCGGAGATTTCCTTAGATGCCAAGATTTTGGCTGACTTGAGTAAAAAGAGAGCAAGGAAATTGTGTGAGAAATGGGCTTTTCTGAAAGATGATACATGAAAACTAATTTGGCAACATAAAGGTACTTAAAAGAAAGGGGAAATGTTGAAATGTTTCTTCTTTTTGTCTCTTATCTGTTTGTCTCTTTCTCTGTCTTCTATGCAACCACGTGGTTTGTTAAGATTTGTGCCTTCCCTAATTTAACAGATTTGTGCTGGGAATGACTAGGATGTGTAAACCTGAGAGTTCTCTCCCCCCCCCCTCTTATTTTCTCCTTGTCCTTGTGTAAATGTGTGTCTAAGTCTTTGTGCACCCTCAAGGTAATTGTAACTAAGATGTCTCCAATCCAAAAGACAAGAATTTTAAATTGTTCAATGAAAGAAAAGAGTAAACTGGCAGAAATTGCCTTCGCTCAGCTTGTTGGACCCAGAAAACTAAGTGAAGGTGAAGAGAGTCTTTACGTTGTGTCTGTTTGGCCAGCAGAAACAGAGTAAAGAGAAGTTTTTTTTTTCTTTCCTTCCTTCCCTATACCTTGGAGTAACAACCCAGGAAATGTTTTAAATTCATTTACAAGAAAAGTTTCATCCTTGCATTTATTGTGTGTTTAAATGATTTTACTTGTTCATTTATTTCCTGAAGCATGTGAATCCAGACCCCATTTCTCATCTGTGATATCCCCATAATGTTACCAGTTTATCTATTTGGTTTTATTTTTCAAACTCTGCCTGCAAGCTATCTATCCCACACACACACACACACCCTTCCTTACCTCTAATCCTCAACAATGCCTTTTCTGTGGGGGAGGGAACCTTGTTCTCATGTCTTTCAGCCTTAGAAGATTGTACTCTTCAGGTGAGTATAGATTTTTTTCCTTTTTGTGGGGAGGAGGAGAGTGTTGCCTTGTGTGTGCATGTATGAGATGAAGGAAATTCCTACTAGAGGTTTGCCTTCAACCTGAGTAAAAACCCTTTGCACATCTATCTGGCCAACCTACTCTATTGGTCCTAAAGTAAAAACCTGGCCTCCAGAAGGCAGTTTTGATTTAGATTTTGTCAACAAATTGCTGATTTCTGGCCACCATCAGATGAATCAAGAGCCCCACCCAGATGCAAACGATGTGTTAATGAAAGTCTCCATACAGCTGGATCTTTAAAAATATCCAATCTAGAACCCTGGCCGAATGCAAACAATGTGTGGACAAACATCTCTATACATTGTCTCTATACAACTTGATCTTTAAAAATATACTCACGCTCGCTGGGAGATCAAGATAGAAGAATTTGGATCTTTAAAAATTAGCCAGCGCTGCTGGCAGATCCAAATTAGAAATGAACACCCCCAGAGCAGAGACAGGTATTAACAATCTAGTGCTTAAGGAGATAGAACAACAGGGGTAACTTCGAGCAAAAGGAAGAAATTTAGCAGGTAATAAAAGTTAAAGCCTGTCTGAATGGGAAGACCTAGGTAATTGGATTTGATTAATTTGTTGTAATATCTGTTAAAATTCTTAGGCGTGCATCTATATTAATAATGTGTAGAATTAAATGGCATTGAATTGATTGTGATATGTTTGACCAGATGGCAAAATAAGTAAGCTTCTCAGCTTGGGCTTGAAGCTGTGGGGAACGGGAGGGTAGTTAGAATTTAAACTGCTCTCTGAGTTTTCCCATGCTTGGAGAATGAGCCACATGTTTCCCAAGGAAAGAAAATTGAAGATTTAAAGGGACAGGACCTCCCCCAGGCTGAAAGTGTTGTTCCATGGTATTAGTGCATGTATGTGTGTGTCTGTGTAATCATTTCTGGACCTGGAGGGAAGTTGAGATCCCTTAATAATAGAAAATGGAGCTCATTGGCTTATGTACAGCTCTCTGAAATAATTGTAATAACTGCTTTACATGAAGAAAGAATGAAAAGGGATTTTTGTATGTGAAATTAATTTACACAAGCAGTCTGATTGCAGTGCAAATGTGAGTATGTTGATGGCAAAAATTGGTATGAATGTACTTTGATTCCCTTTCATATAAAGAAACAGTAAGTTGCATGGTTGTTTAATGGTATGTGTTTGTATGCATGTGTGTTATCATTTTCCAACCTGAAGGGAGGGTGAGATCCTCTAACAAAAGAAAATGAAGCTTGGTGGCTTGTGAAAAGAACTTCCTGAAATAATTATTATGATTTGTTGGCATGAGCAAGCATGAAGGTCTGATTGCAGTATGAATGTGAATATGTATCCCCGATGCCCCAGGGAGTGATAAGGGAAGGGATCAGAGACCTGTGATTGCCTGCATGTATTTCCTCCCTCTTCCTTCTGGGTCATTCTTTGGAGGGAAGCAGGAAAGGTGGGGAGAGTGAGTGTCTGTTCATTTTTACCATGAGTGTGTGTATGAAATGCCCCCAGTGATACCTGTGAATGCCTCTGTGCATTCCCCTCAACTTCTTTCCCTCCTTCCTTTTAGATCATTAAAGGCGGCTGAAGTTTTTCTGCTCACTTTAACTACTTTTTTAATTTATTTATTTATTTCTTAGATTTCTAGACCGCCCCTCTCCCAAAAAGGGACTCGGGGCGGTGTACAGTCAATATAATAAAATCAGTCATAATAATTAAATACATTTAAACTACATTTAAGATACATTTGGAGGGGGAGATAGGCTGTACTAAGAAATAAATAATTCTAATCTTAAAACATCACAATTAAAACCCCAAACCCTAAGATAAAATAAATCCCTGGGAGGTAAAACTAAGAAAGTGCCAGGCCAGCTGATTGAAACAGGTGAGTCTTTAACTTTTGCTGGAAGGAACGGAGGTCGGTGGTAGTTCGAATGTCTGGGGGGAGGTCATTCCAGAGGGTTGGGCCCATCACAGAGAAGGATCTACTCCTAGGTGTCGCCCGCTGGCATTGCCTAGCAGACGGCACCAGGAGGAGCCCCTCTCTGTGTGAGCGGATAGGTCGCAGGGACGTGTGTGGTAGGATGCGATCCTGCAGGTAACTAGGTCCTCTGCCATGGAGCGCTTTAAAGATGGTGATCAATACCTTGAAACGCACCCGAAAGGCCACAGGTAGCCAGTGCAGCTCGCGCAGGAGAGGTGTTACGTGGGAGTAACGTGTACTTCCCATAATAACCCGCGCGGCTGCGTTCTGAACTAGCTGCAGTCTCCGGATGCGTCCCAAGGGAAGCCCCATGTAGAGGGCATTGCAGTAGTCCAGGCGAGACGTCACCAGCGCATGAGTGACCGTGCGCAGGGCACTCCGGTCCAGTAGGGGGCGCAATTGGCACACCAGGCGAACCTGGTGGAACGCCCCCCTTGCCACGGCTGCCACATGGTCCTCCATTGACAGCAGGGCATCAAGGAGGACGCCCAAATTGCGCGCCCGCTCCACAGGGGACAATTGTTCGCCCCCTATGGCCAGCGATGGAGTCAGCTGGCTGAACCGAGGTGCCGGTAACCACAGCCACTCGGTCTTGGAGGGGTTGAGTTTGAGTCTGTTGTCCCCCATCCAGACCCCGACGGCTTCCAAACACCGGGACATCACTTCGACAGCCTCGTTGGGGTGGTTTGGGGTTGAAATATACAGCTGAGTATCATCAGCGTAAAGATGGTACTCAACCCCAAAACCACGGATGATCTCACCCAGCGGCTTCACATATGCGTTGAACAGGAGAGGCGAGAGGACCGACCCCTGTGGCACCCCACAAGTGAGTGGCCTCAGGGATGATCTCTGCCCCCCTGTCAACACACATTGCTTCCGGTCGGAGAGGTAGGAGCCGAACCACCGCAAAACGGTGCCTCCGACTCCCATCCCCTCCAACCGGCGCAATAGGATACCATGGTCGATGGTATCAAAAGCCGCCGAGAGGTCTAATAGGACCAGGATAGAGGAGCAACCCCTATCTCTGGCCCTCCAGAGATCATCAACCAACGCGACCAAGGCTGTCTCAGTGCTGTGCCCGGGTCGGAAGCCGGACTGGCGTGGGTCTAGATAATCGGATTCGTCTAGGTGTCGCGGGAGCTGCTGCGCCACCACATTCTCGACAACCTTCGCCAAGAAGGGAAGGTTGGAGACTGGACGATAGTTAGCTAGCTCCATTGGGTCGAGCGCAGGCCTCTTGAGCAAGGGTCTCACCACCGCCTCTTTCAAGGCGGTTGGTAAGTATCCCTCACTCAGTGAGGCGCTCACCAGGCCCAGGAGCCAGCCTCGTGTCACCTCCCAGGCTGCCAGTACCAGCCAGGAGGGGCACGGGTCCGTTAAACAAGTGGTGGGTCGCAGCCGTCCACGCAACCTGTCCAAATCCTCGGGGGCAACAGAGTCAAACTCCTCCCAGAATGGTCTCTCAAGACTCGCTGTTGGCGGCTCGTCTGGTCCACTGACGGAGGTCCACCCGCTCCGGATCTGATCGATTTTGTCCTGAAGATATTCTCCAAACTCCTCTGCTCTACCCTGTAAGGGTGTCTCCCGCGCCCCCTGCGATAAAAGGGAGCGAGTCACCCTAAACAGGGCGGCAGGGCGGTTATCCGCGGACGCAATAAGAGCAGCACAATGTCTACGTTTGGCCGCTCTTATTGCCACAAGGTAAGTCCGCAAATAGGCTCTTACCTGTGTTCGGTCAGATTCGGAGCACGAGGATCTCCACCTGCTCTCTAGACGTCTCCTGTGGCGCTTCATCACCCTGAGCTCCTCAGTAAACCAAGGAGCCCGGGTGGGTCGATGCCGCAGGAGAGGTCGCAAAGGCGCAACCCGGTCCAAGGCCCCAGTCGTCGCCCTATTCCAGGCAGTCACTAGGTCCTCGGAACGGGAGCGGGACAAGGCTACAGGTATTGGCCCAAGCTCCGTCAGGAATCTATCAGATTCCATCAGGTGCCTGGGGCGGTACCAGTTTATAGAGTCTGGTTCCGCCTCCTCGCGGTGGGGGATAGCGCCAGGGAAGTCCAGCCGGAGGGATGAGTGGTCTGACCATGACAGGGGCGTGATAACTAAATCCCCTATTTCCAGATCACTCGTCCACTGTTCAGATACAAAAATGAGGTCCAGTGTGTGGCCCCCTTCGTGAGTGGGGCCCTGCACTAATTGGGTCAGGTCCATGGCCGTCATGGAAGCCATGAACTCCCGAGCCACCTCGGAAGCCGCTCCCGTTGACGGCAAGTTGAAGTCCCCCATGACCAAAAGTCTGGGAGTCTCAACTGCCGTCGCTGAGATTAGCTCGAGGAGCTCGGACAGGGCTGCTGATGCATAGCGAGGAGCCAAGTATACAATCAGCAAGCCCCACTGCCTCCCTGGGCCCCAGCTCACACCAAGGGACTCACACCCGGGTATCTGAGGAACAGTGAACTCCCTCGGCTCTAAACATTCCCGCATAACCACCGCCACCCCACCACCCTTACCCAGGGCCCGAGGCTGATGGAGGCTTTTCTCTCTCTCTTCTGAGAAATTTAGAGTAAATGGGTGACCTGCTCCTGCACCTTTACCTTTCACTGTTGTAATATTTTCATCTGCATATAAAAGTTATGCAGTTACAGTTCCTTGTCTGTTCTGAATACAATTTTGATTTTTTTTTCTTCTGGAAATTTTTGAGGTTTAAAATGCTAAATTAAACCTATAAAAAGAAATGATTTTGAGATATTTTGCTTACATTTGTAAATGTTTTAACATACTTGATGAGAATTTGCTTCCATCTGAATGGAACCTGATATTTTGGAGTGTTGACTCAAAGTACCTCTTTTTTTTAATTGCAATTTTTTTAAAAAAGCTGTTCTTCTTCCCTCCCTCTTTTATGCCTGAGTGCATTTTTAAATGCTTATGAGTCAAGATGCTCTACCCAATGATATTTTATTTGTTTGTTTGTTTGCAACACAAGTTGTTGTCCCTCTTGGAAATTTACTCATCATTGCAAAAGTGTTTCAATCATAGAGGCAGTGGGAATGTCATGTTCCATGAAATTTACATTGTCTGCCTTCTGAAATAATGTTTGGATTTCCACACTTGAACAGAATGGGTGTGATTCCACAACATGAGACTAAAGATATGTCTGTAAAGAACTGTATTCTTGGCCTCTTTTTTTACCTCAGAAACAAAGGACTGCTAGCTCAAACCATAACTCTTGAATTGGCTGCTGGTGATTGCCTCCTGATAAAACCTGACATGAGAAAAAAAAAACTTAGCCACGCCTGGGACAGACTACCAAGACTGATTGACCACTCTTACCAGCAAGTCAAACCTAATGCCATCCAGCAGGCATGAAAAGGTACGCTGAGATGAAGTAAAGACCAAAAGACTGTTCAATTCCTAGAAGACAGCTGTAAAGACTACGGGGAAGGGTGGAAATTGATTGTAAAGTTTTCTTTCTTTGCCTCCTTCACAGAAATTTATTGTAAGGTTTTCTTTCCTGTCTCATTTATATTGTAATCAGTTGAATGTATTCATGTAAGAATTGCATTTGAGAATGGCTAACACAGCAAGTTCTGAACACCTTAGATTTCTATCTAGTAGGAGGGAAATTTTGTCCAAAATGTTTGTATTTTTTATATTGTAGAAGCAGCTACACAGAGAGACCGAGAGAAAGAGAGAGAGAGAGAGAGAGAGAGAGAGAGAGAGAGAGAGAGAGAGAGAGAGAGAGAGAGAGAGAGAGAGAGAGAGATCCCATTCAGAATTAGATTGAAATTATCCCCTCCACACAAAGCTTCTCTTAGGTTGATTTTTTTCCCTGACAAAAAAAAAGCCTAAGCAGCGATATCTCCCTTTTAATCCCATGGGTGAGGGTCAATTCCCCTCAGGCAATTCTTTGTGCACCCTCAAGGTAATTGTAACTAAGATGTCTCCAATCCAAAAGACAATAATTTTAAATTGTTCAATGAAAAAAAAAGAGTAAACTGGCAGAAATTGCCTTCGCTCAGCTTGTTGGACCCAGAAAACTAAGTGAAGGTGGGGAGAGTCTTTACTTTGTGTCTGTTTGGCACACTTGAAGAATACCAGAAAGGATCTTCAAAACTCAAACCCTAACTGTGACTCAAAAAAAATGATGCTGCCCAGTTGCCCAGTACTGCAGGATATGTTGCACTGGTGGTCTCGTGAGTAGGACTCCCTGGGCTCATTGTGTGTAATTTTAAAAAATACTAAATAGCCTGGATTGCACCCTAGCTAACCTCAATTTGGCCTCATTAAATAAGAGCTAGGGCAGTTTCAAGAACCATCTCTTGGAAATGGGCAGCCTGTAGTTTTTTAAAAGGCAAAACCATAGCTGCGAATAATTTTGGGATTTCTGCTTGCTTGAAACCTGTCTGGAAGCTCATAGTAAGTGATATCTGATATTAATTGGCATGGTAAATTGGATATTGTAAATTTCTTTCTAGAAACTGTGCCTTGGTTGCAAGACCTTCATGGTTGAAAGCTCTCTGGGAGCCACTAAAGGGATCCTTCTGCTGTTTCTCTCAATGCCTTTCCATCAGAAAAATTAATTCTCCCTGATCTGACCAATTTTTATCTTTTGTCAAGAACATGTGCATTCCACTCACATGTTTTGGGGGAAAAAAAGGAGGGATTGTGGAAAGTTATCACCCAGCCCTCTCCCAGAAAAATAAAATATCCTAGGAAATATTGAGAAGGCAGAATATTTCTCTGGATGTGAAAAGGAAGAAACATATTATAAAGACAGAATAGCTCCCTGTAGCTTCCTGCCCATCCCCCTTTGTCAATGAGCCATTAAGGCCTGAGCTAGTTCACTTTACATAATAAAGAGTTCGCCCCTTCAGCTCCAGAATGATGGGATTAAGGCACGATAATATTGGCCCTTTACCCAACTCCCCACATGGCATCTGAGAACTCAACCAAACCTGGATTCAAAATGCAGCCTAGAGAGTTGCCCCTCCCCATGGGAGTCTGACAGTGAATTAGAAAACAAGCTCAAGATCAAAGGCCAGAGAGGGCATTAAACCAGGGACTCAGCTTTTCTTCTTCCCTTCTCTTCTTCTCCACCAACATTGAAGCATGTGATCACCTTTTCTGTTCAGGACTCAAGCCATGTGGTCCTGTCCACCATTAAAACCATCTTTCCAAGCAGCCTCCATGTCTCCAGTGTCTTTTTCCCCACTTGGAGCCGAACCCAGAAGGACAAAAAATTTTCAACACTATCTAGAAATATTTTATGATGAATAAACTGAAGGAGAAAAGAATGTAGCTGCTAACTCTATGGAAAATATTATTTTGTTGACTACTTTGTAAAACAGCTGTAACTGCTTCCTCCTGATAAAAGGATCACCTTTGCCCTCCTTCCATTCCACTTTCAAGACCTTTAACCCCACGCAGGCTTTACAACTGTTTCTTCCCTGTATTGACACAGCCACCTCTGAGCTCTTCTTACTACAATGCCACCCAAAAGACCACCACCGGAGAAACCGGGTTTTGCTGGCTCTGCCCCAGCATCTTCAACGTCAAGCCCCAGTGGACAACAGACTTTAACATCTTTGTTCCAGCCTAAGCCCTTGGAGGTGGACTTTCAACAGATGTTTCAACAACTCTTAAAGGGGCAGGAGGACTTGAAAAACCAATTGAAAGAAATGAACGAACAGCTCAGAGAGAACCAGAACTTCTCTGTACTGACATTGTCATCTCTGAGCTCTGTTTATCACAATGCCACCTAAAAGACCACCACCGGGGAAACAGGGTTTTGCTGGCTCCACCCCGGCATCTTCAATGTCGAGCCCCAGCGGACAACAGACACTACCTTCTTTGTTCCAGCCTAAGCCCCCTGAGGTGGACTTTCAACAGATGTTTCAACAACTTTTAAAGGGGCAGGAGGATTTAAAAAATCAATTGAAAGAAATGAACGAACAGCTGAGAGAGAATCAAGATCTAGCGATTCGAAATTCACAGAGACTGGAACTGTTGGAGGAGGGGACGGCTGAGATGAGGGGGGAGGTGAAGGGGGTTCAGAGAGGAAAACAAGAACTTGGGAACCATCAGATAAAAATGGAATTTGAAAGGATGTCCTTTTTCCTTAGATTTCAAAATGTAATCAAGGCTGATGATGAAGACCTGAGGGATATTATGACAAATCTACTGGCTGAATACATCCAAAAGACAGACTACAGATGGGGTGGGATATTGACCTGGTCTATAGAGTAAACTCAGCATATGCCAGAACACATAATGTTCCAAGGGAGGTTCACATTAAATTTCTTAGAAAGACTACAAGAGATGAAATTCTGAGTGCACAAAGGGGGCAAGTATTAAAATACAAGGATAGAGAAATAGCCATTCTGAAACAAATCCCAAAGAAAGTTAGCGATAAAAGAAAAAATTATTCGCTTCTAGCGAAGAAATTATACCAGAACGGGGTGTGGTTCAGATGGCTTATGCCAGAAGGTATGTTAATATTCTGGGAGGACACGAGAGTTAGAATCAACACAACTATGGAGGCTGAGGCCTTCATGGAAATAAATCTGATGACACTACACGGGATACGCAGGACACGGGAGGTGCCGGAGCCCTGCCAGAGGGGGGAAAAAAGGCAACATCGAGAAAACTCAGATCACAAAAATGAACTGAAAATCTGTTTGATATAAAATGATTGAAATTATTTGAAGATAAAAGGTTATATGCTGACAAAATACTATTAAGTAGTAACAACTTAATGTAATAATAAATGAAAGTTATGAGAATAGGGGGGAGGGCCATTTCCTGCATAATGTGGCTGTCAAAATTTTATCCACCATCCTCTCTCCTGATTATTTTTTATAAAACCAATAAAATTTTGTTTAAAAAAAAAGGATCACCTTTGCCCTCCTTCCATTCCACTTTCAAGACCTTTAACCCCACGCAGGCTTCCAGCAGCATCTGCATCCCGGTGAGACTGGTCTTCAAGTGCTCGGCCACAGTCGCAGATGACAGTCGCAGAAAGACATGGGCAAATGTACAAAAGGAAGCATTACTGCATCACTTTAAATGTGAGTACAGATTTGTGTTTTTTTCTAGATCCTACTCAGAGCTGAACTAAAATAATGATAGCCTTAACCATGAAAGCCAGCTGTTTGGCCTTGGTCACTTCCTCTCAACACAACTCAGCTCACAAGGCTGTTGTGGGAAAAATACCAGAATTGAGGTCTGTTGGATATGTTTGCTACATTGACTTATTTGTAAAAAATAATAAAAGTGGAATATATAAATAAGTAAAATAAATAACTATCACTCTAGGCAGGGCTATCAAACTTCCTGACACATCAAGTGCTGGCCACACCCACGGTTTAGCAAAGCGGGGGAAAGCCCAATACATCGCGTGATGCCACCATGATGCCATGAGTTTGACAATCCTGCTTTAGGATCAAGAATGATTATGTATGGCAACTATTCCTGTCCATTGCACCTATTGCTGATGAGCAAGATAAGAAATCAGAGGTACAGGGATCTGCTCATTTGTGCAACTACACCAGTGGTGGGTTGCAGGCGGTACGCCCCAGTATGGGCGTTTTGGAGCCTGCCAAGAGCACCAGATACCGTTCCGGTACAGTGCTCCAAAGGACCCACTCACCCGCCCGAGCTCCTTACTGTGTTTTAAAGCTTTTGGTGCTTCTGCGCACGCGCATGGTGCATACAGCACCAGCGCGATGCTCCACCAAGCAGCTGGAGCATCGCAGAGTCTTGCAGAAGCATCATTTGCAGCTACAACGCATGTGCGTGCCACACTTGTGGGTCCGCGCACCAAGCGCATCCATGTGGGTGACACCGGGCCCGTTCCAACCATACCAGAGGTGGGTTCCTAACAGTTCAGCTTGGTTCAGCATCGTGGTTAAGGCACCAGGCTACAAAACAGGAGAGCTGAGTTTCAGTCCTGCCTTAGGCCTGAAGCCATCTCAGTCATTCTCTCTCTGGTCAAGGAAGAAGGCAAGGGCAAACTATTTCTAAACATGTTGTCCAAAAAATCCACAGACACCTGTCTAGGAAGTTATCAGCATGCAAGTCATACCACAAAAAGAAGGAAGTGAAAGAAATTTGTTTTGTAAGTTTCACTACTTAATATACTATTTGTACGCATATTGCATGTCTTACCTTTGAGGTTACAAATGAATGTTGATGATGAAACATCATATTGATATTTTCAGCCTGTTCAGGTGAACTCATTGTGGCCCCAGAAACTTGTACAGTAGTCTTTTCCATATTAAATCAAATCTCTACAGCTCACAAGGCCATTTCTTGCCTTTCTCCTTCTCCTAGATGCCTAGAGTGCAATTATAAGTGGAAGCAGATGAAAAGAGGAAAAAGAACTAATAAAATTATTAACCAGAAAGGAGTCAGGGTGAATGCTCTAATAAGTATTATCATCTTCAGATTCTTATGTATTCCATTTTAAAAAGTAAAGCCATGCATTGACCTTGACTGCTTCTGACTCTATAGACATTCATGTTGTCTTCCTAAACACAATATTGTGCAATTACCACTGAAAACAATATTTTGCAAGTATTTAGACAGCATTGTGTTTCTTCTGTATTTTTCCAAAATCTGCTTCAGCTGTGTCCTTACTAGAAATGAAAAATCTGTTAAGGAGGAAAAGAAAGAACAAGGTAACTACTCAATTTCTTTCCATTTATACTGCCTAGAATGTTTCAGGTTCAAAGAACCTCCAAAATATATGTTATAAGAATATGTTACAAACCATCCACATGTGCATCTGATTCTCTTTATACTGCCGTGTTTCCCCAAAAATACAACATGTCCTCATAATACAGCCATGCCACATTTTTCTGGTGGGCAAAAATATAAGCCCACTCCCCCTGCATATAAGCCCCCTGGACAACCCCTGACCTCCGGCTAGGCAGAGCGCCGCTCACCAACCTAGCAGTATCCCGAAGGTGCAAAGCTGTGGGAACCTGGGGGGAGGCAAAGGTGATCGCATTGCTTGGTGCCTTCAGGATTCTGCTAGGTTGGTGAGCAGAGCTGTGTCCAACTGAAGAGGGGGGTTGCAGGGCAGTTGCTCTCTTGTGAGCAGGCTCCCAAAGAGCCGGGCACAGCCTCCTGGACGAATGGCTGTGTTGCGCTGTCGCAGCAGCGCAACACAACAACCATTAAGTGACCACACTCATGAGTAGCCACCCGGCAAACCCCCTTTACAGCCAGGCACTGTGCCATTCACTGACCTAGGGGTATCGCCAAGCCGCATGAGCGCCTATTCACCGCCACCTGGCTCCCGCGGCTTGGCAACTTCCAAATGCCAGTGAATGCTGCTCTACACGGCTGGAGAGGGGGGGGGTGCATGAGTGGCTGTTCTGCTCTCGCTTACCCACCTCCCAATGCATGGCCCAGCTATCATTACAGAGCCAGGGCACCTCCATGACAGCGCAACAGAGCCATTCGCCCATGAGGCTGTGCCCAGCTCTTTGGGAGCCCGCTCACAAGAGAGCAGCCACATGGCAACCCCAAAACAATAAGCCCTCCCCCCATAATAAAGCCCAAGCCATATTTTGTAGGTAAAAAGAAAATAAGACCCTGTCGTATTTTCAGGGAAACACAGTATGTTACTATGGTTTTTGTTAAGTAATTAAGCTCCCCGTTGGGAGAGTGAGTATGCAGAGAAGCGTAATGAGAGTGATATGGAATAACACGCACAAACCAGCATACAGAGACACTGAATAGTATAAAAATATAGTAGTTTACTATGTAGAAATATAGAAGTATTCAGAGTTCAGTTAACAGTCCAAGTCATACATGGTTCAGTCAGTCAGTTATCTATATTCTCAGTTTAACACACAAAGTAGCTAACAGTAGCAAGGCTCAGTAACAAACAGTGTCCACGATCAGCATCTAACAAACAGAGAGAGAGCTAACAGCCATTCTGGCTCCCTCTTATAGCTGCTTGAGGTAACAAACCAATTACATTTCTCTAACATTTAAAGTAACAGTAACATAATCATAGCTTAATATACATTGCCAAGCCAAGCCTAGGGCTACATCCCTAACACTCTCCCCTCTTGGGTTGTCAATGTATTTACACACAACTTCACATTCTTAATTCATAAACATCACAGTAATGATTTCTGTATTTCTTTAACACACAATACAGTACATAATGTAGGTTCAAGATACATTGCAAAATGCATCCATTATCACACATAGAATCTTTTATATCAACATCATCTAACTCATCGGGGTTTACATAATTTCCATCCATAATGGTTTACATAATTCCTATTCACTCCAGTTTTACACTTATATAACCCTTTGTGTCCCCTTGCATATTTACTTGAAGGTAGATCAGTCTTATCAAGCACTCCCAAATCCTGCAATGATTTACACTCTCTATTCATTGCGGCTTGTCCTACCTTTCCATCCTCAGTTGGATACATTGTCAGCTCATGGTATGCAGCAGGTAACTTATCCACCTTACATGCAACAGATGCCCGATACCTATCAGGTGGCCGCATTACATGGGTTGACCTTCTGGGTAACTCAGGGCTTATAGGTGGACTATCCTGAATGTCCTCCTGCTTTATCACTTCATCCTGACTTTTCACTTCCTCCTCCTGAGTAGACTCCTTCACTTCATCACACGTTTCTGGTATTCCTGATACATTATTTTGATCTACTCGGGTTTCAATTACTACCTCATCATTGCTTATTTCCAGTTTATCCCAACCAACATGCTCTAAAAACTTAGCATTTGCACTGTGATGGATCTTAATTGTCCCACGTTCCCAGAACCTATAAGATCTATGATTTGAGTCATAACCAACAAATATTAACTGCCTTGCATGAGTTTGTCCCTTTAACCTAATCTGTGCAGGAATATGCACCCATGCAGGAACTCCAAACGTGTGCAAATAGCTCAAATCAGGTTTCCTACCATGCCAACGAGTAAATGGTACCTCTCCAGTAGAAGCATTTACAACGTTGTTCAGTAAATGATTACCACCCATCATGGCGTCACCCCATAATGTTTCAGGCAATCCTGAATCGGCTAACATGGTTTTAGTCAAAGCTTGTAACGTTTGCCCCCTTTGTTCTACAAACAAATTATGTTGAGGTCTATAAGGAGCAGAACGTTTATGCTCAATACCAGCTGTTTTTAACATACTTTGGAATTTATAATTTGTAAACTTCGTCCCATTATCAGTAACTACAGTAATAACCTTGGCTTTTATCTTCCTTTCCGCAAACCTCAGCCAATTAAAAAAATGTTGAAATGTTTCTGTCTTGTCTTTCATTCAGTAGCAGAAACCATATCTTGAGTAATGATCCATGATACTCAAAACAGGCACCTCCCAAACTGGGTTTTATAGATCCAATTAGATCAGCAAATACTACTTATAGAGGTTTCTCAGTCTTAAAGCTGTCTAGCCTGTTTGCAGGATTAGCCTTACTCTTTTCCTTACTGCAAATGTTACAGTTCAAACACTTAGTACATGGCTTCAACTTAATACCTTCCACTATTTTAGCTGTTTGTTGTAATGTTTTAAAGTTAATATGCTCCAGGTGCCTGTGTAACAAATGCATGCATTCATCGTGCTGTTTAGCATTTGTATACACAGAATTAACTACACTTTCATCAGCCATTACATACAAACCATTCTTTAAATTAGCAGTAATCATTTTACCTGCTTTCTCTATGAGACATTTATCTCCCCTAAAGGTTACTACATAGCCAATCTTAACAAGAGCTCTTACTGATAATAAATTAAATTTCAGTTTAGGTATATACAACATGGATAAATACTCATTTACAAATGAACACCTTGCCATACTTTCACCAGATGCTTTCAACCTCCATCCATTTGCCAAAGATACATGTTGCTTGCTGGCGGACATTTTTATAAAACAATTCTTATTTCTAGTAATGCATTGTGATGCTCCACTATCAACAACCCATGAATCATGGCTTATTGGTGCATTTCTAGATATAGTCAAAGTAGACATACCTAAGTTGACATTATCATTTTTCTTAGCCTTTCTAGTATTCTGTCATTTTTTCATTTTTACAGAATCTAGCTATATGCCCCTTTGCCCCGCAAGAAAAACATTTTCTAACAGTATAAGCAGTTGAAGGTGACTCTTCATGTTGTGGTGGTTTCTCTCTCAGTTGTTCTCTTTCCAACCTCCTTCTGGACTCTTCCAACAAGCGTGCAGTTATGTCAGTCAATGTTAGTTCATTTCGGGTTAGGACCTCGAGGGATGATACAAAATCATCATAACACTCATCCAGTAATGACAGAATTAAATATTTGCAGGTCTATTATTCACAGATTGCCTTATTCATGAGCATATATGGAATATATGGATACTTTTTTTAAAATCTGAAGAAAAACCTACCAAACATATTCATGGGGTCAATATCATAAACCAGAAAAGGCAGAAATCACAGGGCCGTGTTGTTGACGGCATTATGATCTCAGTGAATATGTGCGTTACAAGTCTGTTGCCTGTCCAAGCACACAACTACTTGAAAGTATAAGGGAGAAGCTAAATAAGGTTCTAGGAACTCCTCAGGGTCAAGATTAATGAAAACAATTATAGGAATAATTTGTGTTCCAATGGCATCAATAGTCATCCATTATATGTGAAAGGAGCAGGGTAGAAATAATAGCATGTCAAGGCAGCAAAGATAAACTGGCTTTTCCCACAACATCACCATCAACCAGAGTCCTCTTCCTCAGGTTCTTTTCATTTCTTCCCAATCCAATCAGATACTACCATTTTCTTTGATGCTAGGGACTATCCCTGTTGGTCTGCTGCAATGTCCATCCAAGGTCTTGATTGTTGCTTGGAATAAAGTGGCTGCTGAGGCATTGGATTGGATTGCACCCATCTCTTTCCTTTTCATCACTCCCCATGCTTTACAGAAGAGTTGAGATATCAAATAGGAGAAGAGATATTTAGAGCATTGCTGGTGTTCAGTAGGTATGAACTCTACTGAAAACAGGTGGAAACCACTATTAATGAATTCTTTTGATTGTGGTTGTAAGGGTGGTAAAGTGTCAGTACTTCTCCACCTTTACTGTATCTGCAGAATGCTATTCCACACCACTATTTTGTGAGACACCGACCCTCTTTGGTAAGGAGGATTTGGAGAACTTTTTCCATGGGTTTATTGAAATATGTGTGTGGCATCTGTTGGATTAAATCGCAGAGGTCCCAGCAGTGTCTCATTACTCCCATGAGTCATCAGTACTATGCAAGCTGTCCTGGTTGCCTGATGGTTTCCAGGTGTAATTCAAGGTGCTATTTCTGTGCTTACACTTTCCTGGATAATCAGGAATGTTAATGGCTGCATGATGGCTTGGCTCTTTGAAGGCATTGCTTTTTCTAAGATTGTTGAATTCTTTTCATTTTTGTTATGATCATCATCTATCTGAAGGGTTGCACAATTACATACTACTCTTTATAGCTTTTAGTGGATTAAAGTACCAAAATAGATGGAATCATAGCATGAAATATGGATGCACTAAGAAATCAGGATCAAGTATCAAATTCAACAGCATCAGTTCCATCATTTATAAATTTGGGGACTTTGGGATGAATTTTTCCAAAGATCAGCAAACTCTGACTGTTATAAAGGAAGTCCACTTCTTAAGGATGCAGGAGAAGCATTTTCATGCATTAATGGAACGTGGACAAAACAGTATTTCCAATTCTATGATTCAGTGAGTTGCCTCCTTCAGGCGCAGACAACAACATATTTGCTCTTTGTTTATTAGTTTTATTAGTTTTCTATGACGTAAGGTGGCATCAGTGATGTGCAGTCAGGTGAGGCAGGGGAGGCACAGCCTCACCACTGTCATCATGAAAAAAAAAAGGAAAAGGAAAAAGGCGAGAGCTGAGGTCACGTTGAGCTAGTTGCTGCTTGAGCCTGCCTCACCATGGATGACTGCTTAACTGTTTTAAAAAGCCTCCAAAAACCGCCCTCTACTATGAGGCAGGAGAACTGTGTGCCGCTCCTATGTCAGGAATTTTTAGGCTTTTAACCCTTAAGTTAAGCAAGGGTTAAAAGCCTAAAAATTACTGATGTAGGGGAGGCACCCAGTTCTCCTGCCTCATAGTAGAGGGCGGTTTTTGGAGGCTTTTTAAAACAGTTATGCAGTCATCCATGGTGAGGCAGGCTCAAGCAGCAACTAGCTCAACGTGATTATTATTCACAGATTGCCTTATTCATGAGCATATATGGAATATATGGATACTTTTTTTAAAATCTGAAGAAAAACCTACCAAACATATTCATGGGCTCAATATCATAAACCAGAAAAGCTAGAAATCACAGGGCTGTGTAGTTGATGTTATTATGATCTTAGTGAATATGTGCTTTACAAGTCTGTTGCCTCTCCACGCACACAACTACTTGAAAGTATAAGGGAGAAGCTAAATAAAGTTCTAGGAACTCCTCAGGGTCAAGATTAATGAAAACAATTATAGGAATAATTTGTGTTCCAACGGCATCAATAGTCATCCATTCATAGTATATGTGAAAGGAGCAGGGTAGACATAACAGCATGTCATATTAGTATGTAGTGCATGGTTTAATAAAATTGCTATCATGCCCAAATCAATTATTCAAAGTCCTTGAAGACCGCCATTTCTGCCATGGCCCCCACCCTTTGGAATATCATGTTTCCAAAGTAAATTCCACTTCCACCATCTTGGCCTTCCCAAAGACCCTAAAGCCCAGCTTTGCCAACTGGCTTGTGACCCTGATGGGGAATCCCATTTTGGAGGTGGCGGTAGACTAGTACAATATCTCCACCTAGTCTACACATTGGTTTTTTATCCATTTTAATATTAATTTTAATGTTTTAGTTTTTAATGGCTGATATTTTAATGTTTTAATCCTATAATAGTTTTATTCTGTATTTATGATATTGTATAAATTGCCTAGAATCACACATTGCCTAGAGATGCACAGTGTAAAATATTTAATGAAGGAAAGGAAGGAAGGGAAGGGAAGGAATGGAAAGAGAGAAAGGAAGGAAGGAAGAAAGGAAGGAAGGAAGGAAGGAAGGATGGAAGGAAGGAAGGAAAAAAGGAAGCCTACAGCTATCTTGGAGTACAGCTAGAAATTGTAAGGTAACAGAAATCCCTAATGCCAATGTGTAGTTCTAGAGGCCTAGGTTCCATTTGATTTTTGATAGCCACACATTATCCCCAAATCTCTTTTCAACTAAATTACTTTCTTCCAGTGTGGATGGGACAGTAGATGGATCTGTTAGATACTTATACCAACTACAGTGGTTTCCACCAAGGTCCTATATTCCAGCGGGAACAGAGGTTTAATTCTATTGGTTGAAGGGTCTGACAGCTTCCTATAAAAGGGCTGCTGTCAGACTCAACCTTCGCTGGGTTGTTCTTACTTGTTGTGTTATAATAAAGAGCTGTTGTTACCGTTAAGCCTGTGTGTGCCTATCCATTACCAATCCAACACTGGTGACGAAGGTGGGATTGGAAGGCAACTAGGTGAACTGAAAAGAACGTAGCGATCCAGCAAGCTCAGCCCAGCTTCAAGCAGCCATTTTTGAGCGGCAATCTCAAAACACCCTCTGACTCCGTGTGACCCAGTCACTGAGCACTGGGACTCATAAATGCTACAATTTGACTGCTTCCTCAAGGCAAACAACCTTATGGGCCTTTCTGAAGGCCACAAGAACAACATGTTCCTCGGGTACTGCAGCCAGGAAGTTTCGAGATGGCAAAAGACCTCTCTGAGCCGACACCGCTCCAATCGGTTGCCTGGTCCATGCTACAGCAGACACTTAGGACTTATTACGTGCATAAGCCGTCCAAGCACGTTCGCCGGCATGAATTCAATATCAGGAATCAGAAGGAGGGTGAATCCATTAACAAGTACGTTGCTGCACTCCCTAAGGCCGCAGTGTATTGCAAATTCAGAGACTTAGATGAGCTGATTCAGGACCGCATACTATGTGATGTATGGGATATCAATTTACAGAGGAGGTTGCTCGCAAAATCAAACTTCACTCTGCAGATTGCCTTGGACGAAGGCAGGGCATCAGAATCAACCGTCAAATTGACTGAAACTCTGCAGTGGCAATGCGCACCCCAAGAAGCGCGGAAAAGCACATACATTCATCGCAAGGCCGCAGAGCCCGAGAGTTCTGAAGGAGAAGATGACAGTTGCCACATGCGCAGTAGCCAGGCATGCACATTCAAACAGCATCTCCCACCTTGTGCAAGCTGTGGAGGAGACCATGTCAGATCGGCTTGCCTTTTCCGTGATGCAACCTGCCAGCTCTGCGAGCAAAAGGGGCACATCACAAAGGTGTGTGTGCTGGAGCGAATTCCCTGCCACTGCCTGGCAGCCTAGAGGTGCACCAAGCTGCCAACTGAGGCCCAGCCAAGGGGCCTGGAAGAAGCTACCATGGCGCTTAGAGGGCAACGACAGAGTCACCCACCACACATCAATCGGACAAGTCCACACCAGGCGGCCAAAAATGCTGAAGGTCATAGTCCTCATTGAGTACTCTCCATGTGAGATGAAGATCGACACCGGGTCATCACTGACCATCATACCATGGTCTACCCTGAAACAGGCTATCCCTAGCCTCAAGAAGCAGCACCTTCGCACCCCTGACATCCGCCTACGTGATTACCAGGGAAACTGAGTCCCCATCATGGGCTACTGCACCTTCAAAGGTGAACTTCAAACAGTTCAGCGGGAAACTCCCAGTGACAGTGGTCAGCAGCAACCTGCAGAGCCTCTTAGGGCTAGATTGGTTCCAAGCCCTGGGCCTAGAGGTGACCGGTATCAATGCTTTGAAAGATGACGGAGCTGAAGCCATCTTTAAGGAGTTCGAGGACGTCTTTGGCACCAGTCTGGGTAAGTATGTGGGGACCCCAATTTCATTTAATTTGGACCCCAACATAGCCCCAATAAGGCTAAAACCCAGGAGAGTACCTTTTGCTCTCTGCCCCAAAATTGACAGGGAAATTGACAAGGTCATGGGCCAGGGAATCCTAGAGCCAGTCGATCATGCATGCTGGGAGATTCCTATAGTGACACCTATCAAATCTGATGGGTCAGTCCACATCTGCACGGACTACAAATGCACAATTAATAAAGCGCTGCAAAAAAGCACCTACCCTGTACCCATTGTACAGCACCTCCTCCATTTATTAGGCCCTGGAAAATTTTTTGCTAAATTGGACTTGGCGCAGGCATACCAATAATTGCCTGTAGATGGAGCTATGGCAGAGGCCCAAACCATTGTGATGCACAGGGCTGCATTCAAATGTCACCGCCTGCAATTCGGCATTAGTATCACCCCTAGACTGTTCCAAAGCATCATGGAACAATGGATTCCAGGAGTCATCAGCTATTTTGACGACATCTTGGTATCGGCTGCAAATGAGGCACAACTTTTAAAACGAGTACGAGCAGTTTTAGCTAGAATTAGAGACAAAGGCCTCCGTCTCAAAAAGGAGAAATGCCAAATTAACATGCCAAGGGTTGAATTCCTATGGTACCTGATCGATGATTCTGGGATTCACTCGACCACACAAAAAATCAAAGCAATTCAGGACGCCCCCACACCTTGCAATCAAACCGAGCTGCAGGCGTTCCTCGGGCTCCTTAATTTCTACAGCGTCTTTCTTAAACAGAAAGCCACTGTTGCTACATCGTCTCCTGTGTAAAAACGCGAAGTGGTCCTGGGGAAAAGCTGAGGCTGCCGGATTTGCCGTGGTAAAATGACTCCTGTCAGCAGATTCTTTCCTTGTCCAGTACAGCCAGACCCTGCCATTGTTGCTGACCTGCAACTCTTCACTGTTCAGTGTCGGTGCCATCATCAGCCACCATATTCCCAACAGAACTGAAGCCCCTATTGCATTTTACTCCAGGACCCTATCCGCCGCAGAGAGGAACTACAGCCAGATGGACTGTGAGGCTTTGGCTGCTGTGACAGGAGTAAAAAGGTTTCACGAGTACCTCTATGGACGGGACTTCGAACTGATTACAGACCACAAGCCATTGTTGGGTTTACTGGCTGGGGACTGTCCTACCCCAGTGAGAAAGCATATTGACCAACTCCGTGGCTGCCTCTCCAACTCCACTCTTAGACAACCAGAGGTAACTCCTGCATGAGTTAGCCAAAGCCCTTCCCAAATGGAACAAACTTCCACAGTCATCTCAAGTCTGAAGGTACCGGGAAACTTATCTGGTTTTGTTGCAGGCCTGCAGTGAGCTCCGAGCAAACCAGCTCCAGAAGGTCCAGCTGCGGCCTGTGAAAGGTTCCAAGAGCTTCCACGAAGCGGAGCTGCGGAGCAAACAGGTCTGTCCAACCTGTCCAAGGAAACCCCTCCTACTGAACTGCACAGGTCAGGCAGAGCTACCCAAAAGCCCACCTACCTGCCTGACTACGTTACCAGTAGGATTATTCCATCTAAGAGGGGAGGGGTGTTAGATACCTATACCAACTACAGTGGTTTCCACCAAGGTCCTCTGTTCCGGCAGGAACAGAGGTTTAATCCTATTGGTCGAAGGGTCTGACAGCTCCCGATAAAAGGGCTGCTGTCAGACTCAACCTTCAATAGATTGTTCTTACTTGCTGTGTTATAATAAAGAGCTGTTGTTATTGTTAAGCCTGTGTGTGCCTATCCATTACCCAATCCAACAGATACGACAAGGTAGGGTTGTACCACCTATTTATGGTCGCTTTAGGACATAGTTTCCCAGACAAATATCAGCAAACTCTGACTGCTATATGGAAAGGCCATTTCTTAAAGATGCAGGAGAAGCATTTTCATGCACTAATGGAAGGTTGACAAAAAATCATTTCCAATTCTATGATTGATTGAGTTGTCTCCTTCAGGCTCAGGTAGCAACATATTTGCTCTTTGTTTATTTGTTATTAGACATAAAGTAGCATACATAGCAGTCAGTTTGCTCCATAATAGCTCAGTGAAAAGGGGAATTGTTCTCACTCTTTCTGCTCAATCTTCTTCATGTGGTTTTTAAGAGCTTCCTTTGCTGAAGGAGACTTGAACGTTCAACATCTGGTACAAGTATAAATCCATTCACAATGCAGTGTTGTATTGAATATAATACTCCAGTGTGTTGGCACCCTTCATCAAGTACGTTTCATTTTTTCCCACCCCACATTAGATTCTGTCACTTTTGGGATTGTCACCATTCCTTTTTTCCTGTCCCTTAGAAGAATTGGTAATATTTCCTCTCAGAGATAATGCTTTTATAGTCTCCTGTATAGTTCTTGTGTTCTTATGAAGTCGGTTTTCTGATCTAATCTACCTCTTGGGCAACAGGTTGTTCCCTCAGAATGGAAAAATCTCAAGAGGTATTCAGCGTAAATTACTTTCTTCCAGTGAGGAAAAATCAAGCAATAAGATTAACATGGTAAATAGATGCATACACTCACAAATTAGAATCAATACAATAGTAAAAGCATTTTTTATTATTTGAATTATTTAACATTTAGTCAGAATTAAGCATGTTTAATATTATTTTCTGGCCAAAATGACATCAAAGACATTTCCTTTCTTAAACTGAATATCTTGAAAGCCAGCAGTTTGGAAGAGCATTCGATGCTCCGATTCTTTCCGTGATTTTCCTTCAGATATAACCAACATTATGATGCAGTACAAATGAGCAGGAAGCGACTCACGTATTTTGTCATCAACAACTGGGTCCACTGCCAAGATGCCACCACCTGTTGCAAAGTAATTTATTAAATCAGGAATAGGCTACCTACAAAAGAGATGATGTCCTTCATCTCATTTTCATGTTTATGGCTGTGACCTTTCTCTCAACTTTTTTCCTCTCTTCTGAAAATATTGCTGTGGGCTCTTTTTCCCTAAGCCAGTGATGGCGAATCTATGGCACGCGTGCCACAGGTGTCACGCAGAGCCATTTGTCAGGGCACGTGAGGCGCTGCCCTGTCAGCTGACCAGCGCGCATGCGTGCACTGGCCCGCTAAGTTCACCTTTTTAAAAGCCATTTTTTGCCCTCCCCAGGCTCCAGAGGCTTTATAGGAGCCTGGGGAGGGCGAAAAGAGCCTCCCCCGCCCTCCCAGAGGGCCTCTGGAGGCTTCAGGGACCATCCGGAGGCTTCCCTGAAGCCTTCAGAGCACTCAAAAGGATCCTCGGAGGGTCGTTTTGAGCACTCCGAAGGCTTCAGGAAGCCTCTGGATGGTCCCTGAAGCCTCCGGAAGGCCTTCGGGGGGGGAGGCTCTTTTCGCCCTCCCAAGGCTCCTATAAAGCTTCTGGAGCCTGGGAAGGCCTTCGGGGGGGGAGGCTCTTTTCGCCCTCCCAAGGCTCCTATAAAGCTTCTGGAGCCTGGGAAGGGTGAAAAAAGCATTTAAAAATAGGGGGTCACGCGTTATGCGTGCATGCACACTGGGGGGGTCACGCATTGCATTATGGGTGCGGCACGCCCACACACAACCCCCCTGCGCTCCACCCACTTGTGGCACGTGAGCCAAAAAAGGTTCACCATCGCTGCCCTAGGCAAACTCCATGCTCCATTTTAGTCTCCTGAGAATCCTTAAAGATATATAAAATATTATGCCGACCCTGGATCCTTCATCATAACATATGCCACTTTAGCCCATTTACCACAGGATTGCTTCCCAGACTCTGCCGACGTTTTATGACTGAAGCATCAGGAAAGTTCTAAGAAATCTTTCCACAACTGGACTTTATTTAAATCCAACACGTGGCATTTCTCTGTCTTGGAAGAGTAAGAAAGAAACAGTTTTCATAGCATAGGTTTCATAGGCACCTATGGAAGGAACTGGTTTCCATAGTATAGTAATACTTCAATGTTGGTTAGGGAGCGCACAAAAAGCTTCTGTGGCCCAGGAGGCTTCAGTTTGCTCCCTGCCTTGTTCTCCCCAACCCACCAGACTTACAAGTTCCAGGCTTCTCCTTGAGCCATCGTCTCCTGGTCTACTCTATTGACCTTTTTGTGCAGCTGCTGACAACTATGTCAAGCCAATGTTTGCCAGACAGCTAGCAAACACAATGTTCTGAAGGATAGAAAGGCTAGCACATGGAGTAGAGGGGAACTCATGTGTGGGCTGGAAAAAGGAAATTGGGATAGTGGAGATAGCAATAGCAATAGCACTTAAGACTTATATATTGCTTTATAGTGCTTTACAGCTCTCTCTAAGCGGTTTACAGTGTCAGCATATTGCCCCCAACAATTTGGGTCCTCATTTTACCCACCTCAGAAGGATGGAAGCAGGGGTGAAATTCAGCATGTTCTGTCAGGTTCTGGACAACCAGTAGCAGAAATTTTGAGTAGTTCGGAGAACCATCAAATACGACCTCTGTCTGGCCCCAGAGTGGGGTGGGAATGGAGATTTTGCAATATCCTTCCCCCAGGAGTGGGGACGGAATGGGGATTTTGCAGTACCCTTCCCCTGCCACACCCACCAAGCCACGTTCACAGAACCAGAAGAAAAAAAATGAATTTCATCACTGGATGGAAGGCTGAGTCAACCTTGAGCCTGGTGAGATTTGAACTTGTAAATTGCAGGCAGCAGAAGTAGCCTACAGTACTACACTCTAACCACTGTGCCACCAAGACCTGAGCTTCCTTTCTCTGGCCCAACAAAGTGATTCCCTTCTGCAGGGGAAGGCCTGCTGTGGATCAGGAAAAGAAAGCTCTGTCAGTCTCCAAGAAAGATATAGAGTGATTCTTCCAAACAGATGTCTTTATTGTTCTACATGTACAGACAGAATCTTGCCAAACTGAAGCAGACTACTACCTTCATGAAGTGTAAGTCTGGGGACGATTAGGGGAGAGTTGGTTTCATCCTCTTTCTCTTACACAAACTATCTGAACTAAGTTGTCTTTAATTCTCTGGAATGACACCCCGCCCCCTTCCTGGGAACCTGCCCAACTACATTCCATCACTTATCAAACCTTTGGGATCCAAGCTTCCTTTCAAAGCTTCCTAGTGCAAAGGTCCCCTTCCATGCATGAAGAGAAATTGCCTGCCCTTTTTTGGCATGCAGTTTTTCAGCTCCCCTCACTTAATGAGCCACACAACTGCTTAACAGTCACAACTAAAAGACCCAGGATTGTGGTCATTGAGCAATGTGGTCACATGCTTTACGTGTAATCCTTGACTTACAACCCAATTGGGCTCAAAATTCCTGATGTTAAGCCAGATAGGTGTTAAATGAGTTTTGCTCCATTTTATGATTTTTCTTGCCACAGTTGTTAAATAAATCTCTGCAGTTGTTAAGTTAGTAACACAGTTATAAAGTGAATCTGGCTTCCCCATTGACTTTCATTGTCAGAAGGTTGAAAAAGGTGATCAAATGACCCCAGAACACCACAAACATCACAAATAGAAACCAGTTGCCAAGCATCTGAATTTTGATAATATGCCCATGTAACTTCAAACAGTCACTAAAAGAATAGTTGTAAGTTGAAGACTACCTGCATCACTTAATGACTGCAATGACCTACAGCCAAACTTCTGAGCCCCTTTTAGGTCATAAGTGAGCACTATCTCACTTGTCACAGGTTGTTGCAAATACATAAAAAAAAGCTATGCATCGCTCTTGTTGGCTTGCTTGTCTTCCCATTCACAAATGTCAATTTTTCTTTTTCTAGCAATACCTACCTGGCTTACAGGCTGTAAACACTTTTGTTAGCAGCTGGATGCACTTTTCATCACTCCAGTTAAACAAGACTCTTGAAATGATGTAAAGATCTGCTTCAGGAATTGGATCTTTAAAAAAATCCCCTGTAATAAAAACAAATCTCTTCATAAGGTAGGAAATTTTTAATTCTACTAACAACTTGGAGAAACAATTTACTCCTCTGTTCATAAAGCTTGCTCTAAAAGTATACTGGCTTTTTTTCAACTACTGCTTTGAAATGACAGAGATATTGATTCAAAGCGCATATTACCTTCATGGAAAGAGATCCGAGAGTCATCTGAAAACGTATTATATTTTTTTGATATTTCCACAACTCCAGGAAGATCAAAAAGTTTCATGGTACAATTTGGATATACTGAAACCAATTCCTTAGCAAAGCCACCACTGCTTCCTTGAAAAAAAGTACACAATGGAAAAAAGAAACCATGTAATATTCTGTTTATCAACATTTTTAATAAATGTGCATATATCAAACTTATTAAATGTGCATCTTCCCAACAGAGGGATGTACAATTTAATCAATAAATAAACATTTTACAACCCTGTAATCCCTTTTATCCAGAGGGAATCAGGGCAACTGAATAGAGTTGAGCTTTTACTGGCCGATGCCCTATGTGGAGTTTGCAGCAGATATTTTCTCTTTGCACCCTGATAGAGAAACATATATCGCTCCCTATGATTGGACTCTCAACCTTCTGAGTGGAAGCCAGCAACTTCACCTCTGGGCCAGCACGTCACTTAATATAATAACATATTAAAAATGAATAATTTTTAAATTTAAAATTGCAAGAGATGGGAGACTTAAAGAAAATACAGGTGTGAGTGGGGGAGGGAGCGTCATTGATTCTCTCTTATGGATGTGTAGGCTCTAATGTCCCACACATATGCCTACACAGCCAGGTTTTGACCTTTGCAGAAAGACAAAAGATTGGAAGCTTTCCTAACCTCTAGGGGCAAAGGTTCCACAAAGCAGGAACAACGGCAGAAAAAGCCATCTTCCTTGACGCTGCCAATCAGAATTATCTCACTGACAGATTCTGTAGCAGATATACAGCAGCCCGAAGGTGAGGTTCTTCCCCACAAGCCCTGGTGCAATTGGCAGCTTGCCTGCTTCGATGCAGATAATAGTTCCCAAGCTTGGAATTGGGGAGGGGTATGCAACATGACAGAGAGGTCCTTCTCCCCAAGGCCAGGGTGCAATTGACATTTTGCCAGCTTGGATGCTGATAAAAGTTCCCAAGGATGGAATGGGGTGTGTCTGTGTCTCCGTGTTGTGACCTGTCAGCCATTGGCCCCTCCGGCAGCCAAATCAGATGAGAAGGAGCTGTGGGAGGCTAGGAGGCAGATCATCAAGGCAACCTCGGAGCTCCGAGGTGGGGGGAGAGGGAATGGAACTGGCAGAGAGAGATACAGAGGCAGAGCCTGGGCCAGTCATCAGCCCTCAGATGGACAGTCAACAGCTCCCAGGTCTGGAGGTGGCTGATGAGGAAGAGGACGAACAGCTGGGTCCAGTGCCTGATGCACGGATCCACAGAAGGCAGAGGAGAGGAGAGCAGTGGAAAACCATGGGCCGATCCTTGGGAAGGAAGAGCCACCACTGCTAGCAAAGCCCCACCCTAACTCTGGGGATAAAAGGCAGGGGACGAAGATGAATAGATGTGGCAGACAGCTATTCATCTTACAGATGGACAGATTTGTTAGCCTGCGGTGAGAGAGAAACTTTTTGCTGGGGCTGCTGCCACTCCTAATAAAGGAATCTTTGCGTTAACCTGAGAAGATTTGTCATGTTTGGGGAGCTGGGTCAGAACAGTCTGTATCTGTGCTGGTGTCTCTATGTCAGTATGTCAGTATGTCCGTGTCTATGTTCGCCTCACTCAGGCCAGGCTGGCTTTGGAAACCAGAGGAGAATGTCCAGGCCCATGGCAAGTTGTACCCTTGGCGAATTGCCCAAGAGGAGCTGTCCCATGGCCAGGTGGCAATGTCTAGTTATTCCATTCCATTCTGGATAAGCCCTTGCAGGGTGGGATGGTTTTTTTGGTGTTTTGGGGGGGGGGGCGGGTTTGCAAGACTTCAGTACAGATTTGTGATTTCCTTCTTCTTAGGGTTGAGAAAAAATGATTGGCCCAAGGTCACCCATCTAGGTTTATCTCTAGAGATGGATTAGAACTTCTGGTCTCCCAGTTTCTAGACTGAATGTCCTTAACACAGGGGTGTCAAACTGAAGGCCCGTGGGCTGTATGCAGCCTGCAATATGGTTGGATCTGGCCCGTGGGACCATTCTGAAAAATGTAAGGGTCCAGCCCATGTCACTTTGGTCCAGTCTACCCAGCTGGCTTAATCTTCATTCAATGCATCATGGCAATATCATCCCAGGCAAGGGAGAGAAAATGAAGAAAAAGTGTTTTCATCTTCAAAAATGCCCCCACCTCTTTCCAAACAGTCCCAGGATTGCTACTTATTGTGAGACATCCAATAATTCTGATCAGTTAAACCATTTAAAATTAGATATTTAAAAATAAGGTTCAACACTCTAGAACAAAAAAGATCATACGATAGCATCCTACAACTCTACTTTTGCGATCAGGGAATTAATCGATCAATCAATCACAATAGAGCTGGAAGGGACCTTGGAGATATTCTAGTCCAACCTCCTGTTCAAGTAGGAGACCCTCCAGTGATGAAGCATCCACAACTTCTGAAGGCAAACTGTCCCACAAGTTACAAGGTCTTGACAGAGCCAGAGACATCTTTCAATCCAATTTTACCAGAATATTACACAGTATCAAATTGATAGTAAGGTGCATGATGAAAACCTTCGGGTACTTACCACCCAGATCACAAATGAGCTGAAAACCAGAAAGATCAAAAGCAGAGACCACATCTTTCCCATGCAGATTCCAACCCTCACTCATGAACCTTAAAAAGTTTTCAACACCTTCCTGTGAACTAGAATTGAAATTTGCATTGGTGGATGATTAACAAACACATGAAATACAGTATGATTAACATCTGATCATAAATCTAGAATTATATTTTTCATTATGTAGCCATGGTTTCTGCAAGCTTTTGTGTTAATTATCTGGTTTTAAAGAGCAGATTATTTAATATTTGTCTTGACGTTTGATGGCATTAGTAATCCATATGACCTAGATGAATTATTCTCATTTCATCCAATTCATACCCTGAGCAATTCCTGGGCAGAATTGCTGGATACTGTATGCCAATATTTGCCTTAGGATTAGCTGTCCTGGAAGGATCTCAAAAATAACCAACATTCTTGTGGATTGGCATTTGAACAATAGAAAATATCTGACAAGGATTTGGAAGAATCTCTGGTTAATGGATAAAGAATTAAAGAATTAAATGTTCCTAGACTGGACCATGCTGCATCTTCTACTTTTTTCTCCCAAAATAAGACAGGGTCTATTTTCTTTTGACTCCAAAAATAAGCACTTGGCCTTATTTTAGGGGAGGTCTTATTATTTTTGAGGTGCAGGAAGTAGCAAGCATGGTCACCTCATGGTTGCTGCTCCATTGCAATATTTTCGAGCATGGTCACCTCATGGCTCCCCTTATTTTCAGGGGAGGGCTTATTTTAGCACTTGAGCTCAAAAACCCGATTGGACTTATTATCCAGGGAGGTCTTATTTTGGGGGAAACAGGGTAGCAATTGATCTGTAGATGATCTAGTTCTACTTTTAGATTCCAGTTCTCCATTTTGAAAATTAATTCTCACTCAATGACACAGGTTGTAAGAATATTCCAATTCCAGCCTCAGCAGCAGCACCTCCCACCTGCAATTTGTTCCTTCTCTTAGCGCCCACCAAAGCACTGCCCCTGCTCAGCTGCCCTCTCTGCCGCCATGCCCTCCCTGCGTACCCGACCGCTGGCCTGAGGGGCAGTGAGTGATGGCCGTGTGGGATAGCTGGTGACGGCTACTGCTCCTGGGCTGGCTGTGGGTCATGCTGCTCAGCAGGCAGTGCCTCGAATCCCTGCTGCCGCCGCCTCGCCACCTCAACAGCAACACCTCCCACTTGCAGTACCGAGGCAAGGAAGAAGATCGAGATACGTGGAGCCACAGATTCCCCACTTTACCTCAGCCCACTACTCACCTCCTTGGGTGGGACCTGAGCACGCACAGGGTGAGTGGAGTTTGTGACCAACTTTAAAATGAATGGGGCTGTTTGTGACTAAATGGGACAGAGAACATAGAGGGATGCAAGGAAACATGGAGGTAATCTAGTCCAACCCCTTTCCAAGGCCGTCCTTATACTTCCTTCTCTTTGAGAGCTGTCAGTGGCAGACAGAAATGGTGTGTGTGTGTGTGTGTGTGTGTGTGAGAGAGAGAGAGAGAGAGAGAGAGAGAGAGAGAGAGAGAGAGAGAGAAAGAAAGAAAGAAAGAAAGTTGGAGAGAGAGAGACAAGAAGGAAGGAAGGAAGGAAGGAAGGAAGGAAGGAAGGAAGGAAGGAAGGAAGGAAGGAAGGAAGGAAGGAAGGAAGGAAGGAAGGAAGGAAGGAAGGAAGGAAAAGAAAGAAAATAAGTAGGGACAGGGACACAAGAAAGAAAGAAAGAAAGAAAGAAAGAAAGAAAGAAAGAAAGAAAGAAAGAAAGAAAGAAAGAAAGAGAAAGAGAGTTGGAGAGAGAGGGACAAGAAGGAAGGAAGGAAGGAAGGAAGGAAGGAAGGAAGGAAGGAAGGAAGAAAGAAAGAAAGAAAGAAAGAAAGAAAGAAAGAAAGAAAGAAAGAAAGAGAATTTATGATCACATTTGAGCCCAAAATTTTGGTTGCTAAGCAAGAGTGTTGTTAAGTGAGTTTCACACATTTTCCAACTTGGCTATGCCTGTCACATGACCGCCGAGCCACTCCCACAAAATAGGCCACACCTGCAGAATAGGTTCTAAAAACTTTTAAAACCCACCACTGTTCAGAACATAATCCTCGCAAGTCTTCAGTAGCACTCCACAAAACTAAAGTGGCTCCTCCAGATTCCCTTCGCAAGTCTGCCAGTTCCTCTCACACAGAAACTGAGATCAGAGATCCTGGTAAGCAGCATCCTCTACACCAGAAACCAAATTTTTCCTAAAATGCCGAGTCTTCAGGGAGAAGATCATGGAAAACCACAAAGCAAACAACATTGCTACAAGTGCTGCTCATCGGTCCCTCACTTTGCCAACAACTGTAGGGTCAGTGTAAAATGCATGGAATGTGACAGCACAAGCCACAACACTGCTTTGCACCAGGACCAGGACCATGAATGTTACAACACACTTTTCAGTATCAGTGAATATGGCAGGGAGGAAGAACACACTGCTACAACCACAATAGAAATCAATGCAAAATGCATAGAGGTCTGCAAAGGGACTGCAGGCGGCAGTCCTGCTCCAAAATCTGTTGAGTCCAGGTCTACGCAGCAAGCCAAAGGGACAAAGCCATTAAGCTTTATGCTATTCTAGACAACCAAAGTAACAGTCCTTTGGCCAGTTCAGCCAACGTTGATGCTTTTGGCATTAAAGGCCCCAGCATTCCATATTCCTAAAAAACATGTGCATGAATTATGGAGTCTGCAGAGAGAAGAGCATCTGGTTACCAAGTCAAGTCAGTCGATGGGAAAACATGCCTGACTTTACCAACTCTTATTGAATGAAACCAGATCCCTGACCAAACATCTTGCTGATCCTACCCCCGAGACTCCAGTCCTCCTCGTTGACTCTCTGGAGACTGGGCCTGTCTCGTCCACTGACATTGCCCGTCACTCTGTGAAGGACTCCACCATCAAGCAAATTTTGAACTGGGTGTGGAGGGGGTGGCTCAAGAGGCCTATTGGGGCTGATTTTAAAATGTACTTTGCTAAACGTGACAAATTATTGGTGGTAAATGGCTGTCTATTGTGGGGGGAAGAGTTGTTGTTCCACCCAAACTGTACATTGCAGTATTAGAGGCTTTACATGCAGCAATTCATCACCCACATTTGAACGGCATAGTGTATCTGATACCAGAACTCAATCCTCAGGCTCAGATAATCTTGCTCCTCAGGAGAGATATTTTATGAGTCCACAAAGTGAGAGCTCAGATCAATGGTCCCCACAATGCTCCATACTCTCAGAAATTAGACCTAAGGTGGGTCATTATAGGAGATATCTTTTTAGGAAGCATACACAAATCACATGCTGACAAGCACATTAGAAAATGGACATCCTTCTATTTTTCAGCCAAACCACAACCAATTCCTCTTAAAGGAATCATCACACATTAAGGCACATTCGCCTTGTCCCTTCATAGGCTCCTTTAGTGACAACCTCACCTGTGACAGTGACCAAGTTCATTCAAGGTGCACAGTCTTCCAAAAGATGGAAGATGACAATTAGGTGGCAGCATCTACTGAGGAAAAACTCTCTTTAGAAAAGACAGAGCATGGGTTAGTCAAAGAAGATAGTGACAACCAGGTTACCCCTCTTCCCTTCAGACCACAGAGATGCCGCCTACCTAACAATAAAGAATGAGCCGTAGCCTGCTCCTTGCCACAGTCTCCAGAGTCCATCTATGCCATTCATACCTCAGAACCTGCGGGCAACACCACAGCTCAAACGGTGCAGCAATCTACAGCCACACCACAAACAACAGCAAGCCTCAAAAAACAATTGAACTAGTCTTCTGCAATATCTCCCATCTCTCTGTTCAACAGAATGGTTCTGAATATATATCAGATGACGTCAGCAATTCTAAGGGAGAAGCTAGCAATGGGATGTTATATTCCAGGCTTAGATCACTGTCAAATTCCCAGAAGCCTCGTTGCAAACTGCAATGGCGCCACCACATCAGTGACCTTACCACCAAAAAAGCAATGGCCGCTCATCTAAATGGTGGTATCAGTTGATACCGGGCAGGGAGTGTCATGCCCCAGCATATAACTTTTATATACTGCTGCTGCTCTCTAGTCCCAACTAGTGGCCAGAGAGACAAATACCATTTATATTGTTTGAAGCTGACCCAACCCATCAGCCTGCACTCTCAAAACAAGTGCATGCTGGGAAGCCAGACTCCATTTCCTTTTGCATTTGGAGAAGGCAGAACCACAAAGAAGAATCCATCTTAATCTGTGATACTTGTATTCATTAATTGTTATGTTCAGCAGTAACTTAATACTGCCTATCTTGTATTTGTTCTCATTGTATGTATTCCTATTTTCCCTGTTTTCACCATATCCTTTTCTTTCAATAAAGCATCCAGATCTACGAACACAGTCTGTTTTATTGGAGGATAGGTGGTTGAGCTGCATGTCAAGCTGCACACAGAATAATGTGTACTGACAACAGAATATATAATATTCATGCTTTGCTAAGATCCAAACACAGCTACCTCTAATACTATTCCTTTTTAGGGCAATCAACTTTATGCAAAGAACAGGTAGCAATGAATAGATGAGCTGGGAAGTAGAACAAGAAAAAACACACAAACCAAGATTATGAAAACAATATTCAGCACATCTCTCTATACCTGCTTCTCCTTGCAAACTATCCAGTGGTGATAAATTGGCTGATGGACTGGGTTGCATCCTAGGCTCCAAATTTGTGGTTGTAGGGTGGATGAAATAGTGAAAGGATCATTAGAATAAAACTGGGCTTTAGTTCTCTTTCTGGCAGATTGCTCAAAATCAATGCTCATTGGTGGGTAGTGCTGCAAGTCTAGGCTTGTTTAGTAAAAAAAAAAAAACTTCCATGAAAATATTTGCAGAGTTGCAAATTGAGATTTGATAAGGAAAATAAAAGCAAAAATTTACTACCCAATCTTTACAAACCAAAGTAATAAAAATGCTACTTTACCTGTATAGATGTTCATAAATGTCCTTTGAAGGAATGCCATATATTGATACAATCTGAGATTTCCCATCCCTGTAGTGGATTTTTGGGGGTTTTTTAAATTGAAACAACAAAAATACCATTACCTTTTATATTCTTCTACTTCCCTAGCATCAAAATAGAACTTCTAGTCAAATAGCATAATAATATTACTTGCAAAAGTTACTCCAAAAATATCACCAGCCCCAAACAGTAATGGAAACCTAAGAAGTGAGTGGACCTAATAGAAACTGACTCCATCCTGTCATGATGTCCATCTTGTTTCACTGTGGTTTTTTATTATTAAATAATATAAAGAACAAACAAATTCCTTTAGCTAATCCTTTTGCAGGATTTTTTTAATCATTTTGATTATTAGACTCTCTCAATTCTGATATTTAATGAACTGAGTTTTGCTTTAATCATCAAAGTGTCTTTCTAAATTAAAATGCTAAGACTATGTTTTTAATCAGATTAGAAATCTTAATCCTAATTTTTACAACTTGTTTTTCTATGTATCTGTACAGGCATGTCTGTGGGTTGCAAAGGCAAAGACATTGAGCAACAATTAAATTTTGATTAACTGGATAAATAACACCACTGGAAAGTCCAAAAGGAAATTGGGGTGGGGGGATCAGTTCACTACAAATGGATCTTCTGAAACTCTGTGTCTTGTAAGCAACAGAGAATTAAACAGATCTCCCATGGTTAACAGATTAACAGAATGGGAAGGGACCTTGTAGGTCTTCTAGTCCAACCCCCCAACACCACTCAAGCAGGAGACCCTACACCATTTCTGACAAATGGCAGTCCAGTATCTTCTTGAAGTGATGAAGCAATAATTACTTCTTTTATCTCAGGAGAGACAACTGAGAAAACGGACAGGTGGTATTGAGCAATGATGATTCTAAAGTAATGAGCAAACACAAACACAACCACAGGGTAAAAACACTAATCCCACTTACTTGTTGCCAAACAGTCCTGGTCTCCAATATTGTCTTTGAGAAAAAGTTTTAATTTACCAACACTCCCTTCTTACCTCACAGCTTCAGACAAATATTGCATTGCTGGATATACAATTTCTGAATAGAACTTCATGGAATAAAACTGAGACTTTGGGCTTGATTTAGCCAGAAAGAGATCAGCAAACTCTGTGTTTCCATAAAGACCTGAAAATGAAAGATATGATAAGACAATTACTTCAAAACCCCTTTGCTGAATTCCATGGAATTCTGAGATGACTAAAACATAATAATGCTTTTAGCAATATAAATGATTGCACTTCGGTTTATTTCAATCATGAAACCAAAAACATTTGATCTGGCACTCCAAAAAGAATTGCTGACAATAGTGAAACAAGTGACAGGCTGGAAAAGTGGCTGAATTGTCCAGAAGGATGTTTTGCAACAGAACTAATTAGTGAGCAAAACTCATTAGCTATCTAGAAATATTTTATGCTGAATAAACTGAAGGAGAAAAGAATGTAGCTGCTAACTCTATGGAAAATATTATTTTGTTGACTACTTTGTAAAACAGCTGTAACTGCTTCCTCCTGATAAAAGGATCACCTTTGCCCTCCTTCCATTCCACTCTCAGGACCTTTAACCCCACGCAGGCCTCCAGCAGCATCTGCATCCCGGTGAGACTGGTCTCCAAGCGCTCAGCCACAGTCGCAGATGACAGCAGTTCCTCCGACTCTCTCAGCAAATCAAAGACACCCAGTTCACTTGCAGTAAATATGATCTGGAAGGACATGGGCAAATGTACAAAAGGAAGCATTACTGCATCACTTTAAATGTGAGTACAGATTTGTGTTTTTTTCTAGATCCTACTCAGAACTCAACTCAAGACAATGATAGCCTTAACCATGAAAGCCAGCTGTTTGGCCTTGGTCACTTCCTGTCGACACAACTCACCTCACAGGGCTGTTGTGGGAAAAATACCACAATGGAGGTCTGGTGGATACGTTTGCTACATTGAGTTATTTGTAAAAAATAATAAAGGTGGGATATATAAATAAGTAAAATAAATAACTATTGCTCTAGGACAGGGCTGCCAAACTTCCGACCCGTGGGCCAGATGCATCATGTGCTGGTCACGCCCACACCCGGTTTAGCAAAGCGGGGGAAAGTTCTGATACATCACATGACGCCACCATGATGCCATGAGTTTGACAATCCTGCTCTAGGATCAAGAATGATTATGTATGGCAACTATTCCTGTCCATTGCACCTATTGCTGATGAACAAGATAAGAAATCAGAGGTACAGGGATCTGCTCATTTGTGCAACCACACCAGTGGTGGGTTGCAGGCGGTACGCCCCGATACGGGCGTATTGGAGCCTGCCAAGAGCACCGGATACCATTCCGGTACGGTGCTCCAGAGGACCCACTCACCCGCCCGAGCTCCTTACTGTGTTTTAAAACTTTTGGTGCTTCTGCGCACGGGCATGGTGCATACAGCACCAGCGCGATGCTCCACCAAGCAGCTGGAGCATCGCAGAGTCTTGCAGAAGCATCATTTGCAGCTACAACGCATGTGTGTGCCACGCATGTGGGTGCGCGCACCAAGCGCATCCATGTGGGTGACACCGGGCCCGTTCCAACCATACCAGAAGTGGGTCCCTAACAGTTCAGCTTGGTTCAGCCAAACTGATAATGGTATGGCGGCCTGGGTCGCTGGAACCAGTAGCGATAAATCAATAGGAAAGCAAAATAAAGGGGAGGAATGTTTTTTAATACATCCACAATTCATCTTTTGGAGCTCACTTAACGAGTGCAGCAGAACACCTTGTGGCATTTATACAACTTATATGTAGGCTTTCATTATAGCAAAGTGTTTAGCATTCAGTGGTTTTCACCTCCATGAAGAAGACAAAGAAAGCTGGTTTGGAGTCGTGGTTAAGGCACCAGGCTACAAAACAGGAGAGCTGAGTTTCAGTCCTGCCTTAGGCCTGAAGCCATCTTAGTCATTCTCTCTCTGGTCAAGGAAGAAGGCAAGGGCAAACTATTTCTAAACATGTTGTCCAAAAAATCCACAGACACCTGTCTAGGAAGTTATCAGCATACAAGTCATACCACAAAAAGAAGGATGTGAAAGAAATTTGTTTTGTAAATCTTACTACTTAATATACTATTTTTACACATATTACATGTCTTACCTTTGAGGTTACAAATGAATGTTGATGATGAAACATCATATTAATATTTTCAGCCTGTTCAGGTGAACTCATTGTGGCCCCAGAAACTTGTACAGTAGTCTTTTCCATATTAAATCAAATCTCTCCAGCTCACAAGACCAGTTCTTGCCTTTCTCCTTCTCCTAGATGCCTAGAGTGCAATTATAAGTGAAAGCAGACGAAAAGAGGAAAAAGAACTAATAAAATTATTAACCAGAAAGGAGTCAGGGTGAATGCTCTAATAATTATTATCATCTTCATATTCTTATGTATTCTGTTTTAAAAAGTAAAGCCATGCATTGACCTTGACTACTTCTGACTCTATAGACATTCGTGTTGTCTTCCTAAACACAATATTGTGCAATTACCACTGAAAACAATATTTTGCAAGTATTTAGACAGCATTGTGTTTCTTCTGTATTTTTCCAAAATCTGCTTCAGCTGTGTCCTTACTAGAAATGAAAAATCTGTTAAGGAGGAAAAGAAAGAACAAGGTAACTACTCAATTTCTTTCCATTTATACTGCCTAGCCCTAGAATGTTTCATGTTCAAAGAACCTCAAAATATATGTTATAAGAATACGTTACAAACCATCCACATGTGCATCTGATTCTCTTTATACTACCGTGTTTCCCCGAAAATACAACATGTTCTCATAATACAGCCATGCCACATTTTTCTAGTGGGCAAAAATATTAATAAAATCAAGGATGCCAGAGAAGCAATTTGCTACAATAATGGAGGAACTGGCAACCAAACCTTTCCATAATTTCCTTCATAAAACTCTGAAAGTCACAAATTTGTTTGTTCATATTGTTAGTTTTCTACTTCCTCCCCCCTCAAGGCAGCAAAGATAGCCCAGCTTTCCCCACAACACCACCATCAACCAAAGTCCTCTTCCTCAGGTCCTTTTCATTTCTTCCCATCCCAATCAGACACTGCCATTTTCTTTGATGGTCCCAGTTTCTTTTTACCTGTCCTTTGGGTTCCAAAGAAGAATCCAAAAGTATTCTCTCTGGGGACTGTGCTTTTATAGTTTCCACAAACGTAGTAAGCTACAGATAAAATATGCAAATTCCACATCTGCAGAAGAGGCTGGGGTGATAGGAGGCATTTTAAAATATTGTTAGAGTTGATTCCCTGAAGTTTGTTAGTTGATTCTTTAGTGATGTCTCTGCCTTCCAGTGGTCAGCACAAATACTTAGGTATAATAAATATTGATGTGTAACACATTGAGGGCAGAACAGCAACCTCACATATCTAAACCCTGCAGGTCAAATATTCACCCAGAATACTCTATCTTCTTACCTGCAACATTCTTGTCTTATCTTATCAATTACATTCTTACTTTGTGGCCTTTTAAGTGGGAAAAAAAACAAGATTTTCTGTTATCAGTACGTGAAATATACCTAGTTCTATATCTCAACCCCAGGCTGTGTAGATGAAGCTGTCAATCTATTAATCAGTACCTCAAGACCTTTGTATCTGGATGGGGAGGAAGAGACCAGTTCAATGAAGACTGAGTGGCCTTGGATGTTTCACTCTCCTGGGTTTATGATATCATAGGATCCCTTGTGGCTTCCAGGGACCCACAGGTTCCTGCTTGTGACAACCTGTTCATTACATTGGGCTCTAAGGATCAATTGGGACTATTGCTATTGTACTTACCTACCTCCTACACTGCAACCTCCTTGCCTGTTCTCCTTGACTCCAGATCAGCAGTGGATGTCCTTCTCTGGGAATGCAGTCTAAGGTGGCTAGGAGCTCAGGGCTTCCATAACAGCCATGCGTGTCCACTAGGTCATCAAGAGCCTGGCTTCAGATTTAGTATTCTGCCAGAGCAGTGGCAATGTGGTTTGAAATTGAGAGATCTTAAGCTGTCCCCTTGTCATGATCAAATCGCAGCCTGATTCCCTAGGGATTCTCCAATACCATGATCCCCACAGGGAAACTGAGTACAAAACTGTAAATTGGTCTGCTTTAATGACTACTTGATGAGCTGTTTCCGGGGATGCTGGAGACAATCCCTGTTGCTGCAAGGTCCATCCCAGGTTGATTGATTGTTGTTTGGAATAAAGTGGCTACTGAGGCCTTGGATTAGATTGCACCCATCTCCTTCCTTTTCGTCACTCCCCATGCTTTACAGAAAAGTTGAGAGATCAAATAGGAGAAGAGATATTTAGAGTATTACTGGTGTTCAGTAGGCATGAACTCTACTGAAAACAGGTGGAAACCACTATTAATCCATTCTTTTGATTGTGGTTGTAAGGGTGGTAAAGAGTCAGTACTTCTCCACCTTTACTGTATCTGCAGAATGCTACCCCACACCCCTATTTTGTGAAATACCAACCCTCTTTGGTAAGGAGGATTTGGAGAACTTTTTCCATGGGTATATTGAAATATGTGTGTGGCATCTGTTGGATTAAATCGCAGAGGTCCCAGCAGTGTCTCATTACTCCCATGAATCATCAGTACTATGCAAGCTGTCCTGGTTGCCTGATGGTTTCCAGGTGCAATTCAAGGTGCTATTTCTGTGCTTACACTTTCCTGGGTAATCAGGAATGTTAATGGCTGCATGATGGCTTGGCTCTTGAAGGCATTGTTTTTCTATAATTGCTGAATTCTTTTCATTTTTGTTATGATCATCATCTATCTGAAAGGTTGCACAATTACATACAACTCTTGATAGCTTTTAGTGGATTAAAGTACCAAAATAGATGGAATCATAGCATGATATAGGGCTGCACTAAGAAATCAGGATCAAGTATCAAATTCAACAGCATCAGTTCCATCATCCATAAATTTGGGAACTTTGGGATGGATTTTTCCAAAGATCAGCAAACTCTGACTGTTATAAAGGAAGGCCACTTCTTAAGAATGCAGGAGAAGCATTTTCATGCATTAATGGAACATGGACAAAACAGTATTTCCAATTCTATGATTCAGTGAGTTGCCTCCTTCAGGCACAGACAACAACATATTTGCTATTTGTTTATTTGTTTTATTAGATTTCTATGACTTAAAATGGCATACATGGCAGTCAGTTTGCTCTGTAATAACCCAATGAAAAGGGGAATTGTTCTTGCTCTCTAGCCAAACCTTCTTCATAACCTTTTTCCTTTGCTGAGGTATACTTGAACCTACAGCATCTTGTACAACACATGAACCTCTAAATTCATCACAACACAGTGTTGGTTTACATAATACCCTAGTAGTACCTTGGTACTCTTCCTTAAGCTTTTTTCATTTCTTCCCACCACACCACTCCTTAGACGGACCGAGAAAGCTTCTTCTCATAGACAATGCTTTTATCGTCTCTGCAGTATTGGCAAGACAGTTAAAATATATGAACTCATGATACATTTTAATTTTCAAAATTGGCTTATCTTTAGGTGGCACATTTTTCAAGTACAGAATTAAATATTTGCAGGTCTATTATCCACAGATTGTCTTATTCATGAGCATATATGGAATATATGGATACTTTTTTAAAATCTGAAGAAAAACCTACTAAACATATTCATGGGTTCAATATCATAAACCAGAAAAGGCAGAAATCACAGGGCTGTGTAGTTGATGTCATTGTGATCTCAGTGAATATGTGCTTTACAAGTCTGTCGCCTGTCTATGCACACAACTACTTGAAAGTATAAGGGAGAAGCTAAATAAAGTTCTAGGAACTCCTCAGGGTCAAGATTAATGAAAACAATTATAGGAATAATTTGTGTTCCAATGGCATCAGTAGTCATCCATTCATAATATATGTGAAAGGAGCAGGGTAGACATAATAGCATGTCAAGGCAGCAAAGACAGCCCGGCTTTCCCCACAACACCACCATCAACCAGAGTCCTCTTCCTCAGGTCCTTTTCATTTCTTCCCATCCCAATCAGACACTGCCATTTTCTTTGATGATCCCAACTTCTTTTTACCTGTCCTTTGGGTTCCAAAGAAGAATCCAAAAGTATTCTCTCTGGGGACTGTGCTTTTATAGTTTCCACAAATGTAGTAAGCTACAGATAAAATATGCAAATTCCACATCTGCAGAAGAGGTTGGGCACATTTTAAAAAATTGTTAGAGTTGATTATCTGAAGTTTGTTAGTTGATTCTTTAGTGATGTCTCTGCCTTCCCTTGGTCAGCACAAATACTTAGATGTAATAAATATTGATGTGTAACACATTGAGGGCAGAACGGCAAGCTCATATATCTAAATCCTGTATGTCAAATATTCACCCAGAATCTTCTTACCTATAATCTTCTGGTCTTACCTTATCCATTACATTCTGATCTTGTGGCCTTTTAAGTGAGAAAAACAGCTAGATTTAGGGAGGTAGGGAGGACTTGGAAAACTTCTTTCATGGGTATGTTGAAGTATTTGTGTGGCATGTGTTGGATTATGTTTCAGAGATGTCAGCAGTAATATGTGTTTCTCATTACTCCCATGAGGCATCATTACTATGCAAGCTTTCCTGGCTTTTAGATGGTTTCCAGGTGCAATTCAAGATGCTATTTCTGTGCTTAAACTTTCCTGTGTAATCAAGAATATTAATGCTGTATGATGGCTTGGCTCTTGAAGGCATTGTTTTTTTCTATAATTGCTAAATTCTTTTCATTTTTGTTATTATCATCATTTATCTCAAGGGTTATACAATTACATACAACTTGGTACTTTTTAATGGGTTAAAATATCAAGCTAGATGGAATCATAGCATTAAATATGCACTAAGAAATCAGGACCAAATATAAAATTCTGCAGCATCAGTTCTGCCATCTATATATTTGGGAACTTTGGAACTGATTTTCCCAAAGATCAGCAAACTCTGACTATTACATAGGGAGTCCATTTCTTAAGAATGCAGAGAAGCATTTTCATGCATTAATGGAAGGTGGCATTTACAATTCTATGATTAAACGAGTTGCCTTCTTCAGGATTAGACAGCAACATATTTTCTTGGATGGTCACTGTCTCTTTTTGCTTGTCTTTTGGATACCACAGAAGAATCACAAAATATCTTCTCTGGAGACAGTGCTTTTAGTAGGCTACAGATAAAGTATTCAAATTCCAAATCTCCAGAAGAGGCTAGAGGGATGAGATGCATTTTAAAATATTGTTATGGCAAGAGGCTCTCCCTCAAAGTACTTTGCTGATCCTTTGTTAGACATAGGAGTTTAAAACAGAAGATCTTCCCAAAATTCATGGGAGACGTTGAAGAGTTTTCCCTTTAAACTTGCACATTAAGGCATATATACTCATATGTACTTTTACTGATTTGTTGTAATTCAAAATGTGCAATAACAAACTCTTCTACAAAGAGAGTAAAATGCTTCTTTTGCTAATTATGGTAAATATTGTTCTAAGATGCAAGTAGATAAAAAGTGTAATCTTTCATTTCATTTCAAAGCTTTTCTCCCTATTGAGTACCTGAAGTTTGTTGGTTGATTCTTTACTGATGTCTCTGCCTTCCATTGATAAGCACAAATACTTAGACGTAATAAATACTAATGTATAACACATTGAGGGCAGAACAGCAAACTCACATATCTAAATCCTGCATGTCAAATATTCACCCAGAATCTTATCTATAATCTTCTGCTCCTACCTTATCAATTACTTTCTCATCTTGTGGCCTTTTAAGTGGGAAAATCAGCTAGATTTTCTGTTATCAGTATGTGAAATATACCTAGTTCTACATCTCAACCCCAGGATGTATGGATGAAGCTGTCAATCTACTAGACAGTACCTCAAGACCTTTGTATCTGGATGGTGAGGAAGAGACCAGTTCAATGAAGACTGAGTGGCCTTGGATGTTTCATTCTCTTGTGGCTTCCAGGGACCTTGCCCCACAAGTTCCTGGTTGTGACAACCTGATCATTACATTGGGCTCTAGAGATCCATTGGGATTGTTGCTTTGTACCTACCTACCTCCTACACTGCAACCTCCTTGCCTGATCTCCTTGACTCCTGGTTGGCGGTGGATGTCCTTCTCTAGGAATGCAGTCTGAAGTGGTTTCCATAACAGCCATGAGTATCCACTAGGTCTTCACGAGTCTGGCTTCAGATTTAGTATTCTGCCAGAGCAGTGGCAATATGATTTGAAATTGAGAACGCTTATGCTGTCACTTTGTGATGATCAAATCACAGCATGATTTCTTAGGGATTCTCCAATATCATGACCCCCACAGGAAAACTAAGTCCAAAACTGTAAATTGGTCTGCTTTAACAACTACTTAGTGAACTGTTTCAGAGGTTGCTGGGGACTATCCCTGTTGGCCTGCTGCAATGTCTATCCAAGGTCTTGATTGTTCCTTGGAATAAAGTGGGTGCTGAGGCCTTGGATTGGATTGCACCCATCTCCTTCCTTTTTGTCACTCTCCATGCTTTACAGAAAAGTTGAGAGATCAAATAGGAGAAGAGATATTTAGAGCATTGCTGGTGTTTAGTAGGTATGAACTCTACTGAAAACAGGTGGAAACCACTATTAAGGACTTGATTGTGGTTGTAAGGGTGGTAAAGTGTCAGTACTTCTCCACCTTTACTGTATTTGCAGAATGCTACCCCACACCCCTATTTTGTGAAATACCAACCCTCTTTGGTAAAGAGGATTTGGAGAACTTTTTCCATGGGTATATTGAAATATGTGTGTGGCATCTGTTGGATTAAATCGCAGAGGTCCCAGCAGTGTCTCATTACTCCCATGAATCATCAGTACTATGCAAGCTGTCTTGGTTGCCTGATGGTTTCCAGGTGCAATTCAAGATGCTATTTCTGTGCTTACACTTTCCTGGGTAATCAGGAATGTTAATGGCTGCATGATGGCTTGGCTCTTGAAGGCATTGTTTTTTCTATAATTGCTGAATTCTTTTCACTTTTGTTATGATCATCATCTATCTGAAGGGTTGCACAATTACATACAACTCTTGATAGCTTTTAGTGGATTAAAGTATCAAAATAGATGGAATCATAGCATGAAATGTGGCTGCACTAAGAAATCAGGATCAAGTATCAAATTCAACAGCATCAGTTCCATCATTTATAAATTTGGGAACATTAAGATGAATTTTTCCAAAGATCAGCAAACTCTGACTGTTATAAAGGAAGGCCACTTCTTAAGGATGCAGGAGAAGCATTTTCATGCATTAATGGAACGTGGACAAAACAGTATTTCCAATTCTATGATTCAGCGAGTTGCCTCCTTCAGGCGCAGACAACAACATATTTGCTCTTTGTTTATTAGTTTTATTAGATTTCTATGATGTAAGGTGGCATCAGTGACGTGCAGTCAGGGGAGGTAGGGGAGGCACAGCCTCACCACTGTCATCATGAAAAGAAAAAAAAGGAAAAGGAAAAAGGCGAGAGCTGAGGTCACTTTGAGCTAGTTGCTGCTTGAGCCTGCCTCACCATGGATGACTGCTTAACTGTTTTAAAAAGCCTCCAAAAACCGCCCTCTACTATGAGGCAGGAGAACTGTGTGCCTCTCCTATGTCAGGAATTTTTAGGCTTTTAACCCTTAAGTTAAACAAGGGTTAAAAGCCTAAAAATTCCTGATGTAGGGGAGGCACCCAGTTCTCCTGCCTCATAGTAGAGGGTGCTCGTTTGGGTGGGGCTTCTTCAGAGAAGCTGTGTGTGTGTGTGTGTGTGTGTGTGTGTGTGCCCGCTCATGTGTGTGTGTTCGTTTGAGAGTTTGTTTGAGTGAGAGACGGAAGGGGGTAAGAGATGCAGGGAGGGCAGCTCACCTTACCCGGGCGGAGGGACATCACCTCCGGCTCCAGTCCAGCCTGCAGTGCTTGCAGCCCCTGCCAGCTCCTCCAGGGACTCCCAGGTAGGCGTTGGAGAGCCGCCGCGAGAGAGGCCAGCCAGGTTGCCGGGTGGTGGCAGAGGTTCCCTTTGTTCTATTGGGCGGGGGAAGTGGGTGGGGAGGCTTCCTCCGCTCTGTCCACACCCCACCTGTGCTGCCCTCGCCCGACAAGCGCACCACGGATGCCGCACAGCTCTGGCGGGTGGTGCCGTGGCTGAATCCCACTGGGGAGGGCAGCAGGGAGGCTGGGCCGGACCCTTCATGGGGTGGCTGGCCTCCCCCGAGCTGGACCAGCCTTTGTTGACTCTGACCGGAGTGCTTGGGTGCCAAGGGCGCGGTTGGGGGAGCCAGGCCAGCACCGCTTGGCTCTTCTCTGTGGAGCGAAAGCGGGTGGTGGCAGGTGGACGCTCAGAGCCCCGGGAGCCCTTCCGCCGAGCATGGTACTCCCACACAGCTCCCGTCGCCCCATCTGGCAGGTGCCGCTGGCCCAGGAAGCAGCTGAGCTGGGGAATCCCAGCTGGCAGTTTGGCTTCCAGAGTGGGCGGTGCAAGTACCGGTGGGCTCCTCTGGGCTCCCGCCTTCCCAAATTGTGTCCCTGTTTCTGGAGAAAGCAAAAGAATGGAGAAGAAACAGGGAAGCTTCAGGTGTGAAATGACGCCGTGGAAGAGAGTTTTGCCCTTTGCTGGTGAACGTGGCCTCATTTCACATCCAAAGCTTCCCCGTTTCTTCTCCATTCTTTTGCTTTCCACAAAAACAGGGACGCGCTTTGGGAAGTTGGGAGCCCAGAGGAGCCCACCGGTGCTCGCTGTGAGGCGGCTGGATGATCGGCAATTTGAAGGCTACAGCTGAAGTGTGGTGAGATGGGAATCCTCCACAATTCTCTTTGACATTTAAATGAAAGAATATCAGCTTTTTATAAGACTTTCAATCTCTTTTTGGGAAGTGTGATTGAAGGGGGGGGATTTTCCCCTCCCTCGGAAAAGCGGCTTTGGACTTATCTCCTCTCTCTCGGAGGAGAGAGGGAGAGTTTTAAAAAAGAATCCCACTCTTTATAAGCAATGGCAAAATGACTTTCTCAATGCAATTGTGAAAGAAAAGTGGTGATCTGACTCCTTTAAAAACTTTGAAAACTTTTGATCTGTTGTTTCCTGATCTCCGGTGCTGACAGAGCAAGATGGCATACTTCCTCTTTCTTCATGCTTTTTGAAATCAGACTCCTCTTTTGAAAAATCTTGCTGGCACTGTACTTATACCTCCATGACACCCAGAAGCATCTCTTGTCGTATAGTATCTTGGACTTGGAATAACTGATTTAATTGATTGGATTTGAACTATACAGAAGGTCTCTATTCCTGTCTGGACTGTCTGCCTCGTGGTCTCTCTTGGTTGTGCTTTTCCACAGTCGCCATTTCTTTGTATGGACATAAATATCTCTGAGTTTTTATGATGGCTCTGAAGAAACCACCACCTGGGAAGCCAGGATCCAACATCTTCAACATCCAGCCCAATTGGACAACAGCCATTGACTTCATTTTTACAAGCAAAAGCCGCTGAAGGGGACTCAGTAATTCACCAGATGCTTCAAAAGATTTTAAAAGGGCAGGATGAATTGAAAAAACAACTGACAGAAATGAATGAACAACTCAGAGAAAATCAAAATCAAACTGCACAAATAAACAAAGAATAGACGTTCTGGAGGAGGGGGCAACTGAGATGAGGGAGGGAGGTGAAGATGGTTCAGAGAGGAAACTTAGAACTTGAAAACCACATGATAAAAATGGAATTTGAAAGGATGTCTTTTTTCCTTAGATTTCAAAACGTAATTGAGATTGATAATTTATTTATTTATTTATTTATTTCTTGGATTTCTAAACCGCCCCCTCTCCCAAAAAGGGACTCGGGGCGGTGTACAGTCAAATAAAATGCAGATAAAATACAATAATATAAAACAATTAAATACTAGACATTTGGCTGGAGGAGATAGGACTGTACAAGAAATAAATATACTATAGAAACCCTAAAAAACATCCCCAATTAAAATACCCAAACCCAATTAAAATATATCCCCGGGAGGCAAAACTAAGAGAGTGCCAGGCCAGCTGATTGAAACAGGTGAGTCTTTAATTTTTGACGGAAGGAGCGGAGGTCGGTGGTAATTCGGATGTCGGGGGGGAGGTCATTCCAGAGGGTTGGGCCCATCACAGAGAAGGACCTACTCCTAGGTGTCGCCCACTGGCATTGCCTAGCGGATGGCACCAGGAGGAGTCCCTCCCTGTGTGAGCGGATTGGTCGTAGGGACGTGTGTGGTAGGATGCGATCCTGCAGATAACTAGGTCCTATGGCATGGAGCGCTTTAAAGATGGTAATCAATACCTTGAAACGCACCCGAAAGGCCACAGGTAGCCAGTGCAGCTCGCGCAGGAGGGGTGTTACGTGGGAGTATCGTGTACTCCCCATGATAACCCGCGCGGCTGCGTTCTGAACTAGCTGCAGTCTCCGGATGCATCCCAAGGGAAGCCCCATGTAGAGGGCATTGCAGTAGTCCAGGCGAGACGTCACCAGCGCATGAGTGACCATGTGCAGGGCACTCCGGTCAAGTAGGGGGCGCAATTGGCGCACCAGGCGAACCTGGTGGAATGCCCCCCTTGCCACGGCTGCCACATGGTCCTCCATTGACAGCCGGGCATCAAGGAGGATGCCCAAATTGCGCGCCCGTTCCACAGGGGACAGTTGTTCGCCCCCTATGGCCAGCGATGGTGTCAGCTGGCTGAACCGAGGTGCCGGTATCCACAGCCACTCGGTCTTGAAGGGGTTGAGTTTGAGTCTGTTGTCCCCCATCCAGACCCCGACGGCTTCCAAACACCGGGACATCACTTCGACAGCCTCGTTGGGGTGGTTTGGGGTTGAAATGTACAGCTGAGTGTCATCAACATACAGATGGTACTCAACCCCAAAACCACGGATGATCTCACCCAGCGGCTTCACATATGCGTTGAACAGGAGAGGCGAGAGGACCGACCCCTGTGGCACCCCACAAGTGAGTGGCCTCAGGGACGACCTCTGCCCCCCTGTCAACACACATTGCTTCCGGTCGGAGATTTGAAGGAAGATTATGACAACATTGTTAGCTAAATACATTAAAAAAGACAAACAACAGTTAGGGTGGGATATTGATTTGGTGTATAGAGTTAATTCAGCTTATGCTAGAACCCACAATGTTCCAAGAGAGGTTCATAGCAAATGTCTTAGAAAGGCTACAAGAGATGAGATTCTGGGGGCACAAAGGGGGGAAACATTAAAATACAAGGACAAAGAGATAGCCATCCTAAAACAGATCCCAAAGAAAGTAAGAGATAAGAGGAAAAAATATTCCTCTTTAGCAAAAAAAAAAAACACTATTTGATAAGGGTTTTTGGTTCAGGTGGCTATTGCCAGAAGGTATGTTGATTTTCTGGGAGGGCAGCAGAGTTAGAATTAATACAATTATGGAGGCGGAGGCCTTCATGGAAAAAAACAAAGCACTCCTAGACAAAATAGAGGACAGTATACATGATATGAAGGAGGGAGGGGCCAAGGCTTTGCTAGCAGGTGGGGGGGGGAGGCAACAATGAGAAGACTCAGATCACAAAAGTAAGCTGGAAAAATATTGCAATTGTTGATACAATGAATTCTTTGTTAGATACAAAGTAAATGATTGAAACTACTGAAAGATACAATGTAAAAATAAGCTGTTAAGATTTATTTAAGCAATAATATTTTGTTTATTATTTAGTAAAAGTTATGAGACTTGGGGGGAATACCATTTCCTGCATGATGTAGCTATCAAATTTTTTTCTTCCATAACCATTACCTTTTCCCTTAAAATTCTGTAAAAACCATTAAAAACTTTTAATTAAAAAAAATAAACCAGAAAAGCTAGAAATCACAGGGCTGTGTAGTTGATGTTATTATGATCTCAGTGAATATGTGCTTTACAAGTCTGTTGCCTGTCCACGCACACAACTACTTGAAAGTATAAGGGAGAAGCTAAATAAAGTTCTAGGAACTCCTCAGGGTCAAGATTAATGAAAACAATTATAGGAATAATTTGTGTTCCAATGGCATCAATAGTCATCCATTCATAGTATATGTGAAAGGAGCAGGGTAGACATAACAGCATGTCATATTAGTATGTAGTGCATGGTTTAATAAAATTGCTATCATGCCCAAATCAATTATTCAAAGTCCTGGAAGACCGCCATTTCTGCCATGGCCTCCACCCTTTGGAATATCATGTTTCCAAAGTAAATTCCACTTCCACCATCTTGGCCTTCCCAAAGACCCTAAAGCCCGGCTTTGCCAACTGGCTTGTGACCCCAATGGAGAATCCCATTTTGGAGGTGGCGGTAGACTAGTACAATATCTCCACCTAGTCTACACATTGGTTTTTTATCCATTTTAATATTAATTTTAATGTTTTAGTTGATATTTTAATGTTTTAATCATATAATAGTTTTATTCTGTATTTATGATATTGTATAAATTGCCTAGAATCACACATTGCCTAGAGATGCACAGTGTAAAATATTTAATGAAGAAAAGTAAGGGAAGGGAAGGAAAAGAAAGAGAGAAAGGAAGGAAGGAAGGAAGGAAGGAAGGAAGGAAGGAAGGAAGGAAGGAAGGAAGGAAGGAAGGAAGGAAAAAAGGAAGCCTACAGCTATCTTGGAGTACAGCTACAAATTGTAAGGTAACAGAAATCCCTAATGCCAATGTGTAGTTCTAGAGGCCTAGGTTCCATTTGATTTTTGATAGCCACACATTATCCCCAAATCTCTCTTTTCAACTAAATTACTTTCTTCCAGTGTGGATGGGACAGTAGATGGATACTGTTAGATACTTATACCAACTACAGTGGTTTCCACCAAGGTCCTATATTCCGGAGGGAACAGAGGTTTAATCCTATTGGTCGAAGGGTCTGACAGCTCCCTATTAAAGGGCTGCTGTCAGACTCAACCTTCGCTGGGTTGTTCTCCCGTCCAAAAACATGAAGTGGTCCTGGGGCTGCCACATTTGCCGCGGTAAAACGACTCCTGTCGGCAAATTCTTTCGGCATGCCCTTGTCACACCATTCCATCCAGCCTCCAATGGTCAGGCGGAGAGAATGGTGAGATCTGCAAAAGAGGCCCTCTCTAGGATGGGCCCAGGAGATTGGCAAACACGGGTTGATCATTACTTACTAATTCAGCACATCACGCCCAGTGCCACTACTGGGAGAAGCCCCTCCGAGTTTCTCATGGGGCACTGGCTAAGGTCCCACTTAGACCGGCTACACTCCAATTATTCTGCCTCATCGCCCCAGACTCCAAAAGCAAGATTCGGACTTTTAGCGTGGGGGATTCAGTATACGCCCACAACTATGCCGAGGAAACTCTGTGGATTCCTGCCACAGTGATAGGCATCACCGGCCCTCGCTCTTACCTCCTAGAGCTGGAGGACGGTAGGAATTGGAGAAGGCATATTGACCAACTCCGTGGCTGCCTCTCCAACTCCACTCTTAGACAACCAGAGGTAACTCCTGCATGAGTTAGCCAAAGCCCTACCCAAATGGAGCAAACGCTCACTCCTTCCACAGTCAGCTCAAGTCTGAGGGTACTGGGAAACTTATCTGGTTTTGTTGCAGGCCCGCAGCGAGCTCTGAGCAAACCGGCTCCAGAAGCTCCAGCCGCGGCCTGTGAAAGGTTCCAAGAGCGGAGCTGCGGAGCAAACAGGTCTGTCCAACCTGTCCAAGGAAACCCCTCCTACTGAACTGCGCAGGTCAGGCAGAGCTACCCAAAAGCCCACCTACCTGCGTGACTACGTTACCAGTAGGATTATTCCATCTAAGAGGGGAGGGGTGTTAGATACCTATACCAACTACAGTGGTTTCCACTGTAATCCTATTGGTCGAAGGGTCTGACAGCTCCCGATAAAAGGGCTGCTGTCAGACTCAACCTTCCATAGATTGTTCTTACTTGCTGTGTTATAATAAAGAGCTGTTGTTATCGTTAAGCCTGTGTGTGCCTATCCATTACCCAATCCAACAGATACGACAAGGTAGGGTTATACCACCTATTTATGGTCGCTTTGGGACTTAGTTTCCCAGACAAATATCAGCAAACTCTGACTGCTATATGGAAAGGCCATTTCTTAAAGATGCAGGAGAAGCATTTTCATGCACTAATGGAAAGTTGACAAAAAAATCATTTCCAATTCTATGATTGATTGAGTTGTCTCCTTCAGGCTCAGGTAGCAACATATTTGCTGTTTGTTTATTTGTTATTAGACATAAAGTAGCATACATAGCAGTCAGTTTGCTCCATAATAGCTCAGTGAAAAGGGGAATTGTTTTTTTTTTCAAAAAGTTTTATTGGTTTTTTAAAACATTTATAAGGAAAAGGGTAAGTGGAATGGTTACAAATTTTGGCAGTTGCAAGTATGGCAGACGCCCCCTCCCTCCAAACTCATAGGATACATCTAAATATAAAACATTAATACATAATCATAAAAAATCAGCATATTAATTCTAGAAAAAATAGTTTTCAATCAGTTTATATAGTTATGATATATAGTCTAGATATAATTTCATTATTACTTTCGGTCTGTTTATAACATTGTGGTTTTCTTATTCATTTTTGTGATCTGAGCTTTCTTGGTGTTGCCCCTTCACCCCCCGCTGGCAGAGCTCCCGCCCCTCCCGTGTCCTGTGTGACCATTGTGGTGTCTTCTGTTTTTTCTAGGTTCGCTTTATTTTTTTCCATAAAGGCCTGTGCCTCTATGGGTGTATTGATTCTGATTCTTGTCTCCTCCCAGAATATCAGCATACCTTCAGGCATCAACCATCTAAACCACACCCCCTTCTGGTATAGTTTATTCACCAATTGCGAATAGTTTTTCCTTTTCTCCCTAATTTTTTGGGGGATCTGCTTCAGGATGGTTATCTCCCTGTCATGATATGTCAATGTTTGCCCCCTTTGTACACCCAGAATTTCATCTCTTGTGCTTTTCCTAAGGAATTTAATATGAACCTCCCTGGGTACATTGTGTGTTCTGGCATATGCTGAATTCACTCTATAGACCAGATCTATCTCCCATTCCATCTGCTGTTTATCTTTGTGTATGTATTCAGCTAAAATGTTAGTCATAATGTCCCTTATATTTTCCCCATCTGCTTCTATTACATTTTGAAATCTAAGATAAAAGGACATTCTCTCAAACTCTGTTTTCATTTGTTGGATATCGAGTTCTTTGTTTCCCTTCTGTAAAGCCTCTACCCCCCCCCTCTCGCCTCCGCCACCCCACCCTCCACAAGGTCCAGTCTCTGTGAGTTCTTATAAATTTGGACTTGATTCTCTTTAATTTCTTCCTTCATTTCTTTTAATTGTTTCTTAATTTCTTCCTGGCCCTGTATGAGTTGCTGGAGCATTTGTTGCAAATCCATCTCTGTATTCTTAGGTTGCATCAATTCTGTAATCTTTGACTGGGTGGCAGGACTGGATGTTGCAGATGTCGGTGCAGAAGTAGAAAAGCCAGGTTTTCCAGGGGGTGGTCTTTTTGGAGACATGGTTTATGAAACAAAGAGATCAGTCAGTGTAGAGACTGGGCAGCTGGAGAAGTAGAGCAGGCAGATGAGTCCAGAAGGCAGAGGATCCAAACAGGTGGGAGTTTCTTTAGTCAATCTAGCAATAGATGAAAGTTTTTTCTCCAAAGAGTTCAGGAAATAACAATCCACAAGAGATTCCTCTGGGTGACACGGAGACAAAGACCGGACGCCTGAATTTTAAAGGTGGAGTCAGGTTTCACAGTTCATGAAGACAACGGAAGTGTGCCATCTTGCCCTGCCAGCTTTGGGCTCAGAGGCATAGGAAAAATTTTAAAAGTTCAAAAAGTTCTCAGGTCATCAATAAGTTCCGGAACTAAGTCCCATGAAAAACACTTTTACTGGGGTGAGGCATCATTAGTTGGCTCTCCCCCCTCCTCCTTCCCCTGGGGGCGAGAGCAGAATTTTAGAAAACGGGGGAATTGTTGTCACTCTTTCTGCCCAACCTTCTTCATGTGGTTTTTAAGAGCTTCCTTTGCTGAAGGAGACTTGAACGTCCAACATCTGGTACAAGTATAAATCCATTCACAATGCAGTGTTGTATTGTATATAATACTCCAGTGTGTTGGCACCCTTCATCAAGTACGTTTCATTTTTTCCCACCCCACATTAGATTCTGTCACTTTTGGGATTGTCACCATTCCTTTTTTCCTGTCCCTTAGAAGAATTGGTAATATTTCCTCTCAGAGATAATGCTTTTATAGTCTCCTGTATAGTTCTTGTGTTCTTATGAAGTCGGTTTTCTGATCTAATCTACCTCTTGGGCAACAGGTTGTTCCCTCAGAATGGAAAAATCTCAAGAGGTATTCAGCGTAAATTACTTTCTTCCAGTGAGGAGAAATCAAACAATAAGATTAACATGGTAAATAGATGCATACACTCACAAATTAGAATCAATACAATAGTAAAAGCATTTTTTATTATTTGAATTATTTAACATTTAGTCAGAATTAAGCATGTTTAATATTATTTTCTGGCCAAAATGACATCAAAGACATTTCCTTTCTTAAACTGAATATCTTGAAAGCCAGCAGTTTGGAAGAGCATTCGATGCTCCGATTCTTTCCGTGATTTTCCTTCAGATACAACCAACATTATGATGCAGTACAAATGAGCAGGAAGCGACTCATGTATTTTGTCATCAATAATTGGGTCCACTGCCAAGATGCCACCACCTGTTGCAAAGTAATTTATTAAATCAGGAATAGGTTGCCTACAAAAGAGATGATGTCCTTCATCTCATTTTCATGTTTATGGCTGTGACCTTTCTCCCAACTTTTTTCTCTCTTCTGAAAATATTGCTTTGGGCTCTTTTTCCCTAGGCTAACTCCATGCTCCATTTTAGTCTCCTGAGAATCCTTAAAGATATATAAAATATTATGCCGACTCTGGATCCTTCATCATAACATAAGCCCCTTAAGCCCATTTACCACAGGATTGCTTCCCAGACTCTGCCGACGTTTTATGACTGAAACATCAGGAAAGTTCTAAGAAATCTTTCCACAACTGGACTTTATTTAAATCCAACACGTGGCATTTCTCTGTCTTGGAAGAGTAAGAAAGAAACAGTTTTCATAACATAGGTTTCATAGGCACCTATGGAAGGAACTGGTTTCCATAGTATAGTAATACTTCAATGTTGGTTAGGGAGCGCACAAAAAGCTTCTGTGGCCCAGGAGGCTTCAGTTTGCTCCCTGCCTTGTTCTCCCCAACCGACCAGACTTACAAGTTCCAAGCCTTCTCCTTGCGCCATCGTCTCCTGGTGTACTCTATTGACCTTTTTGTGCAGCTGCTGACAACTATGTCAAGCCAATGTTTGCCAGACAGCAAGCAAACACAATGTTCCGAAGGATAGAAAGGCTAGCACATGGAGTAGAGGGGAACTCATGTGTGGGCTGGAAAAAGGAAATTGGGATAGTGGAGATAGCAATAGCAATAGCACTTAAGACGTATATATTGCTTTATAGTGCTTTACAGCTCTCTCTAAGCGGTTTACAGTGTCAGCATATTGCCCCCAATAATTTGGGTCCTCATTTTACCTACCTCAGAAGGATGGAAGCAGGGGTGAAATTCAGCATGTTCTGTCAGGTTCTGGAGAACCGGCAGCAGAAATTTTGAGTAGTTCGGAGAACCATCAAATACGACCTCTGTCTGGCCCCAGAGTGGGGTGGGAATGGAGATTTTGCAATATCCTTCCCCCAGGAGTGGGGATGGAATGGGGATTTTGCAGTACCCTTCCCCTGCCACACCCACCAAGCCACGTTCACAGTACCAGAAGAAAAAAAATGAATTTTATCACTGGATGGAAGGCTGAGTCAACCTTGAGCCTGGTGAGATTTGAACTTGTAAATTGCAGGCAGCAGAAGTAGCCTACAGTACTGCACTCTAACCACTGTGCCACCAAGACCTGAGCTTCCTTTCTCTGGCCCAACAAAGTGATTCCCTTCTGCAGGGGAAGGCCTGCTGTGGATCAGGAAAAGAAAGCTCTGTCAGTCTCCAAGAAAGATATAGAGTGATTCTTCCAAACAGATGTCTTTATTGTTCTACATGAACAGACAGAATCTTGCCAAACTGAAGCAGACTACTACCTTCATGAAGTGTAAGTCTGGGGACAATTAGGGGAGAGTTGGCTTCATCCTCTTTCTCTTACACAAACTATCTGAACTAAGTTGTCTTTAACTTCTCTGGAATGCCACCCCACCCCCTTCCTGGGAACCTGCCCAACTACATTCCATCACTTATCAAACCTTTGGGATCCAAGCTTCTTTTCAAAGCTTCCTAGTGCAAAGGTCCCCTTCCATGCATGAAGAGAAATTGCCTGCCCTCTTTTGGCATGCTGTTTTTCAGCTCCCCTCACTTAATGAGCCACACAACTGCTTAACAGTCACAACTGAAAGACCCAGGATTATGGTCATTGAGCAATGTGGTCACATGCTTTACGGGTAGTCCTTGACTTACAACCCAATTGGGCTCAAAATTCCGATGTTAAGCCAGATAGGTGTTAAATGGGTTTTGCTCCATTTTATGATTTTTCTTGCCACAGTTGTTAAATAAATCTCTGCAGTTGTTAAGTTAGTAACACAGTTATAAAGTGAATCTGGCTTCCCCATTGACTTTCATTGTCAGAAGGTTGCAAAAGGTGATCAAATGACCCCAGAACACCACAAACATCACAAATAGAAACCAGTTGCCAAGCATCTGAATTTTGATAATATGCCCATGCAACTTCGAACAGTCACTGTAAGTTGAGGACTACCTGCATCACTTAATGACTGCAATGACCTACAACTAAACTTCTGAGCCCCTTTTAGGTCATAAGTGAGCACTATCTCACTTGTCACAGGTTGTTGCAAATACATAAAAAAGCTATGCATCGCTCTGGTTGGCTTGCTTGTCTTCCCATTCACAAATGTCAATTTTTCTCTTCTAGCAATACCTACCTGGCTTACAGGCTGTAAACACTTTTGTTAGCAGCTGGATGCACTTTTCATCACTCCAGTTAAACAAGACTCTTGAAATGATGTAAAGATCTGCTTCAGGAATTGGATCTTTAAAAAAATCCCCTGTATTAAAAACAAATCTCTTCTTAAGGTAGGAATTTTTTAATTCTACTAACAACTTGGAGAAACAATTTACTCCTCTGTTCATAAAGCTTGCTCTAAAAGTATACTGGCTTTTTTTCAACTACTGCTTTGAAATGACAGAGATATTGATTCAAAGCGCATATTACCTTCATGGAAAGAGATCCGAGAGTCATCTGAAAATGCATTATATTTTTTTGATATTTCCACAACTCCAGGAAGATCAAAAAGTTTCACGGTACAATTTGGATATACTGAAACCAATTCCTTAGCAAAGCCACCACTGCTTCCTTGAAAAAAAGTACACAATGGAAAAAAGAAACTATGTAATATTGTGTTTATCAACATTTTTAATAATTTATTAGAACATTTGTTATGATTTTTAGCTTACCTCGTTGTTTTATTTTTCATATAGCTTGCTAAACAGACATAATATTGTCATTTAAAGAAGGGTATTCATTAACATATGTTTGTTATATTATCAAACTTATTAAATGTGCATCTTCCCAACAGAGGGATGTACAATTTAATCAATAAATAAACATTTTACAACCCTGTAATCCCTTTTATGCAGAGGGAAACAGGGCAACTGAATAGAATTGAGCTTTTACTGGCCGATGCCCTATGTGCAGTTTGCAGCAGATATTTTCTCTTTGCACCCTGATAGAGAAACATATATCACTCCCTATGATTGGACTCTCAACCTTCTGAGTGGAAGCCAGCAACTTCACCTCTGGGCCAGCACGTCACTTAATATAATAACATATTAAAAATGAATAATTTAAGGTTAAAATGTAAAACAACATTATAAAATTGCAAGAGATGGGAGACTTAAAGAAAATACAGGTGTGAGTGGGGGAGGGAGCATCATTGATTCTCTCTTATGGATGTGTAGGCTCTAATGTCCCACACATATGCCTACACAGCCAGGTTTTGACCTTTGCAGAAAGACAAAAGATTGGAAGCTTTCCTAACCTCTAGGGGCAAAGGTTCCACAAAGCAGGAACAACGGCAGAAAAAGCCATCTTCCTTGACCCTGCCAATCAGAATTATCTCACTGACAGATTCTGTAGCACATATACAGCAGCCCAAAGGTGAGGTTCTTCCCCACAAGCCCAGGTGCAATTGGCAGCTTGCCTGCTTCGATGGAGATAATAGTTCCCAAGCTTGGAATTGGGGAGGGGTATGTATGTGCATGCAACATGACAGAGAGGTCCTTCTACCCAAGGCCAGGGTGCAATTGCCAGCTTGCCAGCTTGGATGCTGATAATAGTTTCCAAGGATGGAATGGGGTGTGTCTGTGTCTCCGTGTTGTGACCTGTCAGCCATTGGCCCCTCCGGCACCCAAATCAGATGAGAAGGAGCTGTGGGAGGCTAGGAGACAGATCATCAAGGCAACCTCGGAGCTCCGAGGTGGGGGGAGAGGGAATGGAACTGGCAGAGAGAGATACAGAGGCAGAGCCTGGGCCAGTCATCAGCCCTCAGATGGACAGTCAACAGCTCCCAGGTCTGGAGGTGGCTGATGAGGAAGAGGACGAACAGCTGGGTCCAGTGCCTGATGCACGGATCCACAGAAGGCAGAGGAGAGGAGAGCAGTGGAAAACCATGGGCCGATCCTTGGGAAGGAAGAGCCACCACTGCTAGCAAAGCCCCACCCTAACTCTGGGGATAAAAGGCAGGGGACGGAGATGAATAGATGTGGCAGACAGCTATTCATCTTCCAGATGGACAGATTTGTTAGCCTGCGGTGAGAGAGAAACTTTTTGCTGGGGCTGCTGCCACTCCTAATAAAGGAATCTTTGCGTTAAGTTCAGAAGGTTTGTCATGTTTGGGGAGCTGGGTGAGAACAGTCTGTATCTGTGCTGGTGTCTCTGTGTCAGTATGTCAGTACAGTGACGTGCGGTGAGGTTTATGGCTGGTGAGGCTGGTGAGGTCATCAGGAAGGCGGAGAATGGGACCATGTGTGCTGGAGGCTGAGGCTGCCTCAGCCTCCAGCACACGTGATCCCATTCCCGCCTTCCTGAGCGCGCTCCGCCGGCTCGCGCTCCGTGGTCCCCAACAGCAGCTGCTTTTCAGTGCTTTTCTGTGCGTCTGGCGTTTAGGACATCCGGCTATCTACCTAAACACCAGACGCACAGAAAAGCACTGAAAGGTACTTCGCCTCCAAGCCACTTCGTCTTGATGATGTCGCCGCAGTTGCTGGGCATGGTCGGACAGAGGTAGCCAGAGCGGCACCGAGGAGTCCAGTGGACGAAAGAGCGAGCGAGCGAGCGAGCGAGTGATGGAGGATCAGGCAGCCTGATCCTCGGTCGCTCGTCCGCCGGACTGCCTGAGCACCACTCTGGCTACCTCCGTCCGTCCGCGCCCGGCAGCTGCGGCGACATCATCAAGATGAAGTCCAGCGGAGGCAGAAATGTTGTCGGTGCTCCCGGACTTCGTCTTGATGATGAAGCCACGAAAGCGACTGGGGAAGGACAAGAACCTTCCTCCCTCTGCTGGACTTCGTGCGCTCCTCACGACTGCAATATACATCCAGAAGCGGATTTTGTGGCCAAGGGGGTTTGGGCTTCTAGCCCAACAGCCCCTGCCACTTCTGGACTTCTATTGCAGTCGTGAGGAGCGCGCAAAGTACAGTGGAGGCAGGAAGGTTATTGGCGCTTCCGAGAACCCTCCTGCCTCCGCTGGTTGCCCAGCTGGCACCGCCCCATGCGCGCACCTCCTCCTCCTCCTTCCTCCTCTTCCTCTTCACTCCCCAAAGGCTCTTCTCCTTACTGGAGCTTAGCGGGAGACGTGTAAAAGGGATGGGAGGAAATATATATTATTATTATATATTATTATTTCATGATGAGAGGTGAGGCTCTGCCTCCCCTGCCTCCCCTGACCACACGTCCCTGTGTCAGTATGTCCGTGTCTGTGTTCGCCTCACTCAAGCCAGGCCGGCTTTGGAAACCAGAGGAGAATGTCCAGGCCCATGGCAAGTTGTACCCTTGGCGAATTGCCATAGAGGAGCGGTCCCATGGCCAGGTGGCAATGGCTAGTTATTCCATTCCATCCTGGATAAGCCCTTGCAGGGTGGGATGGGGGTTTTGGTGTGTTTTTTTGGGGGGGGGTTGCAAGACTTCAGTACAGGTTTGTGATTTCTTTCTTCTTAGGGTTGAGAAAAAATGACTGGCCCAAGGTCACCCATCTAGGTTTATGTCTAGAGGTGGATTAGAACTTCTGGTCTCCCATGTCCTTAACCCAGGGGTGTCAAACTGAAGGCCCGTGGGCTGTATGCAGCCTGCAATATGGTTGGATCTGGCCTGTGGGACCATCCTGAAAAATGTAAGGGGCCAGCCCATGTCACTTTGGTCCAGTCTACCCAATGCTAAGAGGAAACATCAGCCCAGTGTGGCTTCGGCCTGGTCTACCCAATGCAAAGAGGAAATATGCCAGTAGTTTGGGGACTGACATCAAGCTTGCCATGCCCACCCAGTCGGCCACACCCAGTGAGTGGCATCAAGCTGGTCATGCCCACCCAGTCAGCATGCGAGGTCAATCACAGCCCTGATGCGACCCTCAATGAAATTGAGGGCCTTAACCACTACACCAGCTGGCTTAATCTTCATTCAATGCATCATGGCAATATCATCCCAGGCAAGGGAGAGAAAATGAAGAAAAAGTGTTTTCATCTTCAAAAATGCCCCCACCTCTTTCCAAACAGTCTCAGGATTGCTACTTATTGTGAGACATCCAATAATTCTGATCAGTTAAACCATTTAAAATTAGATATTTAAAAATAAGGTTCAACACTCTAGAACAAAAAAGATCACAGGATAGGATCCTACAACTCTACTTTTGCGATCAGGGAATTAATTGATCGATCAATCACAATAGAGCTGGAAGGGACCTTGGAGATATTCTAGTCCAACCTCCTGTTCAAGTAGGAGACCCTCCAGTGATGAAGCATCCACAACTTCTGAAGGCAAACTGTCCAACAAGTTACAAGGTCTTGACAGAGCCAGAGACATCTTTCAATCCAATTTTACCAGAATATCACACAGTATCAAATTGATAGTAAGGTGCATGATGAAAACCTTCAGGTACTTACCACCCAGATCACAAATGAGCTGAAAACCAGAAAGATCAAAAGCAGAGACCACATCTTTCCCATGCAGATTCCAACCCTCACTCATGAACCTTAAAAAGTTTTCAACACCTTCCTGTGAACTAGAATTGAAATTTGCATTGGTGGATGATTAACAAACACATGAAATACAGTATGATTAACATCTGATCATAAATCTAGAATTATATTTTTCATTATGTAGCCATGGTTTCTGCAAGCTTTTGTGTTAATTATCTAGTTTTAATATTTGTCTTGAAGTTTGATGGCATTAGTAATCCATATGACCTAGATGAATTATTCTCATTTCATCCAATTCATACCCTGAGCAATTCCTGAGTGGAATTGCTGGATACTGTATGCCAATATTTGCCTTAGGATTAGCTGTCCTGGAAGGATCTCAAAAATAACCAACATTCTTGTGGATTGGCATTTGAACAACAGAAAATATCTGACAAGGATTTGGAAGAATCTCTGGTTAATGGATAAAGAATTAAAGAATTAAATGTTCCTAGACTGGACCATGCTGCATCTTCTACTTTTTTCTCCCAAAATAAGACAGGGTCTATTTTCTTTTAACTGCCAAAATAAGCACTTGGCCTTATTTTAGGGGAGGTCTTATTATTTTTGAGGTGCAGGACGCAACAAGCATGGTCACCTCATGGCTGCTGCTGCGTTGTAATATTTTCAAGGAGGGTTTATTTTCAGGGGAGGGCTTATTTTAGCACATGAGCTCAAAAACCCGATTGGACTTATTATCCAGGGAGGTCTTATTTTTGGGGAAACAGGGTAGCAATTGATCTGTAGATGATCTAGCTCTAGATTCCAATTCTCCATTTTGAAAATTAATTCTCACTCAATGACACAGGTTGTAAGAATATTCCAATTCCAGCAAAGAGAGACTGAAGACTTGGTGGGGGGGGGGTGGATAACATCATAAGACCGAAAAGACATGTGAAAATATGTATATTGTCATGCCCCAGCATATAACTTTTATGTACTGTTGTTGCTCTCTAGCCCTATCTAGTGGCCAGAGGAACAAATATGCCTCAAGAGACAATCTTTATATTCTGCTGTTTTAATGGGGGATAGGTGGGTTTAGCTGCATGTCGAGCTGCACAGAGACTAACATGTAGCGGGGACAGAATAGTGAAACAGTGGCTACCCAGCAAGTGTGATACAGGATAATGACTATACAGAGACCTACTCTGCCAATGCAACTACCTGCATATGGCCATACACTAGCCTCTAGACCAGTGATGGCTAATCTTTTTCTCCTCACACGCCCAAATCATGTGCGCATGCCCACACCAATATTGCAATGCGCCCCACCCCTGCACATCCGTGCAACTCCCTGTGGCCTGTTTTTGGCCTAGCAGGCCTCCCCAAAGCCTTCAGGGACCAAAAAAAAAAAACAGACCTAGCAGGCCTCCCTGAAGCCTCCTGAAACCAAAAATGGGATGTTGGGGGGGGCACACTGCACCTCCCCGCAGCCTATTTTGGACCTAGCAGGCCTCCTGAAACCAAAAATGGGGCATGGAGGGGGCACTTCACACATACACACTGTGCACGTGTGTGCGTCTCCCGTATGCACGGCATAGACCTGAAAATCAGCTGGCCGATGGGAGGTGCACGCACATGCGTGGTGGAGCTGAGCTGGGTGACGGCCCACATGCCTGCAGAAAGGGCTCCACGTGCCACCTGTGAAAGGCATGCCTTAGATAGAGCTGTATATTCTGATGATGAATGCAGTAAATGCAGCAATGTGCTTGAGACAGAAACTGAACCCAAGATCCTCTGCAACACACTTCAAAGTACATCTATAAGCACTCCAGGTCAAGCAGCAATGCTCACCTCGATGGAAAAGACAACCTACAAGAAACAAGCCAAAGATGCAACTCAGCACTACGACAGACTAACAGCAGACCCCCTACATCCAAGGTACTTGAGTCTGCAAATTATCCTAAGGATCAGCCTTCATACCAGAGCAGCATAGAAAGGACCAACTGAAATCAGAAACTCCTAAAAGGTATGACTACACAACACCTTTTCACTACAACAATGCACAATCGGCTAATCAAGCCACCATAGAGCTTGCCATGTTCCTTGCACAACGTGAACTAGTCACACAAGGATTTGAAAAGTTTAATGATCGTCCTGAAAGCTATAGAGCCTGGCGATTTTCCTTTCAAAATGCCATCAGCAGCTTAGATTTGTCATGTAGTGAGGAGATAGATTTAATAATTAAATGGCTCAGAATTGAATCTGCTGAGCATGCAAAATGAATCAGGACAATAAACATAAACTACCCTGAAACAGGCCTTCCTTAAAACAATCTGGGACAGACTTGATGAGTGCTATGGCTCAGCAGTAGCAGTGGCAAATTCACTGTCCAAAAGATTGGGTAGCTTTCCCCAAATACCTAACAAAGCCTATCAGAACCTTAGGGAACTTAGCGACTTACTAATGGAATTTCAAGTAGGCAAGTCAGAAGGGGACTTGCACGGACTTGCATTCCTTGGCACAGCCAGATGTGTCAACCCCATTGTACAAAAGTTATCCTATAACTTACAAGGGCAGTGGATCACACATGGCTCCAAATACAAAAGAGAGTAAAATGTTCCATTTCCCCCCTTCTCTGTCTTTGTGAACTTCATGTGCCAACAAGCAGCTTTGACTTCACATTGTCATGTGCTGCTCCTTCAGAACCAGGGGTGGGTTTCAGCTGGTACGGACCGGTACGGGCATACCGGTTGGTGAAATTTAGCCTGCTTTTACGTACCCATTCATCTGGAGGCCCCAACAAGCCCACATGGTGTGCACTGCCCTCTTCTCTTTGATAGCCACCTCGTTTCCAATGAAGGTGGTGGAAAATCTATGCAGAGGGAGGAAATCGCATGGATTCCCCACCCCCTTTATTGGAAATGTGACGGCTGTCAGAGGAGAGAGCAGCACTCACCCCTGAGCTTGTCCAACGAATCCTCGCCTCCTCTTTTTTCTTCTGCTATTTGAAGAAGCCATGCAGGGCACGCTCCCTTGTCTTTGACAGCCTCCTCGTTTCCAATTGGGGGGGAGAAATCCATGTTTTTCCTCCCTCTGCATGGATTCCCCCCAATTGTAAATGAGGTGGCTGTCAAAGACAAGGGAGCATGCCCTATGTGGCTTCTTCAAACAGCAGAAGAAGGAACAGGAGTAGAGTTCCATGCAGGGCTTTTCAAACAGCCAAACTCCCCTCCTGTTCCTTCTTCTGCTGTTTGAAGAAGCCATGCGGGGTGCGTTCCCTTGTCTTTCACAGCCACCTCATTTCCAGGGAGGGAGTGATGATGGTGCGGGGCGGCTGGCAGTGGCTACTGCTCCTGGGCTCGCTGTGGGTTATGCTGCTCAGCGGGCAGCGCCCCGACTCCACCAACGCCGCCACCAATGCCGCGCTGCCTTAGCAGCAGCACCTCCCACCTGCAATTTGTTCCTTCTCTTAGCGCCCACCAAAGCACTGCCCCTGCTCAGCTGCCCTCTCTGTCGCCGTGCCCCCCCTGCGTACCCGACCGCTGGCCTGAGGGGTTAGCCACAGATTCCTCACTTTACCTCACCGCAGTACTTACCTCCTTGGGTGGGGCCAGGGCACGCGCAGGGTGAGTAGAGTTTGCGACCAACTTTAAAGTGAATGGGGCTGTTTGTGACTAAATGGGACAGAGAACATAGAGGGATGCAAGGGAACATGGAGGTAATCTAGTCCAACCCCTTTCCAAGGCAGTCCTTATACTTCCTTCTCTTTGAGAGCTGTCAGTGGCAGACAGAAATGGTGTGTGTGTGTATGTGTGTGTGTGTGTGTGTGTGAGAGAGAGAGAGAGAGAGAGAGAGAGAGAGAGAGAGAGAGAGAGAGAGAGAGAAAGAAAGAAAGAAAGAAAGAAAGAAAGAGAAAGAGAGTTGGAGAGAGAGAGACAAGAAGGAAGGAAGGAAGGAAGGAAGGAAGAGAACATTTGAGCCCAAAGATTTGGTTGCTAAGCAAGAGTGTTGTTAAGTGAGTTTCACACATTTTCCAATTTGACCACGCCCACCCGGTCACATGACCACCGAGCCACTCCCACAAAACAGGCCACACCTGCAGAATAGGTTCTAAAAACTTTTGAAACCCGCCACTGTTCAGAACATAATCCTCGCAAGTCTTCAGTAGCACTCCACAAAACTAATGTGGCTCCTCCAAATCCCTTCGCAGGTCTGCCAGCTCCACTCACACAGAAACTGAGATCGGAGATCCTGGTAAGCAGTATCCTCTACACCAGAAACCACATTTTCTCCTAAAATGCCGAGCCTTCAGGGAGAAGTTCATGGAGAACCACAAAGCAAACAACATTGCTACAAGTGCTGCTCATCGGTCCCTCACTTTGCCAACAACTGTAGGGTCAGTGTAAAATGCATGGAATGTGACAGCACAAGCCACAACACTGCTTTGCACCAGGACCAGGACCATGAATGTTACAACACACTTTTCAGTATCAGTGAGTATGGCAGAACACACTGCTACAACCACAATAGAAATCAATGCAAAATGCATAGAGGTCTGCAAAGGGACTGCAGGCGGCAGTCCTGCTCCAAAATCTGTTTAGTCCAGGTCTACCCAGCAAGCCAAAGGGACAAAGCCATTAAGCTTTATGCTATTCTAGACAACCAAAGTAACAGTCCTTTGGCCAGTTCAGCCAACGTTGATGCTTTTGGCATTAAAGGCCCCAGCATTCCATATTCCTTAAAAACATGTGCAGGAATTATGGAGTCCGCAGAGAGAAGAGCATCTGGTTACCAAGTCAAGTCAGTCGATGGGAAAACATGCCTGACTTTACCAACTCTTATTGAATGAAACCAGATCCCTGACCAAAGATCTGTAATCCCTACACCAGATGCAGCAATTCATCACCCACATTTGAACGGCATAGTGTATCTGATACCAGAACTCAATCCTCAGGCTCAGATAGTCTTGCTCCTCGGGAGAGATATTTTATGAGTCCACAAAGTGAGAGCTCAGATCAATGGTCCCCACAATGCTCCATACTCTCAGAAATTAGACCTAAGGTGGGTCATTATAGGAGGTATCTGTTTAGGAAGCCTACACAAATCAACCTCGGTAAGCAGCATGCTGACAAGCACATTAGAAAATGGACATCCTTCTATTTTTCAGCCAAACCACAACCAATTCCTCTTAAAGGAATCATCACACATTAAGGCACATTCGCCTTGTCCCTTCATAGGCTCCTTTAGTGACAACCTCACCTGTGACAGTGACCAAGTTCATTCAAGGTGCACAGTCTTCCAAAAGATGGAAGATGACAATTAGGTGGCAGCATCTACTGAGGAAAAACTCTCTTTAGAAAAGACAGAGCATGGGTTAGTCAAAGAAGATAGTGACAACCAGGTTACCTCTCTTCCCTTCAGACCACAGAGATGCCGCCTACCTAACAATAAAGAATGAGCCGTAGCCTGCTCCTTGCCACAGTCTCCAGAGTCCATCTATGCCATTCATACCTCAGAACCTGCGGGCAACACCAGAGCTCAAACGGCGCGGCAATCTACAGCCACACCACAAACAACAGCAAGCCTCAAAAAACAATTGAACTAATCTTCTGCAATATCTCCCATGATATCTGTTCAACAGAATGGTTCTGAATATATATCAGATGACCTCAGCAATTCTAAGGGAGAAGCTAGCAATGGGATGTTATATTCCAGGCTTAGATCACTGTCAAGTTCCCAGAAGCCTCATTGCAAACTGCAATGGCACCACCACATCAGTGACCTTACCACCAAAAAAGCAATGGCCACTCATCTAAATGGTGGTATCAGTTGATACCAGGCAGGGAGTGTCATGCCCCAGCATATAAGTTTTATATACTGCTGCTGCTCTCTAGTCCCAACTAGTGGCCAGAGAGACAAATATCATTTATATTGTTTGAAGCTGACCCAACCCATCAGCCTGTACTCTCAAAACAAGTGCATGCTGGGAAGCCAGACTCCATTTCCTTTTGCATTTGGAGAAGGCAGAACCACAAAGAAGAATCCATCTTAATCTGTGGTACTTGTATTCATTAATTATTATGTTCAGCAGTAACTTAATACTGCCTATCTTGTGTTTGGTTCTCATTGTATGTATTCCTATTTTCCCTGTTTTCACCATATCCTGTTCTTTCAATAAAGCATCCAGATCTATGCACACAGTCTGTTTTATTGGAGGATAGGTGGTTGAGCTGCATGTCAAGCTGCACACAGAATAATGTGCACTGACAACAGAACATATAATATTCATGGAGGAGGAGCTATGCGTCGCAGCATTACCACGGCTTTTCTGGTTACTCAGATGAGCCGCTGAATTCCGATCGTTTGGACGGTCCGATTGGACCCAAGCCATCCCGCAGAGACGGTGGGAGGTAAGGGTAAATTCCAGGGGATCCAGAGACACTCGCAAAGTCTCTGGAAACCCAGGGGAACCCCCTTTTTGCCGGCGATCAAAAGCCAGCCCCCAGGCTGCCGAAGCTGCTGACAGCTCCGCAAAGCAAGAGCAGGAGAGAAAGAAGCATGCCGCTTTTTGGTGAGACTATTTGAAAAAGTTTTTTTGTTTGTTTAAATTATACAGAGGACACCCTTAAATTGGAGACTTAAGGAAAATAGAAAATAACCAGAGACTTAGAGGCGGGTTTGAATAGAGTTAATTGAAACCATTTGGGTTTTTTTTCCCCCTTTTATTTACCGGAAGCCAGACTGGACTCTTGTTACAGCTGTTACAATTGTTGTTGAAGCCTTCTCTTTACTTTTAACTTTCTTTTTTTAGAAGTGACTTGATTAGAGCTATTACTTCACCTTATTCTTTTTAATGCCTGAAAGATCTTTTTTTTTTTTTTTTGCTTAGTCTAACTTTCCCTTTACTAAAGGCAGCGCTTTAAGGGGCTAGGGACTGGATACATTTTAACACTGCCATCTAATGGACTTTGAAACATTGTTACTAATTCCTACTGCTGGGACTATTTTGAAAAAAAACCTCCTACTCAAGGTCAAGACCTGATAAGAGGCAAGAAGTACAGCTGTTTACTGCAGGCTGTTTCTTGTGGAGCTTTAAGTTCTGGAAACCTATCTTAGAAGACTTATAAGAGAAAATTGGAGTGATTTTGGAAACTACATCAAGTGTTTATACTACTCTGCTGGGGATGTGATGATTTTTCTTTTTCTTGGTTGGTGCGTGTGCTGTTTGTCACACTCTAAATTTCTTTTTTTTCTCTTGAAGTCCTGAAGCCTGGAAGCGCTGAATAATTTTTCCTTTTTTTTCTTGGTCCTTAAATTTTTTTTCCATTTCTTTTTTCTCTCTCTCCTTTTTGAAATAACAGAGATACAATTTTTCTTTCTCTCCTCTCACTCCCTTCATCTACCCTTATTTTTCTTATATAGATTGCTTTTTTCCTTTTTTCCTTTTTTTGCCCTTTTCTTTCTCCTACCTCTTTTCCGTACCCTTTATCATACTTTTCATATTCTGTGCTTTCTATTTTAATCTTGACCTCTCTGCTTACTATTTCTACCTAACTACTATATAGTCTTTCTGCTTCTTTCCTCCTCCCTTCCTCTTCCTTTTTTTAATCTTTTTTTTCTCCTAGAGCTTATTGCAATTGGATTGAACTACAAAACGAACAAGAAGAAGAAGAAGAAGAAGAAGAAGAAGAAGAAGAAGAAGAAGAAGAAGAAGAAGAAGAAGAAGAAGAAGAAGAAGAAGAAGAAGAAGAAGAAGAAGAAGAAGAGAGAATAAATTAGCAAGCTGAGTAGAAAGCCGACACCAGTGGGCCCTACAACAACAACCCCTACCTCCTCACCGGCAGGAGGACAAAGGTCAATACAATCTATGATTCAACAGGAAAAAAGAGAAGACCATATCATTAGATTCAATTATGCAATCAATACAGAAACTACAAACAAGCTCCGATTAAAAATTTGATACACTTATAAAGAAATTGGGCAATATGGAAATGAAGATGGAGACAATGGATCAGCGAATTGGTAACATAGAAAAAAACAGATAAAGCAGAGAGAAATATAGAAGATATACAACAGTGGGTCAAAAAACAAGAAGATAATATGCAAAAAATTGCTGAAAGAGAGAAGCAAAGAGAAAAGAGGGATGAAGAATTTGATTCTAGATTGAGTGAAGTGGAAACAGAAAGCAGTGCAATAATCGGATGGGAGATGGAACGTTCTGAATACTTTCTGAGGTTTCAAAATATAGTAGAAGAAAAGGGAGAAAATTTGCCACAAATAATATCTGAAATTCTCATAGAAATATTAGAGATACCTGAAGAGAAGATACTGGACGGTATAGATGAGACATTTCGAGTTAATACAAGATAGGCAATGAGAAACTCCCTCCCAAGGGAAGTCCACGTAAGATTTACTAAAAAAGCATTAAAACTACAAATTCTGCAAAATACAAGAGATAGAAAACTGGAATATAAAGGCAAGGAGATTGCAATTCTAAAGTAAATATCAAGAAGGGTGAGAGAGAAGAGAAGAAAGTACCAATTCTTGACTACAATTTTACTTAAAATAGGAGTTAACTATAGATGGCTGATTCCGGAAGGCCTAATATTTTTATGGAAAGGACAGAGATACAGAATTGATACAATTGAGAAGGCAGAAGCTTTCTATGCAGAACATTTGAGAGGAAAGGCAGCGAAGCCTGGAAACGAAGAACTACCGGTGCAACTGCTAGATATACCTATAATTGAAACTGAGAAGATAGAGGGTGCTGCAGGTGGAATTGACATTGAAGAAGGTGCTGTTGGGGGTGTAGAGATTAGAGCACAATGGGAACCAAGATCAACTAGAGCTATAAATCCTATATATAAAACATAAGGATGGAAGGAATAAAATTACTCTCAATTAATATAAATGGACTTAATTCGCCAAATAAAAGAAAGAAAATATTTCATAAATTAGGAAAATTAAAATTAGACATAATTTGCCTACAAGAAGTACATATCCAGCAAAGAAATGGCCACCTATTAGTACAACCAAAACTGGGGAAAAATTTCACTTCGTTAGCGGATTGTAAGAAAAGAGGAATGACCTTTTACATTAAAGATAAAATTCCTGCGAAACAAATCTATACAGATGAAGATGGAAGAATTTTAATGGTGGAAATAATGGATAATGTTAGGAAAATACTTTTAATTGGAATTTACGCACCTAATGAAAAACAAGATGAATTTTATAAAAGAATTCACAAGAAAATTTCTGACCTAGACTATGTTGATATTTGTATGATGGGAGACTTCATTGGCACTGTAGACCAGAACATGGACTATAAAACCCATAAAACAACAAAATTAAATAGAAAAACACTCCCAAAGTCCTTCTTCAGGATGATGGATGAAATAAACCTAAAAGATGTTTGGAGAGAAAGGAACCCCACTAAAAAACAATACACCTTCTACTCAAACAGACACTTATCACTCTCTAGAATTGATATGATTTGGGCCTCAACCGACATATCCAGCAGTGCACAAGAAGTGGAAATTGAGTCGAATACTTGGGCAGATCACAACCCAACGACAATAGGATGGAGACAACAAAGAATAAGATCTAGATGGACACTAAATAATATGATATTGAAAGAGAAAGAATTTGTAAAGAAAATGGAAAAAGAATTGACTTTCTTCTTTAAAGAAAACAAAAAAGAAGATACATCCTTTCAGAATCTCTGGGATACAACGAAGGCCTTTTCTAGAGGTTTGATAATAGACTATGCAAGAAAGAGAAATTTAAAGAAAAGACAAGTGACTAAGGACTTAGAAAAAGACTACAGCACATTGGAAAATGAACTACAGAAACTCCCACAAAAGAAAGAGATTAAAATAAAGATGGACACAATAAAACACAAAATGGACATACTGGAAAAGGAGGACTTGGCTCAAAAAATCAGAGGCGCTAAACAGAACTATTTTGAAAATGCAAATAAACCAGGCAGATGGCTGGCATATAAACTGAGAAAAGAAAGAGAGACCAAGAAAATTCAACAACTAAGAGATGAACAAGGACAATTGCACTATGGAAATATGGAAAAGAAGAAAATTATACAAGATTACTATGCTAAGTTGTATGAACAAGAGAACATAAAAGAGGAAGAAGTGAAACAACATTTACAAAATGCCAAACTCCCCCAAATACCAAGTGATACTAGAACTATATTAGAAGATAAAATAAAAATGATGGAACTAACCGAGGCCCTTAAAAGACAAAATAATGGGAAGGCCCCGGGACCGGATGGCCTTCCTGTGGAATTCTATAGAACACTAGAGAAATCCTTGGCCATTCCCCTACTAGAAGTTATGAATGAAGTAATGACTGAAAGCAAAATACCTAACTCATGGCTGGAGGCATATATTACATTGCTACCCAAAGAGGAGGCAGACCATACGCAAATTAAGAATTACAGACCTATCTCTTTGTTGAATTCAGACTACAAGTTATTTGCTTCTATATTGGCGGAGAGACTGAAAAAATATTTAAATGGGTTTATTCACCCGGACCAAAATGGCTTTTTACCAAAGAGGCAAATTAGAGACAATATAAGGACAATTTTGGATACCTTGTAATATTATGAGGTCCACTCTGGGAAGCAAATGGCTTTGATGTTCCTGGATGCGCAGAAAGCCTTTGATAATGTGAATTGGATGTTTATGATACAACAGATGGAACAAATGAACTTTCGTAAGAACTTTATTCAAGCCATACAAACGATATACCACAAGCAAACAGCTAAGATAATGATAAATGGAGAACTGACGGATCCCATCAAGATAAAAAGAGGCACGAGACAAGGCTGTCCACTATCACCACTACTCTTTGTTTTAACATTAGAAGTACTAAACAGAAAGATTAGAGAAGAGGAAGAAATAAAGGGAATGACTATTAAAAAGGAAGAATATAAGCTGCAAGCATTTGCAGATGATCTAGTCTTTATTTTTGAGGAGCCACTTCAATCTGCACCTAAATTGATAGGAAAAATTGAGGCGTATGGAGAAGTTGCTGGTTTAAAAATAAATAAAGACAAAACAAAGATCTTGACAAAAAATATACCCTCAAAACAAAAAGAAGAATTGGCGGAAATTTTGGAAATGCAAATTACAAATAAAGTTAAATATTTGGGGATCTATCTAACAGCCAGATGCAGCACTCTTAAAGAAGATAATTATCTTAGATTGAAGCAACAAATTGCAATAGATCTGGCGAAATGGGAGAATCTTCAATTATCAATGATTGGGAGAATCGCAACAATCAAAATGAATATCCTACCTAGAATGCTATATTTGTTTCAGACCATTCCAATTAAGCTGGGGAAAGACTATTTTGAAGAATTAAATAAAATGGTGTTGAAATTCATATGGCAAGGGAAAAAAGCAAGAATAAAATGTAAATTATTACAAGATGCTAAATCAAGAGGAGGGTGGGGCCTACCCGATTGGGAGTTATATTATCAGGCAGCTAGCCTGATGTGGATTAAGGAATGGATAATGCTAAGAAATGCTAGGCTTTTGAATCTAGAGGGTCATGACCTGTTGTTGGGATGGCATGCATACTTATGGTATAAGAGAACTAAAAGGCATGGTTATTTCAGAAGGCATCTTATAAGAGAGGCTCTGTTATTAAATTGGGAGAAGGTTAAGAGGTTGCATTACTTGAAAATTCTAGTCTGGATATCAACTATTGAAGCTTTTTCATACTCAATAATATATAAAAGGGAAGAAACAGTTAGATATGCTGAATTATTGAATACAGAGGGTGAACTCAAATCCATACAAGAATTGAAACAGGAAGGTATTGAACTGAATTGGTATTCATATATGCAAATACATTCTAGATATAATGAAGATCGAAAAAATGAGGGCTTTTATGATAAAATGACTGAATTAGATAAAATCTTAACAAGAAATGATGAAAAAGTAATTCAAAAATTTTACGCCTATTTACTAGAGGTGAAATTAAATGAAGAACAAGTTAAAGGAACTATGTTAGCTTGGGGAAAAAACTTTGGACATGGGATTGACTTAGAAAAATGGCAAAAACTGTGGACTCAAAACTATAAAATGACAGTGTCAACTGCATATAAAGAGAATTTGTATAAAATGTTTTATAGATGGCACTTATCCCCATCGAGAATAGCAAGAATGTCTAAGGATAAGTCTGAAAAATGCTGGAAATGTCAACATACGCCGGGCACATTCTACCACATATGGTGGACTTGTCCGGAAGCTAAAAGATACTGGACTAAAATACACATGTGGTTGGAGAAAATGATACATAAACATATAGACTTGAAACCAGAACTCTTTTTATTGGGAATAATACCAGAAATATACAACAAGGACTTCAAATATTTGATCATAAATGTGTTAACAGCTGCTAGAATTGTATTTGCCAAAAACTGGAAAAATGAGAAATTACCAACAGAGGAAGAAATTATTCGGAAAATAACGGACTGTGCTGAAGTGAGTAAACTTACATTTGAAATTAGAGAACAAGAGGATGAGCAATTCTATAAAGTATGGGATTTGTTGTATCAATGGCTGGATAAAAAAACCTGGAAATGATTTTTTTTCCTTTATCTTATCTTATATGTAATAATAATAGAAAGCTATACTTAATGTTGTGAAAAAAAATTTTTTTCTTTTTTCTCTTTTTATATATGTTAATTTTTTACTATGAAACAGACTACTTACTTATAAGATATAAGAATAATAATGTACTTAATATATAAGAGTGAGATGATTTAAATTGTTAGGTATGATTGTAGGTGGTGACTATTTTATAAAATGGAATAATGATGATGTAATGAATAATGGGTATAAATATAGATTGAAATACTTAATGACCACATGGATTGATAATTAATAATGGAAAATAATATTTGGAGTTGTGGATGATTGGAAATTCTATGGTTAACGGAAAGTAGAAATGTGTAATATGAATTAATGGGAATTTTTTGACTTAATCTTTATTCTTATTTCTTAGAGATTGGTGATATAATTTTATAAAGACTTATTGTTACCTAGTAGATAATTATGGATGTAAGGAAATAAGGGTTGTCACAAATGAAAGAATATTAATGGTAACTTGAACACACAATGCTCAATGAAACATTTAACTATGTTTAATGGATAATCAGTGACTTTATTCTTAATTGTAAAAACCGTTGCACAAAAACTTGTAACCAAATGACATGCTTGATGAAATTGTGTTTCTTTTTTTTTCTCCTTGCTCTTGTTCTCTATGTGTTGTTTTGTCTTTTTTAAAGAAAAATAATAATAATATATATATAAAAAGAACATATAATATTCATGCTTTGCTGAGATCCAAACACAGCTACCTCTAATACTATTCCTTTTTAGGGCAATCAACTTTATGCAAAGAACAGGTAGCAATGAATAGATGAGCTGGGAAGTAGAACAAGAAAAAACACACAAACCAAGATTATGAAAACAATATTCAGCACATCTCTCTATACCTTCTTCTCCTTGCAAACTATCCAGTGGTGATAAATTGGCTGATGGACTGGTTTGCATCCTAGGCTCCAAATCTGTGGTTGTAGGGTGGATGGTGGGAGGATAGTTGGAGGATCATTAGAATAAAACTGGGCTTTAGTTCTCTTTCTGGCAGATTGCTCAAAATCAATGCTCATTGGTGGGTAGTGCTGCAAGTCTAGGCTTGTTTAGTAAAAAAAAAAACTTCCATGAAAATATTTGCAGAGTTGCAAATTGAGATTTGATAAGGAAAATAAAAGCAAAATTTTACTACCCAATCTTTACAAACCAAAGTCATAAAAATGCTACTTTACCTGTATAGAGGTTCATAAAAGTCCTTTGAAGGAATGCCAAATATTGATACAATCTGAGATTTCCCGTCCCTGTAGTGGATTTTGGGGTTTTTTTAAAATTGAAAACAACAAAAATACCATTACCTTTTATATTCTTCTACTTCCCTAGCATCAAAATAGAGCTTCTAGTCAAATAGCATAATAATATTACTTGCAAAAGTTACTCCAAAAATATCACCAGCCCCCAAACAGTAATGGAAACCTATGAAGTGAGAGGACCTAATAGAAACTGACTCCATCCTGTCATGATGTCCATCTTGTTTCACTGTGGTTTTTTATTATTAAATAATATGAAGAACAAACAAATTCCTTTAGCTAATCCTTTTGCAGGAATTTTTTTAATCATTTTGATTATTAGACTCTCTCAATTCTGATATTTAATGAACTGAGTTTTGCTTTAATCATCAAAGTATCTTTCTAAATTAAAATGCTAAGACTATGTTTTTAATCAGATTAGAAATCTTAGTCCTAATTTTTACAAGTTGTTTTTCTATCTATCTGTGCAGGCATGTCTGTGGGTTGCAAAGGCAAAGACATTGAGCAACAATTAAATTTTGATTAAGTGGATAAATAACACCACTGGAAAGTCCAAAAGGAAATTGGGGGGGGGGATCAGTTCACTACAATTGCATCTTCTGAAACTCTGTGTCTTGTAAGCAACAGAGAATTAAACAGATCTAGACATACAGATTAACAGAATGGGAAGAGACCTTGTAGGTCTTCTAGTCCAACCCCCCAACCCCACCCAAGCAGGAGACCCTACACCATTTCTGACAAATGGCAGTCCAGTATCTTCTTGAAGTGTTGAAGAATAATTACTTCTTTTATCTCAGGAGAGACAACTGAGAAAATGGAAGGTGGTATTGAGCAATGATGATTCTAAAGTAATCAGCAAATGCAAACACAACCACAGGGTAAAAGCACTAATCCCACTTACTTGTTGCCAAATAGTGCTGGTCTCTATTATTGTCTTTGAGAAAAAGTTTTAATTTACCAACACTCCCTTCTTACCTCACAGCTTCAGACAAATATTGCATTGCTGGATATACAATTTCTGAATAGTACTTCATGGAATAAAACTGAGACTTTGGGCTTGATTTAGCCAGAAAGAGATCAGCAAATTCTGTGTTTCCATAAAGACCTGAAAATGAAAGATATGATAAGACAATTACTTCAAAACCCCTTTGCTGAATTCCATGGAATTCTGAGATGACTAAAACATAATAATGCTTTTAGCAATATAAATGATTGCACTTCGGTTTATTTCAATCATGAAACCAAAAACATTTGATCTGGCACTACAAAAAGAATTGCTGACAATAGTGAAACAAGTGACAGGCTGGAAAAGTGGCTGAGTTGTCCAGAAGGATGTTTTACAACAGAACTAATTAGTGAGCAAAACTCATTAGCTATCTAGAAATATTTTATGCTGAATAAACTGAAGGAGAAAAGAATGGAGCTGCTAACTCTATGGAAAATATTATTTTGTTGACTACTTTGTAAAACAGCTGTAACTGCTTCCTCCTGATAAAAGGATCACCTTTGCCCTCCTTCCATTCCACTCTCAGGACCTTTAACCCCACGCAGGCCTCCAGCAGCATCTGCATCCCGGTGACACTGGTCTCCAAACGCTCAGCCACAGTCGCAGATGACAGCAGTTCCTCCGACTCTCTCAGCAAATCAAAGACACCCAGTTCACTTGCAGTAAATATGATCTGGAAGGACATGGGCAAATGTACAAAAGGAAGCATTACTGCATCACTTTAAATGTGAGTACAGATTTGTGTTTTTTTCTAGATCCTACTCAGAGCTCAACTCAAGACAATGATAGCCTTAACCATTAAAGCCAGCAGTTTCGCCTTAGGTCAGTCACTTCCTCTCGACACAACTCACCTCACAGGGCTGTTGTGGGGAAAATACCACAATGGATGTCTGGTGGATACGTTTGCTATATTGAGTTATTTGTAAAAAATAATAAAGGTGGGATATATAAATAAGTAAAATAAATAACTATTGCTCTAGGACAGGGCTGCCAAACTTCCGACCCGTGGGCCAGATGCATCATGTGCTGGCCACGCCCACACCCGGTTTAGCAAAGCGGGGGAAAGTTCTGATACATCACATGACGCCACCATGATGCCATGAGTTTGACAATCCTGCTCTAGGATCAAGAATGATTACGTATGGCAACTATTCCTGTCCATTGCACCTGTTGCTGATGAGCAAGATAAGAAGTCGGCAGGACAGGGATCTGTTCATTTGTGCAACCACACCAGTGGTGGGTTGCAGGCGGTATGCCCCAGTACAGGCGTACAGGAGCCTCTCCAGAGCAACGGATACCGTTCAGTACGGTGCTCCGGAGGGCCCACTCACCTGCCCGAGCTCCTTACTGTGTTTAAAAGCTTTCAGTGCTTCTGCGCACGTGCATGGCACATAAAGCGCCTGTGTGATGCTCCACCGAGCAGCTGGAGCATCGCAGAGGCTTGCAGAAGCATCATTTGCATCTACAAGGCATGCACGTACCGTGCATGTGGGCGCGCATGCCAATCGCAACCATGTGGTGACGCCGGGCCCATTCCAACTGAACCGGTTGGAACAGGATCCAGAACCCACCACTGAACCACACCAGAGGTGGGTTCCTAACAGTTTGGCTCGGTTCAGCTGAACCGGTATTGATATGGCGGCCTGGGTCGCTGGAACTGGCATCAATAGGAAAGCAAAATAAAGGGGAGGAATGTTTTTAATACATCCACAATTCATCTTTTGGAGCTCACTTAACGTGTGCAGCAGAACACTTTGTGGCATTTATACAACTTTCATTATAACAAAGTGTTTAGCATTCAGTGGTTTTCACCTCCACGAAGAAGACAAAGAAAGCTGGTTTGGAGTCGTGGTTAAGGCACCAGGCTACAAAACAGGAGAGCTGAGTTTCAGTCCTGCCTTAGGCCTGAACCCATCTCAGTCATTCTCTCTCTGGTCAAGGAAGAAGGCAAGGGCTAACTATTTCTAAACATGTTGTCCAAAAAATCCAGATACCTGTCCAGGGAGTTATCAGCATGCAAGTCATACCACAAAAAGAAGGAAGTGAAAGAAATTTGTTTTGTAAGTTTCACTGCTTAATATACTATTTGTACGCATATTACATGTCTTACCTTTGAGGTTACAAACGAATGTTGATGATGAAACATCATATTAATATTTTCAGCCTGTTCAGGTGAACTCATTGTGGCCCCAGAAACTTGTACAGTAGTCTTTTCCATATTAAATCAAATCCTTCCAGCCCCCAAGGTCAGTTCTTGCCTTTCTCCTTCTCCTAGAATGCAATGATAAGTGAAAGCAGACGAAAAAAGGAAAAAGAACTAATAAAATTATTAACCAGAAAGGAGTCAGGGTGAATGCTCTACTAAGTATTATCATCTTCAGATTCTTATGTATTCTGTTTTAAAAAGTAAAGCCATGCATTGACCTTGACTACTTCTGACTCTATAGACATTCGTGTTGTCTTCCTAAACACAATATTGTGCAATTACCACTGAAAACAATATTTTGCAAGTATTTAGACAGCATTGTGTTTCTTCTGTATTTTTCCAAAATCTGCTTCAGCTGTGTCCTTACTAGAAATGAAAAATCTGTTAAGAAGGAAAATATATGTTATAAGATCCACATGTGCATCTGATTCTCTTTATACTACCATGTTTCCCCAAAAATATGACATGTCCTCATAATGCAGCCATGCCACATTTTTCTGGTGGGCAAAAATATAACCCCCCTCATATAAGCTCCCTGGACAACCCCCCACTTCCGGCCTGTCCACCATTAGACTGTTAAGTGGGATGTCCACTCTCCCTCAGCTAAACTCACCTCAGAGGGTTTTTTTTGGTGGAAAATAAGAGGAGGAAGATGTAATATATATGAAAACAAATTATATATATATATATAAAATTTGTTTTCGTAGATTTTCACGGGTGTAGGTATGCTGGTTTTGTTGTATTCGGGTCTTTTCCCGTGTAAGGTTGAGATTGTCTTTGCAACGTTTCGGCAGGATCTCACCTGCCATCTTCATACCCACAGCTTGAAGATGGCAGGTGAGATCCTGCCGAAACGTTGCAAAGACAATCTCAACCTTACACGGGAAAAGACCCGAATACAACAAAACCAGCATATATATATATATATATATATATATTCACCACCAGGATAAAAATCTAATAAATTAATAAAATCAACAATGCCAGAGAAGCAATTTGCTACAATAATGGAGGATCTGGCAACCAAATCTTTCCATAATTTCCTTCATAAAACTCTGAAAGTCACAAATTTGTTTGTTCATATTGTTAGTTTTCTACTTCCTCCCCCCTCAAGGCAGCAAAGATAGCCCAGCTTTCCCCAAAACACCACCATCAACCAAAGTCCTCTTCCTCAGGTCCTTTTCATTTCTTCCCATCCCAATCAGACACTGCCATTTTCTTTGATGGTCCCAGTTTCTTTTTACCTGTCCTTTGGGTTCCAAAGAAGAATCCAAAAGTATTCTCTCTGGGGACTGTGCTTTTATAGTTTCCACAAACGTAGTAAGCTACAGATAAAATATGCAAATTCCACATCTGCAGAAGAGGCTGGGGTGATAGGAGGCATTTTAAAATATTGTTAGAGTTGATTCCCTGAAGTTTGTTAGTTGATTCTTTAGTGATGTCTCTGCCTTCCATTGGTCAGCACAAATACTTAGGTATAATAAATATTGATGTGTAACACATTGAGGGCAGAACAGCAAGCTCACATATCTAAACCCTGCAGGTCAAATATTCACCCAGAATACTCTATCTTCTTACCTGCAACATTCTTGTCTTATCTTATCAATTACATTCTTACTTTGTGACCTTTTAAGTGGGAAAAACAGCTAGATTTTCTGTTATCAGTACGTGAAATATACCTAGTTCTATATCTCAACCCCAGGCTGTATAGATGAAGCTGTCAATCTATTAGTCAGTACCTCAAGACCTTTGTATCTGGATGGGGAGGAAGAGACCAGTTCAATGAAGACTGAGTGGCCTTGGATGTTTCACTCTCCTGGGTTTATGATATCATAGGATCCCTTGTGGCTTCCAGGGACCCACAGGTTCCTGCTTGTGACAACCTGTTCATTACATTGGGCTCTAGGGATCAATTGGGACTATTGCTATTGTACTTACCTACCTCCTACACTGCAACCTCCTTGCATGATCTCCTTGACTCCAGATCAGCAGTGGATGTCCTTGTCTGGGAATGCAGTCTAAGGTGACTCAGGAGTTCAGGGCTTCCCTAACAGCCATGAGTGTCCACTAGATCATTAAGAGCCTGGCTTTAAGCTGTCCCCTTGTCATGATCAAATCACAGCCTGATTTCCTAAGGATTCTCCAATACCATAATCCCCACAGGGAAACTGAGTACAAAACTGTAAATTGGTCTGCTTTAATGACTACTTGATGAGCTGTTTCAGAGGATGCTGGGGACTATCCCTGTTGCTGCAATGTCCATCCAAGGTTGATTGATTGTTGCTTGGAATAAAGTGGCTACTGAGGCCTTGGATTAGATTGCACCCATCTCCTTCCTTTTTGTCACTCCCCATGCTTTACAGAAAAGTTGAGAGATCAAATAGGAGAAGAGATATTTAGAGTATTGCTGGTGTTCAGTAGGTATGAACTCTACTGAAAACAGGTGGAAACCACTATTAATCAATTCTTTTGATTGTGGTTGTAAGGGTGGTAAAGGGTCAGTACTTCTCCACCTTTACTGTATCTGCAGAATGCTATTCCACACTCCTATTTTGTGAGACACCGGCCCTCTTTGGTAAGGAGGATTTGGAGAATTTTTTCCGTGGGTATATTGAAATATATGTCTAGCATCTGTTGGATTAAATCGCAGAGGTCCCAGCAGTGTCTCGTTACTCCCATGAATCATCACTACTATGCAAACTGTCCTGGTTGCCTGATAGTTTCCAGGTGCGATTCAAGGTGCTTTTTCTCTGCTTACACTTTCCTGGGTAATCAGGAATGTTAATGGCTGCATGAATTAAATATTTGCAGGTCTATTATTCACAGATTGCCTTATTCATGAGCATATATGGAATATATGTATACTTTTTTAAAATCTGGAGAAAAACCTACTAAACATATTCATGGGTTCAATATCATAAACCAGAAAAGGCAGAAATCACAGGGCCATGTAGTTGATGTCATTATGATCTCAGTGAATATGTGCTTTACAAGTCTGTCGCCTGTCTATGCACACAACTACTTGAAAGTATAAGGGAGAAGCTAAATAAAGTTCTAGGAACTCCTCAGGGTCAAGATTAATGAAAACAATTATAGGAATAATTTGTGTTCCAATGGCATCAGTAGTCATCCATTCATAGTATATGTGAAAGGAGCAGGGTAGACATAATAGCATGTCAAGGCAGCAAAGACAGCCCGGCTTTCCCCACAACACCACCATCAACCAGAGTCCTCTTCCTCAGGTCCTTTTCATTTCTTCCCATCCCAATCAGACACTGCCATTTTCTTTGATGATCCCAACTTCTTTTTACCTGTCCTTTGGGTTCCAAAGAAGAATCCAAAAGTATTCTCTATAGAGACTGCTTTTGTAGTTTCCACAAATGTAGTAAGCTACAGATAAAATATGCAAATTCCACATCTGCAGAAGAGGTTGGGCACATTTTAAAAAATTGTTAGAGTTGATTATCTGAAGTTTGTTAGTTGATTCTTTAGTGATGTCTCTGCCTTCCCTTGGTCAGCACAAATACGTAGATGTAATAAATATTGATGTGTAACACATTGAGGGCAGAACGGCAAGCTCATATATCTAAATCCTGTATGTCAAATATTCACCCAGAATCTTCTTACCTATAATCTTCTGGTCTTACCTTATCCATTACATTCTGATCTTGTGGCCTTTTAAGTGAGAAAAACAGCTAGATTTCGGGAGGGAGGGAGGACTTGGAAAACCTCTTTCATGGGTATATTGAAGTATTTGTGTGGCATGTGTTGGATTATGCTTCAGATATGTCAGCAGTAATATGTGTTTCTCATTACTCCCATGAGGCATCATTTCTATGCAAGCTTTCCTGGCTTTTAGATGGCTTCCAGGTGCAATTCAAGATGCTATTTCTGTGCTTAAACTTTCCTGTGTAATCAAGAATATTAATGCTGCATGATGGCTTGGCTCTTGAAGGCATTGTTTTTTTCTATAATTGCTGAATTCTTTTCATTTTTGTTATTATCATCATTTATCTCAAGGGTTATACAATTACATACAACCTGGTACTTTTTAATGGGTTAAAATATCAAGCTAAATGGAATCATAGCATTAAATATGCACTAAGAAATCAGGACCAAATATAAAATTCTGCAGCATCAGTTCTGCCATCTATATATTTGGGAACTTTGGAACTGATTTTCCCAAAGATCAGCAAACTCTGACTATTACGTAGGGAGTCCATTTCTTAAGAATGCAGAGAAGCATTTTCATGCATTAATGGAAGGTGGCATTAACAATTCTATGATTAAATGAGTTGCCTTCTTCAGGATTAGACAGCAACATATTTTCTGGGATGGTCACTGTCTCTTTTTGCTTGTCTTTTGGATACCACAGAAGAATCACAAAATATCTTCTCTGGAGACAGTGCTTTTAGTAGGCTACAGATAAAGTATTCAAATTCCAAATCTCCAGAAGAGGCTAGAGGGATGAGGTGCATTTTAAAATATTGTTATGGCAAGAATTCACAGTGAGAGAATTCACTGTGTCGCAGACATCTGGTTGTGAGTCTCTGGGCGTGAAATGGGGCCCAGGGAGTCAGTTGGGTCTGTTGATAGTATACCTGGCTCCCCGCCATACATCAACGGCCCTGCCCGGACTCCTCGAGCTGATCGCGGAGATGGCGGTTGAGACCCCCAAGCTATTAGTGATGGGGGATTTCAATCTGCCGTCGACGGGAGAGGCATCCGAGGCAGCCCGGGAATTCATGGCTTCCATGACAGCCATGGATCTGACTCAAGTAGTTCGGGACCCCACACACGAAAGAGGCCACATACTGGATCTTGTGTTTGTCTCCGACCAGTCGACGAGTGATCTGGGAAGAGGGAATTTAGTCATCACGCCCCTGTCATGGTCAGATCACTCACTTCTCCAGCTGGACTTCCCTGGCGCTACTCCCCGCCGCGGAGAGGCGGAACCAGATTGTCCCAGATGGTTCTGCCCCAGGCGTCTGATGGAACCAGATAGGTTCCAGGCGGAGCTTGGGCCACCTCCCGGGCAGAGGACCTGGTGGCCGCGTGGAACAGTGCGGCCGCCGGAGCCTTGGACCGGGTTGCGCCTTTGCGGCCTCTCCGATGGCAATGATCGACCCGGGCCCCCTGGTTTAACGGAGAGCTAAGGGCGATGAAACGCCACAGGAGACGCCTAGAGAACAAGTGGAGATCCTCCCGCTCTGAATCCGATCGAACACAGGTAAGAGCCTACTTAAGGACCTACCTTGTGACAATAAGGGTGGCCAAACATCAATATTGTGCCACCCTTATAGCGTCCGCAGAGAACCGCCCTGCCGCCCTGTTTCGGGTGACCCGCTCCCTGCTGTCGCAGGGACAGCGGGACCCCCCATTGCAGGGCAGGGCAGAGGAGTTTGGGGAATACCTGCAGGATAAAATTGATCAGATCCGGAGGGGGTGGACCCACTCCAGTACTCCAGAGGGGGCGTCCAAGGCTAGTCTTGAGATTCCACACTGGGAGGAGTTTGACCCTGTTGTCACTGAAGATTTGGACAGGTTGCGCGGGCAACTGCGAGCCACCACATGTTTATTGGACCCGTGTCCTTCCTGGTTGGTACTGGCTTCCTGGGAGGGTTCACGAGGCTGGCTACTGGGACTGGTGAACGCTTCACTGGGTGAGGGCCTTTTACCAACCGCCTTGAAAGAGGCGGTGGTGAGACCCCTGCTCAAGAAGCCTTCTCTGGACCCAATAGAGCTAGCAAATTATCGTCCTGTCTCCAACCTTCCTTTTTTAGCGAAGGTTGTTGAGAGTGTGGTGGCTCAGCAGTTCCTGCGTCACCTGGAGGAAGATGATTATCTAGACCAGCGCCAGTCCGGCTTCCGGCCAGGTCACAGCACGGAGACGGCCTTGGTCGCGTTGGTGGATGATCTCTGGAGGGCAAAGGATGGGGGTTGTTCCTCCATCCTTGTCCTATTAGACCTCTCGGCGGCTTTCGATACCATCGACCATGGTATCCTATTGCGCCGTCAGGAGGGGTTGGGGATCGGGGGCACCATATTGCGGTGGTTCTGCTCCTACCTCTCTGGCCGGATGCAATGTGTGTTGACAGGGGAGCAGAGGTCAACCCCGAGGCCCCTTACTTGTGGGGTCCCACAGGGGTCGATCCTCTCACCTCTCCTGTTCAACACATATATGAAACCGCTGGGCGAGATCATCCGTGGTTTCGGGGTGGGATATCATCTGTACGCTGATGACACCCAGCTGTATATTTCCACCCCAAACCACCCCAACGAGGCTGTCGAAGTGATGTCCCGTTGTCTGGAAGCCGTGCGGGTCTGGATGGGTGACAACAGGCTCAGGCTCAACCCCTCCAAGACAGAGTGGCTGTGGCTTCCGGCTCCCCGGTACAACCTGCACATTCCATCGCTGGCCATCGGGGATGAACAATTAGTCCCGGTGGAACGGGCACGCAATTTGGGCGTCCTCCTTGATGCCCGGCTGGCTATGGAAGATCATGTGGCAGCCGTGGCGAGGGGGATGTTCCACCAGGTTCGCCTGGTGCGCCAATTGCGACCCCTTTTGGACCGGGAGGCCCTGCGCACAGTCACTCACGCACTGTTGACGTCTCGCCTGGACTACTGTAATGCTCTCTACATGGGGCTCCCCTTGAGGTGCACCCGGAGACTGCAGTTGGTCCAGAATGCAGCCACGCGGGTAATTATGGGGAGATCGAGGTTCTCCCATATAACACCTCTCCTGCGCGAGCTGCACTGGCTTCCTGTGGCCTACCGGGTGCGCTTCAAGGTGTTAGTTACCATCTTCAAAGCGCTCCATGGCATAGGGCCTAGTTACCTGCGGGATCATGTCCTGGCCCATACATCCCTGCGGCCCATTTGCTCACACAGAGAGGGTCTCCTCCGGGTGCCGTCCTCTAGAGATTGTCAGAGGGCGGTGCCCAGGAGTAGGTCCTTCTCTGTGGCGGGCCCTACCCTTTGGAACGACCTCCCCCCAGACATTAGAACAACAACCGATCTCCGCTCCTTCCGCAGTAAACTGAAGACCCACCTGTTTCGGCTAGCCGGCCTGGCATAACTCGACAACTTTTCCACCCCTAGGTCATTTTTTAATTGTTAATTTTAGTTTTTAAACTATAAATGTTATTGGGGTTTTAACCTTTTTGAGTATTGTAATTATTTATTTATTTTTTACCTCCTCTGTATGACACTGTGCTGATTGTTGCTTGTGTACGTCGCCCCGAGTCCCTGTGGGGAGAGGGGGCGACTAATAAGTTCAAATAAATAAATAAATAAATAAATAAATAAATAAATAAATAAAATAAGAGGCTCTCCCTCAAAGTACTTTGCTGATCCTTTGTTAGAAATAGGAGTTTAAAACAGAACATCTTCCCAGAATTCATGGGAAACGTCTTTCTCTTGGCAATACCCCATAGATTCTCACAGTAACCCAACAGTCATTGAACTAGGTTTTGGTGCTTTTGGCAGTATGGGCAGCTGGAAAATGAAGTCAGCATAAATCTCGTCTGCAGAAGAAAGCATGAAGTGCTCCAAAATCTCCTGGTAGACGGCTGCCATTCTTGAAACAAATTTACTTCCATCTCAATTTTACAGATTTGTTTATTTTTCTATCTACTCCAGTCTAAAGCGGCTCTTAGATTAATGTAACTTTAAAGAATTAAAAGGAGGGCATGAAAAGAATTCTCTTTTTTTCCAAGGTTTTTATTTTTTTATTGCAGATTTTTACATATTTTACGAACGAAGTGTTGTCCGGATCATTTCTTTTACATCTTCCCATATACATAATCTATTTTACATCATATCTCTGTTTCCAATTTCAGCCATATTATTCTCTTTCCATATTTATCTTAAACTTATTTTCTTCTTAGTTCATAAACAATATCACTAATTGTCCTTAATTTCTAATCTCTTACAATAAAATCAACTCCATTGCTAAATATGTTTCTCAAATTCCCCATCCCACTCTTTAACAGTTCATCTTCATCTCTTAATTTAAATTATCTTCAAAGTTAAACCAAATTGCCATTTCACATTGTTAGCCTGTTTTGCTGTAAGCAACATACATCATCAAAATTAATTTTTTACATAAAGAACATTTAACTTAATTAATTATACACAATTAATAATTTTGGAGTACTACCTTACATCTTAATTAACTACCCAATATTAATAATATTAATACAATTCCCTTTAATCTACTAATATGTACATTATTTCCCTTCCTCCTCCTCTTTAACCATTTCTCTTGGTCTCTCAAAGATTCCACTTCTTATTAATTTTCTTCTTTTATCCCATTCTCTTATCCCATTTTCTTCTTTTTTTTCTTTTTATAATTATTGTATATTTTCTTCTAAATCCTTTTTCTCACTTTTAATGTTATTGTTCGAGTAGTTTTCCCCAGGGTTTTTCCTAGTCTCTTGGCATGAAAAGAATTATTGAGCTGTTCAATTAAATCAAGGGAGGAGGTTTTAATCTAGAAGGCATTTCATAAAGTTCTTAACAGCTTTGAAAATTCCTGCCCTTTTTATACATCCAATCAGAGCAGGTCCTTTGATGTTCACCAATCAGTGATGGAGCAATCCAGATTTGGTAGGGGGAAAAAATATTTTGAGCATCTTCTGGCACCCACAATTAAACATTGTTTCATGTGATCATTCCCTGGGAAGAGAAAGTACAGAATGTTCCCAAATTTCCCAACAGACACCCCTGAATGTCCACAGGTGATTTGAATAATCTGTTTATATATATATAAACTAGATTGTTGCACAGGATTAATGATTGCGGTGCCGTTTACAGAGCGGAAACATGAAATGTGTTTGTGTTCTATGCTTTATCCCCTAGACTGTGTTCAGCTTGTCTTCTCTTGCCAAAGATATGTGTGATATTAATATATTTAACATGTTTCTACAGGACATCTCAATGTATTATACCATTGGGAACTCTTGCAAAGGCAAGAGTTGCAAAACTCTTTCTTTCTGCAAAAGAAACCACCACAATTTTATATTGCACATGAATGACATGCTAGATAACAGGATTTATTTATCATCTGATATTAGATATACGGGATAATATTGCACAATTTGGCTTCAGCTGAGTGTTTTGGTCAATAGCTACAATTAATCTCTGGCTTTATTCACATGGTCAGTTGTATTTCTCTTTTTCTACATACAGTACATAGGGCAGGAGCTCCTAAATATTTTGCCATTGTACCTCCTTTAGGTTAATCTTAATGTATACTCCTCCCTTAAAAATCAAAACACCAAAGTGAACACAAATGAACAATGAAACTTTAGGAAAAGTGGATTTATTGTAAGAATGTAATCGTATGTTGCCCCTTGATTAATGACTGGACCAGGTCTCCATCACTAAATTGACAAGGCTATAAAGAGTGCCTTTGTGTGATGGAGCTGACTTGTGATGGCAATTCCAGCAGTCCAGTTGCCATTGTTGGGCAAATCCTATGCAGTCCTTAGGCGTGACATCACATGAGTGCCATGTGCAACTCCATTGACATTGTTTGTAGGCAGTTAGCAAAGAAGGTGCAAATGATGGTTGCGTGATCACTGAATGCTGCAACAGTCACAATTTTGAGGACCGGCCATATGTTTCCTATTCAGAACTGTCATAACTTTAAACCATGACTGAACAAATGGTCATTAACCGAAGACTATTCATAGAAGGTTCTTTATACCTCCTTTTGACTCTGCACCACCACAAAGGAGGTAACATCTCATATTTTTAAAACCCCTGGCATAGAGGAACCAGCATGCTTCTCCTCAAAGAGAAGAAAGAGTCCAGATAAAATCCGATCTTGCATCACATACTATTTATATGCGCTAACTCCATATACTATTCTGAGAGGGTGGAATTATGTGATTGGCAAGCCCGGATGCTGTCTTGACTGCACATAATCAATTAAAAAATACCTGTATTAGGCAGCAATGTTCCCTCTAAGGTGCGCGGCTGCGCGGCCGTGCAGGTGGCAAGAAAACACCGCGCAGCAGTTTTCAACTGCTGCACAGTGATTTCTATTGCCATAGGCTCCGGAAGCTGGGGAGGTCCTTTGCAGGCAGCTAGAACAGGCCGCCTACAAAGGACTTCCCCGGACTTGCTTTGAGGAGCACAGGGCGACTGAGGGTAGCTGTGAAGCCCCAATGCCCCCGCTGCCATCAGAAGAACTGCTGCCACCTCCTCCTCCTCCTCTAACAGCACTGCCGGATTTGGCGCCCGGGGCTGCGACTGACTTGAAGCCGGCAAAGCTCCAGCTGGCATCCCCGCACGTGGCAGCACCGCCTCCCCTCCGCTCGGAGCACCTGAGCTCAGCGTTGCATTACCCCTGCCCCCTCCTCCTCCGCCGTGCTTTTGAGGAGCCATGAGGCTGCAGGAGCCAGTAGGAAGGCGGGGGGAGCAGGGGGAAAAAAGCCTCACGGCTCCTCAAAAGCATGGAAGAGGAGGAGGGGGCAGGGGTAACGCGGCGCTGAGCTCAGGTGCAAATCTGGTGGTGCTGTTGGAGGAGGAGGAGGTAGTAGCAGTTATTCTGGTAGCAGCTCATTGGCATCTTCAGCAGCAGCCCTGCCCACGACGAAGAAACCAAAGATGGAGCAGATCCACGCAGATGACATCGCTGCAACATGACTGGTGGAGGAATTATGGGAGTTGAAGTCCACAAGTCTTAAAGCTGTCAGATTTGAAGACCTCTGCGGTTTTTTTCTAGGGGTGGAAGGGTCTTGTAACTTGACAGCTTTAAGACTTCCATGCTTCAAATGCCAGAGTTCCTGAGCCAACAGGACTGGAGGAGGAATTCTGGGAGTTGAAGTCCACAAGTCTTAAAGCTGTCAGGTTTGAAGACCCCTGGGGTTTTTTCCCCTAAAGGATTAGGAGTACAAGGGTCTTGTAACTTGACAGCTTTAAGATTTGCATGCTTCAATGCCAGAGATCCTGAGCCAACGTGATTGGAGGAGGAATTCTGGGAGTTGAAGTCCACAAGTCTTAAAGCTGTCAGGTTTGAAGACCCCTGGGGTTTTTTTCCCTAAAGGATTAGGGGTACAAGGGTCTTGTAACTTGACAGCTTTAAGACTTGCGTGCTCTGTTGGCCAGAGTTTCTGAGCCAACATTTTGGTTGCTAAGCAGGAGCGTTGTTAAGTGATACTGATATTATTTGAATTAAGCGGGTACCTTGAAGAAACATAACTTTGAGTTTCAAATAATTCTGATTTCGTTGTTGTCTTAGGTGACATCTGTGAAAAAAATTCAGGTGCTCAGGCATGAAAATGTGCCGCTCAAACACTATACTTTTCTGCTCACATTGAAAAAAAATTAGAGGGAACATTGTTAGGCAGGCTCATGTGATTTTAAATTTTATTTTTCGTGGTAAGCCTTTTTAAAATCTATCATGTGCTGATAATATCAGGGGGGAAGTATTCCTGATTACGCCCCAAGACTCCCTAACCGTAACGTTGAATCAAGGGAACGAAAACGCCGCGGGGGCAGGCAGACGAAAAGAAACCGTCGTCACGGGCTCGGAGTTCCGCAACTGCTGGCCACAGGAGGGCGCCGCTCCCACAGCCAAAACCTTCCGGCATCTCAATTGCCAAGCTCAGCATCTTGGCCCAAAATGCCCGGGTCCTGCTCGGAGATCAAGCTGCGGGGAAGAGCTCTATGCGTCTCCTGGCTGTCCTGGACCCTCTGGGGCAGCTTGGCCCTGGCTCCGGCTTGCGGGTACGTGATCGTGAATTCGGTCTCCTGGTCGGTGCCCAACGAGGTGGAAGAAGAGCTGGACAGCTCCTCCAACGAAGAGGCTCTCCCCGCTCTCCTTGAAGACACAAGCAGTATTTGGAAACAGAGCTACCCGGCCTCGGTGTACAAAGAAGAGGAGGAGATGCGAACCCGGCCGGGAACGGGGAGATCGAAGCAAATCTCTTCGCCGTCGCGGATGTTTTCTTACCGGAGAGAGAGCTCCAAAGGAGCAGACAGCCCAGCGCTTCCTCTGGAGCAAGCAGCCAGAACGGCCCGGTTCTTGATGCATCGCCACGGCTGGGGCTTCTTGGCCACGATATCAACCCAAGAAAAGGTACCACCACCACCACCGTAAGCCGGGAAAGGAGGCGTTTGCGTTTTCTCCCTCCGAGCGCGGCTCTGCAACAAGCGCTGCCGTGTTTCCCTCTTTTCGAGCCTTGTTGCTGCTATTCAGCTCTGTCCGGCCAGGCACTGGCTCTACTGAGCCATGCGGTTGTCATTTGGGGACAAATCCACCACAATTGAATAGTGGCTTGAATGAGATGGTTTAATGGGCTTCCTTCCCCCGTCCTGAAAAACAGAAGGACCATTTTGTCTCTTTAGTGACACCTGCAACGTGGCTACAAAGAAAAAACAAATCCGAAACCAATCAATCAGAGGAAGGAGGTGTCCAATCTCCAATAATGTCGGATAATTGCTTGCAATCATAATAGGCAGATTCAAATTTGGTCTTCCTTTCTTTACGATTTAAACATGGGGACCACAATATTAACAGTTGCATAAAGATTTCATTTATCTATTGTACTTTACTTAAAATTTACTAGTACAACACTAACATTGAAATGTATTTTCCCCTCATTACTTAAAAGAGTCCTGATAATTCCAGTTCACCAACAATGGTGCCAGAAGATGCTTGTAATGTACTAATTTCAAACTGGCTGTGATAAATGGGAGAAGAAAATCCAAGTTTGAAATAATTTAAAATGCACTTTTAAGAATTGCTGCTGCAAAAATGAAATGTCTGTTTGCATGTTTACTCTTCTTATAACTTGGAGATTAGGCATATGTAGGAACTTTCCAGAAGAGCCTTTTATGCATGATTATTTCAACAATGAGATTCATTTTGTTGTAATGGTTATAAGGCACCAGGTTAAAGACCCAAAGACGAGGTGTTCTTGTCCCAGCTCAGGTGTATAGGCATCTGAGTGATGTTGGACCAGTCGCTCTTTTTCTCAGCCCTAGGAAGAAACCAATGGTAAACCACTCCTGAAATCTTGTTAAGAAACCTGCAGGAGTCAAAACTTGACTGCAATTCCCAAAATCCAATGATATAATTATAGGATTTCAATAAAGTTACACATTTAATTCTGAGATGAAATATTACATGTCCACAATGTTCAAGATGCTTCCTGTAATTGAATTGTGAAAGAAGAGTCAATTGTGACTTCAGTTTCCTATATACAGTATGTCATTTTTAAAATATGAACTTCGTTTTTACATAGACTTTGGGCATACCTGGAATTCATATAGAATAGAATTCTTTATTGGCCAAGTATGATTGGACATAAAAGGAATTTATCTCTTGTGCATATAATTCTAATCTTTATCTTATCCTACTTTTAAATTTAGAAGTATGCCTTTTCATATACTGGCTTTCCACAACAAATATCAAGCTGCCTAGATCACTTAGAATCTTCTCCATCTCTTCCAAGTATTAAGCCTCTTAGTTTGGGGACATCTGCATATCAGATAATTGTCCCCTCAATTGCTTCACACAGGTCATTAATTAAAATGTTGAATAGCATCGGCCCCTTTATTTGATACTGTTCTGCAAATTGACAGAATCATTTATGAGTATTCTCTGGATAGGGTCAATCAACTGGTTATGAAGTCATCAGTTGTGCCATCGAGCTCCTATTTAACTATTTTAATAATGCAATATACAGTATATGATTCATAAGTTGGCTCACATAAATTAATGCTAAGAATGAGGTGACTTGGATGAATTTTAACTTTAAAAGAAAATAAGAGATTACATGTTTTGAGGATCTAAAGAAATTAAGCAAAGTATAATACGCTACAGAGATCGAAGGGACAACAGCCACAACAACCTGTAATCTAACTTATTTCATGTAGGTATCTGAGCAGGTGTCACCAATCAGTTCACCTGACCTAATCATGAAAAGCTAGGCAGGATAGCCTTTTCATTCCTTTTCATTTCATTCCTTGTAGTCTAGGGTAATGAGGAATATTGGATTGGGGAGGTTTGCTTGCTAACAAAAGTAACTTTCATTACTTTTGGAAGCTTACAATTCAGCCCTATAAATGTCATGCTTGAACGATGAAGTTTTAATTGTTGCTTCTATCCTTGCAATATTTTTAATAGTACTATTAAAATTAGGGGATCTTAAATTGTGTTTTTAATTGTCTTTCACTTATAAGTCAACTCTCCTCCATGCACATATGTATATGTCTCTGTTCTTTTTGTATATATGTTTGTCTTATGTGTATTTTTATCCGTTTTGATTGTACGCCGCCCCGAGTCCTTCGGGAGAGGGTTGCGGCTAATCAAATAAAAATATTATTATTATTATTATTATTATTATTATTATTATTATTATTATTATTATTATTATTATTAACATGCCTGTTGTATGCCTTTACTGTATATAACATATACAGTAAAACCTCTGGTCACAATCATAATTCGTTCCATAACTTTGGTCACAAACCAATTTGGTTGTGACCCGAATCTAATTTTGAAAATTTGGCGCATACAAAAAACAATGGTGCGGAAGGGGAAATCGGCCACGGGGGGGGGGGGGGGGGATTGTGAATTTTTTTGGTTGGAACTCAGTTTGGTCATGGTCAGAAGCGTTTGTTACCAGACTGTAGGTCAAGAACCAAAGAACATACTGTAATTCACAATTAGCCCCATGGACCAAACAAGTCCAATGTTTATTTTAAATGCTGTTTTCTTTTGTCCTAGAGCAAACTCTCTTTGAAAGTAAGAGAAGTATAGCAGCATTTTTGGATACAGCTCAAGGAAAAATAGGGATTATGCTTCAAAGGAGAAAAGAAAAAGTTAGGATTTCTCCAGGGCACAGCTCAAGTCAGCATTTTGTTTGTGTGATTCATGAGCAATTTACTTTGCCCTCAAATTTTAAATTCATTAATTAATGTTAGGGCTGTACACTGCTTCAGTCACCCCATACTGCTCTACCCTAATTAATATCTTTGTTATTTACAACAATATTGTTAAAATTCATGCAGAACTGGAGGCTATTATAGCTGACTCTTAACATTCTTACCACACACTATTATACATGCCAAAATAAATCCTAATTTGATTTTCTTTCTAGCAAGTGTAACCTTGAAGTCACAGCAGAATACTAACTCAGAAGGTGAAGTAAGACTGCATCTATAATAATTAATATTTGTTTGATGGATCACCAATAAATCTCAGAGATGTAGGTTAATCTGGAAAGTCCAAAAAATAATACAATCCGCTACTACTCTATTGTTAGTCCCACCACCAAAGGGGACTAACTGTACTTAGAAAGATATGCATACACACGCCAAAGATCAAGATCACTTCAAGGGAATGTTTCATCTTGAAAAGTTACATTAAAAAATTATTGCATTAAATATTTTGCCATTCATGCTTAAAGATCAAAGTAAAATATTACCTTCAGATCTTGTTATAAGTAGCTCTTCATATACAACATACCCATAAGGTATTTGTATCTGTACCTGCCTTTATACTGTTGTTTAAAACATTGTTATTTGATTTTAATTATGTTTGTGCCATTCTGTTTTATTCAACTTGCAGTTAATAAATGGGGTATAATACTTATAAATAAAAGTAATTGGCTTTTGTGAATAATAAAAATATAGCTTCCTTAAATTGCTCAGAATTCTGTTAGAAATATTTAGCTCTCTGCATAGAATTATTGCTCCCAAAACAATATGACTTTATAAAATTATCACAATACTAGGAAGGTATGCAGTAATATATTTGCTTCTGCACTACAACTATTCTTTTATTAGTTTCTAAACAGTGTGATAAAAATACTCATTTTAATCTGAAACATTGAACAAAAAGTTAAAAAAAACTATGAGTAACAGAATGAAACTCCCATTCTCTTCAATAGAAACGTTTTCTTTTTCCTTCTTAGTATTTCAGATTAAATATGATGAATTGCAAATCACTTCTGATATCCAGTAAAGTTTAGAATAATACTGATATTTAGATTTAAACTTGCTTCAAAAATATTTGCACCATGGATGCTTTATAAGAGCTAATCATTTGAATTTTTTCAGATCCAGGGGGCACCATTTGGGACTTGTTTATCTATCAGTGATGGCCCCACAGACAACAGCACTGGGATTCCTTACTTTTACATGACTCCAAAGGATAAAACTGTAGCTGATCTGGTGAAAAATTCAATTGCTTCATTGACATTACCTGAAGCAGAAGGAGATTTTTGCAGGTACAATAATTTGGTAACTTTTACTGCATAATGATATTTCTTTGTATCTCACCTTTATTATTTTTATAAATACCGTATTTTTCAGAGTATAAGATGCACCAAGGTTTTGAAGAGGCAAATTTAAAAAAATGTAGGTAGGTAGATAGAGGGAGAGAGAGGGAGAGAAAGAAATAGAAAGAGGGTAGGTAGGTAGAGGGATAGAGAGAGAGAAATAGAAAGAGAGAGAGAGAAATACAGTAGATAGGTAGGGAGAGAAAGAGTAGTTAGGTAGGTAGGTAGGTGGAGAAAGGGAGAGAGAGAGAAATACAGTAGTTAGGTAGGTAGAGAGAGAGAGTAGGTACGTAGAGGAATAGAGAGAGAGCAATAGAGAGAGAAATACAGTAGTTAGGTAGGGAGAGAGACAGAGAGTAGTTAGGTAGGTATGTAGATAGGTAGGTAGATAAAGGGATAGAGAGAGAAAGAGAGATAAATACCTTAGGTAGGTAGGGAGAGAGTGTGTGTGTGTGTAGGTAGGTAGATAGGTAGATAAAGGGATAGAGAGAGAGAAATAGAGATAGAGAGAAATACAGTAGGTAAGTAGGTGTTTCTGCTGGCACAGTACTTGATCAATGTAATTCTCATCAATCAGTTAAAGAGCAATCCAAAGGGGGGAAAAAGGTTTTGCACTTTGCACACCTCCCCAAAACGGCCCATTTTTCACAAAAACGGGTCTGTTTTTTCTTTAAGAAAAGGCATGAATAGCCTTGGGGGGCTTGCAGAGTGCTCCTGGGAGGGTGGGGGGACCAAAAATGAGCAAAAAATGGCCCGTTTTTTGCCAAAAAAACGGGCTTGTTTTTTGTCAAAAGAATTGCATGCATAGCCTTATGGAGGCTTATAGGGGACTGGGTGGGGGCAAAAACAGCCCCCAGGAGCTCTCTGAAAGCTTCCATAAGGCACGGCCATTTTGATGAAGGGGCGGGGCTTCGGGGGGCAAAAAAATGCTGTATTCAGTGTATAAGACTCATCCAGATCTTCAGCCTCTTTTTTGAGGAAAAAAGGTGCGTCTTATACTCCGAAAAATACGGTAACTAAAGGCAGTGAACATCTTTTTTTTAAAAAAAAATATTTTATTAACAAACATATAAAATACACACACACAAAACTTAGACGTAGAACACATTTACACAGTACAATACAAACAGGAGCTTCCTGTTCTTTCTAGTAGCAATTATCAATCGATAGCATTCACCTTATATTATTTCCCATTCAATTGTATTTTATTTGAGTTTCACCATTCTTAACTTTCTTATTTTACTCATAACTATTATTTTTGAGTTTTGTTACATTCCTTCATTGATTCTTGTTTCTTTCCTCCATCCACCTATACCATTTATCCCACATCTGGTAGAATTCTGATTCTTCCTTTCCCTGAATTTCTTTAGTTAGTTTGTCCATTACCGCACAGTCCATAACCTTTCTTATTATTTCATCTTCACTTGGAGTTAGTTTGTTTTTCCATTTCTGGGCATAGGCAATCCTTGCCGCCGTTATTATATGTAGTATTAAATACTGGATTTCTTTTTTGTATTTCGCAGACATTATTCCTAATTAGAAGATTTCTGGTTTCCATTCTATTTTAACTCCCGTTATTGCCTCCAGCCAATTTTTGATCTTTTTCCAAAACTTTTTAGCCTCCTCACAGGTCCACCATAAATGGTAATACGTTCCGTGTATCGATACACATTTCCAACATTTTGGGGAGGTATTTGTTGATATTTTAGCCAACCTTGTTGGTGCCAGGTGCCATCTATAAAACATTTTGTACTGGTTTTCCTTGTATGCAACTGAGAGTGTCATTTTTAAGTTTGTTCCCCCAACTTTTTCCCATTTGTCTAATTCAATATTATATCCAAAGTTCTGCGCCCATTTTATCATTTGTTCTTTCACAATTTCCTCTTCCATTTTATACTTCAGGAGAAATTTATATATTCTCCCTATCATTTTTCTATCTGAGCTTTGAATAATTTTATCCAATTTGTGTGGTTCTGTTTCAATGTCATATAATTTGGTATCTTTATTGTATTTAATTTTGATTTGAAGGTAAGTGAGCCAGTCAACTTTCATGTTCTGTTCTGCCAATTCTTCAATTGTTTTTAAGTTTCCCTGTCTATCAATTAAGTCTCTATATCTTAGCATTTTGTTCAAATCTATAAAATGTGGATGTGTCGTACTTTCTGTCGGTGATAGCCAATTCGGAATTTTCACATAGTGGGGTTTTTTTTTTATTTTGAGCCATTTTTGCAATAATGCTCTTCTAATTAAATGATTTTGAAAGTATTTGTGCGTTTTATTTTTATCATCCCATAGGAATGTGTGCCAGCCTGCTTGCAAATCATGGCCTTCCAAGGTCAAAATTATTTTATTCTTTAGCTCTATCCAATCCTTCACCCATGTTATTGATACTGCCGATGCATATAGATCCCAATTTGGTAATGCTAAACCTCCCCTCTCCTTGCTGTCTTGCATTGACTTTAGTTTAATCCTCGCTTTTCGTCCCTGCCAAATAAACCTAGCGGTTATTTTGTTTAATTCTTGAAAGAATTTTTTACCCGGATTAATAGGTGCGGCTTGCAACAGGAATAAGATTCTTGATAAAATATACATTTTAATTGTCGCTATACGTCCCATGAGTGATAGTTGAATATTTTTCCAATTTTCTAACTCTTTCTTTATTTGTATCACTAATTTATTATAGTTATCATCTTTAATTGTGGAACATTTTGCCGACACCCAGATCCCCAAGTATTTCACTTTCTTAGTTATTTGCATTCTGGTTGTTGGCAGTGAACATATCTAACACACTTTCCTCCTCCTATTTTCCCCACACAACAAACCTTGTGAGGTGGATTGGGCTAAGAGACTGGCCCAAAGTCATCCAACTGACTTTCATGGCTAAAGTGGGACTAGAACTCCCAGTCACATGCTTTCTAAACTGGTGCCTTAATCACTAGATGAAAGTGACTCTTTTTCAAAACTTCAACAGTTAACTCTTTCTAGATAGCAATTCATCACAATAAATGTGTTGTTACTCTTCATTTGCTTTGTGAGTTGCATATATATCTTTTGGCACTTTTGTTGAAAGTGGTTGTTTGAACTCCATCAACTCCAAAATTTAATCCAAAGATGTGAAAGAAATAAGATCAGAAAATCTCATTTCAATTATGTATGTAGAATAGCAAGTCATAGCTATATTTTCCAAAAGAGAAGCAAATGGCAATGTATTTTTTCCAATTGAGTAGCTTTAGCAATAACTTTGCTACATAATTATGTGCAGTCCACTTATTCAATTATTTAGTTTTGCAGACTCATATATTTACTAACACAGAAAACTATATATTTGCCAAGTACAAAGTTGACTTCTTAAATGAAGTCATATACCTTTTCTTGAGTTTCTGATATGAAGAAGTGGCAGATGAGATTTGCAAATTTTAAGCAAATTATACCAAGCAGGGTACAAGAATTGTGATCTGGGCAAAAGGATGATAGTCTAATTTATAGGACTGGTGGGCTCCATTTGACCCATTTCAACAGCTAACAGTTACTGAGCTTGAAGTTCAAAATACTGCCTTAGACTGATCTATATTACCAATGATGCACTGTTCTATAGCTAATACAATTGTACAGAGTGTTCAGAAAGCTGGAAAAACATTTTGCCACCTCAAAAGGTGGATGTTTGGAGTTATGACAGAATGCTGAACTTTTAATTTTATTGTATTTGTACTCTAAGGTGAGGGTACATAACCCTGGGTCCATGACCCCGTATCCATTGGGAACTGGACCACAGAAATGGCAAGCAAGCAGGCAAGCACACAAAGCTCCATTTCTGCAGGTGGCAGGTATGGACACAAAACCATCCCCTCCCACCACCTCCAGTCCACAGAGCCTGAAAGGTTGGGGAATGTAATAGGAAAACAGTTTGTAGTTCTATTAACATATTTACCTCAGCAGGTGGCAGCACTTAGCTTTTCTCAGAAACTAAGCAGCATCACATCTAATTAATGGTTGGATGAGGGAGCATTTTAGGGTAGAAAGCAAGACTGAGAAGTCAAAAAAACATTTTCTGGAATAAAATAACATCAAACTTGTTTTGCTACATAAAATTGTCAAACAATTTTTCATGGATGCAGTCAGCAGGAGATGGAACTCAACCTGGAGTCTCTTAACTAGGCACAAAATTACATGCCGATATATTGATCAGTTTTCTCAACATTAGCAACTTTATAATGTGTGGATTTCAACTCACAGAATTCCCCAGTCTCCATGTTTGAGAACACTGGTATATACTAAAGATTGAACAGCTGTTTCTTGGAGGAATTTCAAAAATATGTGGCCCTAAATAGTCAGCACAAGAGATGCTCGGCCCTTTCTCTACCAACAAGTTTTCTATTCCATATACTACCTTCTTAAGTTGCTTTATTCTTACCAAATTGAATTTCAATTTTCCTATGATAGATGGATATCATAGGAAAATTGAAGGCAGGGATGTTAAAAACACAAAGGGAGGATATCAAATGATGTAATGACCCAAAAAGGTGACAATTAAGCATTAACTTTCTCATTACTTTTCTGCTTCTAGCCATCCTCTCTGAAAAGTGTATTGTTATTATATATTTAATCAGATAGCTACCCACTTGACAATAGCAAAACAAAAAAAAGTAGGAGCAAGTAGATTTCCTGGATCTTATTGCCACAATACCTATCTAAAAAACAAATGATGCAGAGAACAAGAGATAATCATGGCCATCTTTGAAACTAGTGGTTGCTATTAAAAAAATAATACATTCAAGCTCTATTCCACATATGACCACCTATTGGTAATTATACAGTAGAATCATGAATTAAAAGTTCCCACTGGGTCAGATTCTTAATATTAAGTCAATTAGTTATATCAAAATACGCTTTCGCTTTTGTAGCTCATTTTCAGGATAATTTAGAATCTTTTGGGGAAAGAGGTTTTTTAAGCTTATTTTATTATTGTGAGGGGATGGGCATTGGTATCCAATGTCTCCAATCCTACAAAATTGTTTAATTCCCTTTTTTCATAGCCAATCTATGGTGCAGTGATTAGAGTGCAGTATCACAGGCTACTTCTGCTGACTGCCAGCTGCCTACAATTTGGCACTTCAAATTTCACTAGGCTCAAGGTTGACTCAGCCTTCCATCCTTCCCAGGTGGGTAAAATGAGAACCCAAATTGTTGGGAGCAATATGCTGACTCTGTAAACCACTTAGAGAGGGCTGTAAAGCACTGTGAAGTGGTATATAAGTCTAGGTGCTATTGCTATTTACTGAAAGACAAACACCACCATATTTTATTTTTTCATTACTAACAATCTTGTTACTGATCATAATTCTGCTTGCCTTGTTTAATCTTAAGTATCAATATCTAATGTCTACTCTACATGGTAGAAATATTTAAATTGAGCAGTCATGGTTTCTGCCAAATAAACCTGAGATATTACATTCATGGTGTAACAAGAAACTTGTGCTCAGAATTCAGCTGCACAGAGTTGAGTTCGTTTGTGTTTGTTTCTGTATAAAAGTATTTATTAGATGTTTATCTGCCACAAGTAAGAGATAGTACTTCATTGGCTGAAACATATAGCTAGTTTTTTTAAAGGTATACGCCAGATGAAGCTTATCATGAAACAACTTGTTAGATAAGCTACACTCTTGAAGTTTGCTGTAGTGTATCAATGTAATTCTTTTTATTTTCTTGACAACTGTGAATGAGAAGATACAGAACAGATAAAATTGTTAATCCAAATTTTATGCTGGCAGTATTGTTACAGAGACATATATTTTAATAAGCGGGTTGCTTGTCTCTCAGCCATTTTAAACTGGGAATTTCTGTTGAATAAAAAAAACCAGAAAGTAGGTTGGATGAAAAAATTATCAGCATATGATTCACTTGGAATTACATAAGACTTTGTGTCCTCATAATCTCCATTTATTGCATACAAGCATTTTGTTTTGAGATGACTGAATATACTGTGCATATAATAAATATATTTTCAAGTATCAGCATATCAGTTTATTTCTATTAGTTTATTTCTATTAATTTACATTATGTAGAATATAGATAATTTCTATTAATAACCTTATGTAGTGACAGTTCAGGTTTTATTGAACCAAACCTCTCTGCAAGGTAAGCACATTAGAAAAATTATTACAATAACCCTTTCCTACAAAAATACATTACATTCTTTTGTTTTCCCTTCCTTGCCAATGTAACCTGTCCTCAGCCCTTACCGAAAATATTGTGGTATTAATGATAAAAACACTGGTCTTTTTTCTGTATACATTTCCTGCTTATCTGTAAATCTATCTGCTAATTTTAGTAAATTGTTCTGTTGAATGGTATAGAAAGGGACTGGGAGGAGAGGAAAAATCTATAAGCTTTCAGATGCATCTTACCTCTGGGAGCCATTTTATAGGAATTTCCATCTCTTCCATTAAGGAGAATATCTGGGATTTTTACTGACTTCTTTAAGAAGAGTATAGTCCCAAACAGATGCCCATTCACTGAATGCCTACTATAGTGAATGTGGTTGGTCACAAAGCACCCATTTCACAAACTAGTAAATTGGTGGCAATGATACAAGCAACCTGCCTAACAAAACTGAAAAAGTGGATCATATGACAAAGCACATGATTTTTTTTTGCTTGCTTAGGAATGCTCTACACGTACAACTTCCTTTTCCATTCCATCCCTGGAGAATGTATTATTTGCATATAAATCTTATCTAGTTATACAAGACAGTGGTTCACTTTGAAGCACTACAGACTATCTGGGTTTGGTATTCACATCAAGGTAAAAGTTTCTGTCAAGGGGAAACTATCTGCAAGCAAGCAATAACATCTCAAAAAAATTGTAAAGAAAATCCTGGAAAATGTCCAATGTCAGGGTTCCAACTAACACCCCCAACGAAAGAACCACAGTTGAGTCAAAAATAAAACTTGGGAGCAGCATCTATTTTTGCCTGGAAATGTCTAGTTTCTGGTTGCATCAGGACTCATCAAAGGACTCTGAAACAATACTTGAAAAATACATTTGAGCTTCAGCTGATTCTTTTAAACTATCGTCATACAAATGTTACTGTTACATAGTCTGGGACAAAAAGAATTTGCAATATTATACAGAAATTGAAATAAAAATATTTATAATATTGTTTTTTTTTCTCAGTTAAAGGTGAGCACCTACAATTAAGCAAATAAAATGCATTTGTAAGCAAATGTCTTTCTTATGGAAAGGACTTTACTAACTAAATAATAATTTTGTTTTGCATTTATTAAGATATTAATTATTATACATGTCTATGTTTATAGAAAATCAATTGTTGACCCTGATGACCCAAGGTGTACCAGGGTAACTTTTATGGGAAAGATGGTTACAGTGCCTCCAGAAGAACTGGAATCTGTCAAGCAAGCTCTGTTTTCTAGGTCTGTATGAATCTATTGTTATCCTCTGAAGTGTGTCTGGTGGGAAGAGGGGGAGAGAATATAAAATAAGCATTTGGAGTATTATTGGAAAATGTAAGCACTGTGTTCCTTAATACCAAAAAGTCTTTGGAAGAAATTGCTTACTAATCAGATTGTATAGGTAGTCCTTAACTTATGATCACAATTGAGCCCAGAATTTTTGTTGCTAAGCAAGGCAATTGTTAAGTGAATTTCACCCAATTTTATGACCTTTTTTGCCACAGTTGTTAAGAAAATCATTGCAGTTGTTAAATGAATCGCCCAATTCTTAAGTGGCTTCTCCCGTTGACTTTGCTTGTTTGAAGCTCAAATGGCAATTATGTGACCCCAAAACCGTTGTAAACACATGCCAATTATAAAATGCCTGCATTTTAATCATGTGACCACGGAGATGCTGCAAAAGTTAATAAGTGCAAGGATCGCATGATTCAGCCTCATTGTAACTTTGAATAGTCACTAAATGAATGGTTGCAAGTAAAAGACTACCTGTAATTGAAAGCAAAAATCCATTCCAGCCATTATTAAGCTATTTTGAATTCCTTTGGTCAAAAATTCAGTTCTCCTAATATCACAAGTTCAGCATGAGGAAATAATAAATAACAAAGTAAGTGACCAAATTAAATAGTTTTTTCTTACTCTGAGATAGTCTGTTTTAGGATTATCAAAATTAAACTGTCCAAAGATTGAATTTCCTAGACCCTGTGACATACATTACTTCTATTTATTCTTCAGTTTCTCTCTGCATGCATCCCATATTATAATAGAAGTAGAGTATTTGTTTTGAGTTCCTTCCCTCCATTCTTTCCAAGCCATGACATGACATGACCTATGGATATGTAGTGAAAAGCAAAAAAGATACATTTTCAAGAGGCATTGTGCAATAATTAGCCAATCTTGCCGTTCAATCACTGTTTAAATGTTCACTGTTGTATTTTCTAAATATAAAATTTAACTGCTGCTAAGTCATAGGCAAATCTATAAAATAATGTCAGCCAATCATTTCTAGCTGTTTGGTTGTTCTTCCAGGCACCCCATAATGAGAAAATGGCCTCGCAATTATGAATGGTTCTTTATGAAAATGAATATTGAACATATATGGCTACAGGACTGGTATGGAGGAATTACAATTATTACTTTGGAGGAATATTTCAAAGCAGTTCCTAGTGAAACGTAATTGAATTTTTAAGTATGAGAATTCAGCATTTTCATATTTAATTCAGAACAAAGAGTTTTATATACCACGTTATCAGGTATTTATTTAATATTTTTGTGCAAAGTTTTGAATGTGGCTCCATCTTAACTGAAGCAAAATTACTGTTGAGCATTAGAAAAAAAGCTGCAGATGTTAAACAGTCTGGAGACAGATCATACTAAGTTATTGTTTAAGATGTTTTGAATACTTTTGGATTTTTATAAATACGAATCTCACAAGATCTATTGAAATAATACAACCTAAAACTAGGCAGAAATTGTAAACCTATATGTAATGAGCGGTATAATGATTGATATATTAATGTCCCTAACTGCTTTTAATCAAACATCTAATAATATATTTTATATATGTTGCATTTTAATTAAATTTATATTACAGATTTAATTTTTCCATACAGATTTATCTTTTAAATGAATGGTTTAGAAAGAGCTTTATGAAAAAAAAAAAAGAAAAAAGCTAAGATCTGAAACTTTCCAGAAATGATTAGATAATTTACTTCACTTCATTATCTCAGACCAACAAATACAGCTGGCAGTTATTGTTCTGCACGTAAATATTAAGCTATTGCACGAAACCCTTACTTCTTCTCAGAACTTCCTTGCTTCAGGAAAAAGAGATCTGAAGTTATTACTTCATTTCCAATATTATACTTTTGCTATTGTTTAAGTCTGAACAAGCTGCAGAGAGTGTTAACAATATTCAGTGTTAACTGTGAATTTTAAATAATGGTTTATGTTTGTTTGTTTATTGATTGATTGATTTAATTGATTTATTGATCAATCGATTTATTGACTTGTATCCCTCCATTTTACATTTGTGAATTCTGAAGGTGACCAAGAAAAGTTATAAAAGACAGCATTAGCTAGCTGATCATTTAAAACCAGCACTAAAATTTAAGCTGTAATCAACTAAATTTTTTGATACAATATGAATCACTAGAAATATTAATTCCAGGAGTAGAGGCCAAGCACAATTTATGAGGGCCTGGAAATAAACAAAAGGCCATTTCCTGCATGTCAGAAAGATAAACCAGTGAGAATATCTTCAAGAAGGCTATTCCTGCTGGTTCCTTTTTAGTATGCATGGTAATATTTTTATTTTATTTATTTAGTTTGTCACTCATATACAAGATAACAGGAATAAGAATAAACATCAAGAACAACACTAGGAAATGGGTACAAATAAATGGGGACAGTAGTACAGGGACATTAGGCACAGTGGTGCACTTATGCACACTTATACATAACAGGGCAAGTGTTATGTTAGAGAGAAAGATCCTGAGCTGTTTAGGATTTATAGGACAATTTCAACACTTTAAAGCACTGGCAACCAATGTAGATCTTTCACTAAAGGCATAGTGTGATTCTGGTATCTTGACAACATTCTAGCAACCATATTTGTATCAGTTCTCTTTTTAATTTGCAGTTCTATTTTTTTCAAGAATTGCCCACGATTGTGTACTGTACTAGTTGAGATGGGACACAATCAAGGCACAAAACTTCAACTCCAATCCTAGTGGCTCATGAATTGCTATGGCTGGCATAACAGGTGTGTCATTGTGAAAAAGCATTCTTCACTGTAGCAGGTTTTAAATCAAATGCCTACAAACTTAAGACAGCTAAAACTGAGCAAGTCCTCCCACAATACAAATTTAGTCTCTTGGGGAAGTGTAGCCCTGTCATTTGGACACAATGAGATACTACACATAATTAAAAATAGAAACCTAAGCTTTGTCACTGAATTCCCAGAGACCTGAATAGAGAAGAGGTATCGTACTAGGTGAATCTGAAACTCTCATATATATTAAATGCGGCACCTTCAACACAGCCAGGTTGAAGATATCACTAGCCCACAATAAGGCATTCATCTTTTTTATGCTGATGTTTTAAAATGTCAAAAAACCACCCCTTTTTAAAAGTTAAGGGATAATTTGTTTTATTTTGGGACCAGTTAATATAGAAGAGTATTGGTGAACCTTTTTGGCACTGGGTGCTGAAATGGGAGTGCGTGCATGCGTGTCAGAAACCAGAGAGCAGCCATCCGGTGCGCATGCCCGCACTGGGAAAATGATGCTCAGATTTCTGGCGCATGCATGTACCCCGGCCAATTGGTTTTCCGGTTTCTGGTGCGCATGTGTGCACGAAGACTAGCTGGCCGGTGCGCATTTACGCAGAAGAAACCAGAAGATCATCTTTCCGGTGGCTGCTCTTCCAGTTTCCGGTGCTCCTGCATGCGTGAAGACAGCTGACCGGCACGCCGGAACACAGAAGAGCAACGAGCGACAGCTCATGTGCCCAGAAAGATGGCTCTGCGTGCCACTTCCAGCACACGTGCCATAAGTTCGCGATCACGGATATAGAAGAACAGACTAGACATTCTTAAATAACCTCTGTAATATAATTTATAATTCCTGCATCACCTGATATGTGGGATTGGTTTTAGAGCCAGACCAGTTTCAAGTGTACATGTTTCTCCTACACCTCCCAATAGTGTCATTTATTACATTTATAACACCTTTTCATACTGCAACATTATGTTCATGATGATCAGAACTGACAATAATGGCTTGTTACATCTAGAAATGCTCTAAATTACATATTTTAGCTATTTTATTTTGCTTGTATCCAAGAGGTCACCGGAAACTTGTAAATTTATTACGTCCCATAGTAAATTTCAGATGGCTTTTCTGTACTGGAATTATTATTTGAAGATGCCATATGGCAAGCAAAAGATGGATCAATAGATTTTATTCTTATTTATGAAGAATAGTAAAATATTGTAATGTGCATGCACTTGTTCAGAGTAAAACAGAATGACATGTATTGGTTTGATTGTGCTTCACTAGTACTGTATATTGAAAGTGATGCATTTTTGTGTAATATCATGTATTTCTAGAGTGATAAACAAAGGACATCATCAAGTTGGTCTTAAGAATTCCATTCAGATCTATCATACCAAACACTAGATCAATCAAAAACAATCTAGCATGATCATGCATTAAACAAATGATTTACAATCACAAAGCAAAAATACTTTTGGAAGAGCAACATAAATCTTTTAACATGTCATAGAAGATTGTGTTTGTCAATTATTTTATAGACAGCATTATACAACAGATCTTTAGCAATGGTATAATTACTGTAAATAGGACAATATTAATTTATGCCCCAAATTTAATGTGATTTAAGTATTCTGAGTTGTCTTTATATTTTGTAAAAATGTCTTGGTATTTCACACAAATATGGTTTTCATAGTGCCAAGATAAGAGCAACACATATGCCTTCAATTACCTGTTGGAGGTACATGCTATTTGCATATGGGCAACACAGGATTTATGTGGTTTATTGACAGCAAAGTGAGTTGTGAATTGCATTTTGGGAGGTGTTTCAATAGTTTTGAAAGAGAAATAGGGGCCTTACACATCTGTAATGTGTGAAGAATCTATTTTGCTTCCTCATCTTCCCATATGCAAAGTTTGAGTCCTTTCTACTTTGCAAGCTTTAGGAAATATAAAAGAGCTACTAAAGGTAGGAGTCTGACTCCGCTAGTCATTGTCAAGTATAGGGGGCAGTGCTCATCTGTCTCAAGGCGATTGAACCAGCACTGTCCAAAGACATTTCTGTGGTCATGTGGCCAGCATGACATCATGGATCATTGGAGCACTGTTACCTTCCCACTGAAGTGGTGCCTATTGATCTACTTGCATTTGTATGCTTTCGAACTGTTAGGTTAGCAGGAGCTAAGGTGAGGACAAGAGCTCATCCTGTCATGTGCAGCTCAGGTCTGGAACCTAACTACCACCTTTCCAGCTGACAACCTCAGTGTATTAATCTCTGAGCCACCATGCCACCTGCTAATGAACGATTTGTTTATTTATTCATGTGTTTATTTAATTTATCAATTTTAGAGATTTAGCGACTGCCCATCTCTCAGAGCCATTCTTTTTGGACCAGTGGTGGAGGCATTTCCCCCACTTCAATTGAAGGTTGCATCCATCCACATAAAGCTTTCCACCTTAAAGAGATTCCCATTTTGTTTTTATAATATCTATTAAAATATAGAAGTCAGAATAAATGTTTGCTAAACTCCTCAGTGAGATTTTCTTCAGCTAAACATTTCCCTAGTTGTGATTTAGTGATGATTATAAAATTTCCTACGGAGATCTTAATCTTGTTGATTTTGACTGGCAAAGTAAAATTATTATGTATTCAATCATAAAAAGGGTATTCAGAATCAGAGACTTAACTTGTACAGTATTTTAATATACTTATATTATCTCTGATATTAATATTTCAAAGTTTAGCAGGCATTAAGCTCTCTTTCTAACAAAACAGTTCCATAACCATATTTTATATCTGCTATATCTTCGGTGAAAAAAAAAATTAAAAATATAATTTCAACTCCGTACAATTACACGAGTAATACAGTACCTGTGGAAGAACTAAGCATTGTTTTATATGCAACTTTACCAAAGAATGTATTTCAAAATATTTTCCTCAACTGGATAAAAATATTTTCCTTATTTCGCCCTGCTTGTCCATTTACACTTATGAATGACTTGATCATTGTAACACACTTATCAAACATTATGTGTTAATAAAATCAAATATTAATAAAATAAAGTACTAATGGAAATGGAAATTATAATAATTATTGCCTGGTGTAATGTAAGAACTCAGCCATTTATCTTTTAAGTCTAACCATTTTTTCCAGTAGTACTGTATATATGTTGGCTTGGAAATCTGAGAATTGTAATCACAATTCAAGATCATTGAAAAATAAAACAGTTAAGAGGATTGAGTGCCAAAAGCAGGCATGCAATGTAAAAACAAGAAAACAATAAATGAGGGTATAGTATCATAATCTTATATGGTATTTTTTTCATAAAAGCAAAAAAAAGGATGCAGCCTTTAACATACTTGTGGTATTTCCTTTAATATGTAATCATTTATACTTGCTTCCTTTTAATGTAGACTAACTACAAACTTTTAATGTGACAAGAGCAAGTCAGTTTCAAAACAGAAAGTGCAAGGCCTGTCCTCAGTTTAAAAAAAATACATCTATCATGGCTTTAAGAATGTGAAGATTCAATAAGGGTTGGGAGGGGGGAACAAATTTATGCTTGATGAAAAATGTTGTCACGTGTGTACCAAGATTTTCAAATGATTTAATTATTTCTGCAATTAAGCCCCAAATCAACTTTTCTACAAAATCTAGCTTTCAATCAAAAACTGAAAAGGTGGAGGGAATAGGGATTTTAGTGTAATTCAGTAATTATCATCCTCGGCAAGTTTATATGTGAGGACTTCAACTGCTAGAATTCATCAGTTCAGCTACATTTAAATTTGCCTAGGTTGAGAAACACCAACGTAATTCTTGAAAGTGCTGCCGAAATGCTAAATAAAGCCCTGCTAACGAATAAAAAAGCTTTCACGAGGAACCTGGCCTTCTTAACGGCTCGTGAAAGAGCTTCTTTCACGCATCGAAATGTAACTCTGGACTCCAAAGCAGGAATAAAGCCTCTCTCTCTCTCTCTCCCAGGTTTCGTCCCACGCTTTTTCTCCAGAAAGAGGCCTTTTTGTTTCTAGCCGGCTTGCTCTACGGCAGGGGTGGGAACTACTACGGACCTTTTACGATCTGTGCACTTCAACTCCCAGAATTGAATTGAATGGCATGGCTGGCTCAGGAATTCTGGGAGTTGAAGTTCACAGACCGTAAAGAGGCCATGGTAGTTCCCCACCCCTGCTCTACGGGGAAAGACTTAAGAGGCTTGAATCGTAGGTCAAGATGGAAAAGAGTCTCGAGTTGGAAGCAAGAGGTGCAATAAGCGTTCGGGGTTGGAGTCCTGAGCCACCCGATTTCGCTCAGCTGCACTTGAGGAACCCCGAGCCTTCTGATCCTCTTTGGAAGCCTGCCTAGAAATGGTCGCGCGTAAAAGCGCGCGGCCGAAGCGCGCGGAAACCTGTCTCGGAGAAGGAGGAGAACAAGGACAACCCGAGCGAGCTCAGTCGCCGCCTCTTTCTCCCAGGCTCAGGCGCCGGTCTGCCCGCCTCTTAGGCAGAGGCGGGAATCCAGAAGCGCCTGCTTAAGCTGCCGAAACTCGCGACCCAGGTGAGCAGCCGTGACTATTCCGCCTTCAGACGCCGGCTGGAGCGTTCGCCTTGTGCATCGAGGAAGCGATGGGGATGCTGTCGCACCGCGTGACGCTGCCGCTGCTTTTCCTGGCGGCGGGGGGATGGCCGCGGGTCTCCCGGTCGCTGGTCTGGTACACAGCCTGGGTGAGCACGGTGTACACCGAGCCGGCCACCAACCGCACGGTGCGGGACAGCGCGGAAAGCGGACGCTACGGAAACAGCTCGCCCAAGGAGAGCGCGCAGGGCCTAGTCGGCATCCCTTTTGGCGGGACGGGCCGCCACATGGAGGGCTGCGATCCCAAGGTGGAATATCAGATCCCAATGGCGCCCGGAAGCTCCTCGGGAGACAAAGAGGCTGGAGCGCCCTTCTCGCCGCCTCAGACCTGGATCGCCTTAGTGGCCCATGGAGGCTGCCACTTGAAGGACAAAGTCGCCAACGCAGCAAGGAGGAAAGCGGCCGCCGTGGTCATCTACAACGAGCCTCGGTTCGGCAACTCCACTCTTACCTCTGTATCGTACCTCGGTCAGTGTAGTGAGGGGAGAAATGAGGAAAGTAATTTGAAAACTACCTTATTTTTGTTGCGAAGGTGGTTGAGTGGGTGGGTGCCCAGCGATGGTAAGGGGCTGGGAAGGTTTTTTTTAAAAAAAGTGGGTTCAAACTTCTTTTCCTACCAGTTATTTGCCAAATATCTCAAAAGCCCACGTGGAAAGTATCATATTTCATCCAAACTAGGATGAAACTAGTTTCAGCCCAAACGAGGAAATATTTTATTTCTGGAGTGCAAAATCAAGAGCTTAGTCTTCTCTTTAAAATGAAGCAAATTCATTTTAAAGACACCGATTCAGAAGTAGGTTGCAAATTAGATGTAATTACAGGGCTTCTTCTGTAATGCGATAACAAGGAGCTATTGGTTGCGTCAAGAAACTGGATAGGAGGTAGCAAAATTCTGCTGCTCTTTTATAGAAAAAAAGTAATCCTGTTTCAAGTATCAAAGAAAATTAGGCTAATTAGATTAATGCTATTTAACAAATTTTTATATGAAGAATTCGTTATGCCCATTATATTGGTTTTGATGATGATTACGCCTTTCAATTTTAGGTAGATTAATATTGATTGCTGCAGATTGTCTAAGAACTGTAAAAGTTCTGATCAATATTTTGTGTAAATTCTAGGATTGCAGATTGTCTTTATATGATATGAAGTCAACTTTGGATATTCTTGCTGAGAAAGAAACTAAAGCTGTTTATGGATGAAATTGGATTTTGGCCTTACAGTTGTTGCTGAATGCTCATTGTCTATTTTTGTCTGGACTGCTGGGGGTTATAGTTCAGTAACATCTGGAGGACCCTCTCTATCTTAGGCCATTTTTCTTGAATTTTATTAAACTTTTTAATTTTTGGTTTGCCAAATTAGTTTATGAGAAGATTAGTGTCTTAACTGCTTCCAGTGGTCTCATTGCTGAAGCAAATGTGATTCCTATAAAACTTGCAAAGGCTTTATGTTTTTATGTTTTTTTTCTATAACTTTTCTTTTCATTTAGTTTTGTTTGTTTTATTGTTGAGATTCCTAGTCTATCTCAGAATGGCTACATGTATTCTGGAGGGGTATGCTGGAGGCAGAGGAATACAAAATACCACTGGGCTACAGTGAAAGTGTTGAAACACCAGGTAGCTTTACTGTGGATTTTTCAGTACTTGCTATATATACAGTGTTAAGGACATGCAGCTATGATAATAGAAAAACTGCATGTTGCTTATTTAATGATAAACATATCTGTTCCATCAGAAAACCAAAATATATGAGCTTCCAGTTGTTAGTTCTGAAGCCAGAGAAGATGTAATACATGTGGAAATTGGTGGGAGGCAGAGGTCATGGGAAAAACTGGGAAAAGTAAGATTAAACCATGTGTCACATTCCCACATTTGGAATGCATTCTTGATAAAATGCTGTTAAATATTAAACTATGAAACTGGATTTTTTTCATTAAAATGCCTTTATGTTTATAGTTTTATGTTTTTTTTGAAACTACAGACCCATTTAAATGCAATTATTTTATTCCAGTAGTGTGAAACCCCAATAAACTGGGCTGTAAAAATTCCCAATGTCCATTTAGTAGAAATTATATCATTGCCCTGTTCCTTTCAGACCTTAGTGGATTTTTTTCTTTAAATCTGTCCCATTGTTGCCTTTAATACTAGGAATGGATCATGGACCAGCAGCTTAAATATTTTGAACAAATGTGGCAGAAAAAATGCTGCAAAAATCAATTAATTTTAACATGAATCTTTAGTAGGAAATATTACCTTGCCTACTCTCCTTTAGTTCCTAGTCATATTCTTGGGACCAAGAGATCTTGGAAGTAAAACTATGGCAAGAACAATTTTAATCTACTTATAACTATCAGCAAGATGGCTTGAGTTTCCTTCAGCAAATAAGAGTTGTAGAAGAATGCATCTGATTCCTGTTTGTCTTTTTTTCAATAGGTACTGCTGATACAGTTGTAATTATGGTTGGGTATCCAAAAGGAATGGAGATCCTGGATCCAGTCCTAAGAGGAATTCCAGTGAAAATGACTATTAGTGTTGGTAAACAACATGTACAAGAATATATCAATGGACAGTCAGTTGTGTTTGTAGCAATTGCATTTATCACAATGATGATTATATCTTTAGCATGGCTTATTTTTTTTTATGTGCAACGTTTTCTCTATACTGGATCACAATTTAGAAGCCAGGTAATTACTGGTGCTGATTATCTTTTCACCTTGTGTAATGTAAGTGCATTTCTCTGCCCAATCTTTGAATGCTGTTTAACCTGAAAAGTTATCTTAATGTGCTGCCTGTTTCTATATGTTATAACTTGTTTCCAGAACTAGATATACCTGAAAATTATAGTTTAGATTAGTACTTTAAGCTAGAATTAGGTAGCAGTAATTTTCAGTTGATGAAACTAATTGTTATACTTATCCTTATTTTTCTATTATCTGTGGAGGTGTAACCAAGTTGAACTGCCTCTTTAATTAATTTAACAATATCCTTACAAGGTGAGGCTGTACAGAACTGTCAAATGTTTTTCAACAAGCAGGTGTTGTATAAACACTTAACAGAATTCCAATTGTTGAAACAGCTGCTCCTGAGCTACTTCCAGCACAACTGCTTTAACAATATTTTAAAATAATGTTTTGTCCATGTTTCTATGCATTATATTTCAAAAGCTTTGCATGGCTCTGCTGAGCAAACACAGTCAAATAAGCTCATGATTTTAGTCCTTGCAACTTCGGTTTCTCTAGTACAAATTTACATAAATTAGGCATAAATCCAGATATGGAAAAGCTTAATGTGATTTTTTTTTTAATTATCTTTTTTCTCATGTTTGTCTTTTGCTGCTTGTTCTTTCCCTTTCTTTGTCTGTTTGTCTATATTAGTCTATTTGTCTATACTAGTATAACTCAAAGTCACCTTACTCAGCCCTCATCTAGGTAGAGTCCACTAGAGCATGAGTGTCCAAACCTTTGGCTTACCTAGGCCATATTGAGTGAAGAGGAGTTGTCTTGGACCACATTAAAATATGTATATAGTTGATATATAACAAACTTACTTTATTTTTTATATTTTTATTAACAATCTTGTGGGGCTGTGTTACTAGCTGTCCAAGGTGCGTGCAGCCTGGGGGTTGGACATGCCTGTGTCAAATGGGACAATTACTTTCAGTGTTCTGGACTGCCTGTAAAGTATCCAGGATGCCTTTTGTTTTTTGTTTGGTTTTTTTTGGCAGATATATCACATCACAAACACAAAGAAGCATACTAATAGTAAACAACAGCCTACTCAAAGAACCACCAAGAACACTCCCAGTAACACTGACAAAGCAAGCCATTAGTATATAAAAATAAAAGCAAACCTAACTCCCTTCAAACACTGATGCTAAACCCTTTTTTGATAATGAAACATTTGCAAGAAAACTACCAAGCTCAGAGAGCACCAAGGATCTCTCATGTACAGACTTACTTGTGCTATGACAGATCTTAGATAAGTGTTTGTTGCTCAGAAAGATGTGTCTTTGTAACACGCATATTTATATATCTTATTTTTTTAAGGGTCAAAGAGAAGAAACTATTGGTGCAATTGCCCAGCTGCCACTGTATACTCTGAAAGATGAAGATGAGGTAATTACATAAATTTGACATTGGGAATAATAAACTTTACTTTTCTATTTTTTTTTAATATTTGCAATTCCTTTCAAGATGAATGCATTTTCTACGCCATACAAATATCAGTGGACGTTTAGTGGGATTAATAGATCTCTTCATCATAATTTACTATATTTTTTTCAATTTGAGATTAATCAGCTAACTAATTAAACTGACAGTTGCATCTCACATATTTCACAGACAAATTCCTTCATATCTTTTTATGACATTTGAGCTTTTATGTTGTGTTTCAATATACTGTAATCTAAGTAGGTTTCTCATGATTTGCATTGTTAAAATCATTAAATGTATCTAAACCGTAAACTAATAAAAGAAATAATCCTAGTATAATAAAAATATGCTAAATACATTTTACTCAGTGACAACATCCTTGTATCCAAATGCCTTCCAAACTAATCAAGTTTTAATTAGTTTTTGGAACTCCAAAAATATAGGTGTTTCCCTAATCTGGGACGGTGCTGTTCCAAAGTATAAGTGCCACTAATAAAAAAAATTATTTGCAGGCCCATGTTCCTTTCACCTCAAGCAAACGCTAGAAAATGTAGGTGGAGTGTACATACCAAACAATGCAGACTGGTTATTTCTGTGCAGAAGAGGTGGTCCTATTTGTATAAACAACACATACAGGGATTTATAGATTAAAAACAATTTTTGAATTGTACCCAGATACCTATTGGCAACCAGTGCAGTGACTACTGATAGACCTCAACCTTTGTAATTGAGCATTTGTCTGAAATGTTATAGGGTTTCTTGCTTGAGCAAGGGGTTTGACTTGACTCCCTTTCAACTCTTTATTCTGGATTTAAGGAATTGTGGTTTTTAAGTCATAAAGCAGGTCACCATATGACCAGACCTGATTTTATAATATTTTTACAACTTTTTTGCTGCAGTCATTAAGCAATTCAATTTTACCCAATAGACATTTTTTGCCAGAAACCAGTAATAAACGTGAGGAACCAGCAAAAGTCAAAAATCATGGTCACACGACTATGGGAGGCTGCAAACAGCCATAAAAGTAAGGCAGTTGCCAAGCTCCCTAAATCTGATCACATGACCATGGGAGGGGAATAGTGTGCAGCTGTTATAACTTGGAATTTGGGTTGTAAGTATCTTTTAGTAGGTCCGGCATAGTTTTGTGCAGTTGTAAGTTGACAACTACCTATATGGCTGTTATATGAATGTAATGATCCTGCTTTGCCATTGTATTTGACGCTGCATCTTGGACGAATTGCAGATTTGATCCCCGGAGACAGCTCCCTACAGATAGTTCTTGACTTAGGAACATAATGAGCCCCAAATTTCTGTTGCTAAGCAAGACAGTCAAGTGAGTTGCATCAAAGCTTCCTTGGCTTAGAGTTAACACATTTCTGTAATGGCAAAATAATTTGATTTAAATATGTTTTCAGAAAGAAAAAAAACTTACTTCAATACTAATATATCTGCCATATCCTAGTCCTATTAGACTATGTACCAGAGTTACAAAGTCTGGTAGATCTTTGTATGACAAGGAGTTAGCCATCTTGGTTTTAAATACCATCAACTCGGTGCTCTTCCAAACATAATTGGCTACTGAATTGAAGCAACTGACAATTATTTATTTCTGGATCTTAGAATTTAATTTCAAATCCTATTTCCTTTGTACAAAGTTCCAACTAATGGACTTCAGAGTTTTAATAAAAACAGCAGAAGATGGCAGCATTGCACACAATTATCCTAGTCTTTCATTTTTCCAAAAGTTTTAGTTCTATTGCCTGACTGAATACATTGATTGCATCTTCTCAGAGTTGGCATCGAGTATAATATATACTTCAAACTATATATACTGTATATATACTCTATAAACTACTTTGTTTTGCCAATATATTTAATATACAATATACTTAAATGTGGCTTTATTTTTTTTTTTAAAGTGTTGTGCTATTGATACAGAAAATTGTGCTATATGCATCGAAAACTACAAAGCCAAAGATACTATTCGACTTCTGCCTTGCAGGTAAGATTATTAAACTTCTTAACTTTGTTTCAGTGGGTCTTGATTAAAAATATTCAATGAAAAAAGAATGTTTAAAGGGGGGTACACACATTAAAGCTATTATCCAATATGTAGTTCATTCAAGTACAAGGTTGGAGTCATTAAATCTATCTCACAATGTGAGATAGCTTAAATGGCTTAAAATGAATAGCAAGTCTCATAAAAATAATAGTACCCTCATCAGAGCTCCAGTTGCCGTGTGTGTGTGTGTGTGTGTGTGTGTACACCTATACACCCCAGCATAATTCTGGAATGCCTCATAATTTCAACCAACATGGTACACAGATGACTGAAAAAAAAATACTGTGTAGGTAAGATACCCCTTGAGATGTGTGTCCTGTTAAGATACAGCCTGTTGTGCCTTAAAATGGCTTCTATTGTATTGCTTTATGGCTTCACAGTATTCCCTCTGGTAAGGGGGAAAATCCAACATTAGAAATTACGTTTGGTCCGGACATTTTCCCCCTATAAATAAATACCCAGGCAATGCCGGGTTATCGTCTAGTGCTAAATAAATAAGAGCTCCAGTAGTACCTTGGCCCCAATGCCTGGAGGTATAACCAAGTCCCAATAGAAGATAATAATGCATTGAACTGTGAGGTCTTTGGTGTTCTCTGAGTTTGGTTGTTTTCTTGCAGACATATCATTACCATACTAGATAACATTAGTGGTAACAAGCTCAGAGGCCACCATGAGCCCCTCAGTATAGCCAGGTTTTTATGGGTTTGCAGAAACCAGCTAGGCTGACTGTGTATTTCAGGGAGGAAGTTAATTCTATAAGATGGGCACCATGATAGAAAAGGGACATTTCTGAGGAGCCACTCACCAATGTAGCTTAAGTGATGGGGCGTATAGTTTTTGTCTGGTCTTCTGGGATAGGCAGAAACTATCATGGTATTTGAAATCTTCTGAATTAAAAGAGAAATTCAACACACCTGTAGATTTTGCCTTGCACAAACAAGGAATGATAATTGATATGTATTCTGCAACAGCTCTCTGAATTCCACTTATTGCTTTCATTGCATGTTACATTTTTGTGTTAGTTTATAATTTTGCTGTTATTGTATGTAGCATGTTGTAAATGAATTATGAGCCTATATATACTTGCCAATAAATATATTTATTGGCAAGTGAGGCATTACTTTATTCAGAGTTTGTCAAACCCAAGATAAAAATAGACTTCCTATATTAAGTTTTATCACTTTTTGACGATCTAATTTTAATCTATGAATATGATTTTGTATTTATAATACTAATTCTATAAATATAAATTAGAATGTCCTTATACTTGATTTTGATGGTAGTGTCTCTATCTTTAGACATATCTTCCATAAGCTGTGCCTTGATCCCTGGTTGCTGGAACAGAGAACATGTCCAATGTGTAAATTAGATATCATGAAAGCACTAGAATATTGGGTATGTTGCAAACATATGTAATAAAATATATTTAATTTAGTTTTCTACAACTTGCGTGTAAAAAATAGAAAGTAGAAAATAACTTGTGTTATTAGCCGATCAAATGAGTAAGAGATCTCAGATTTTCAAGTTTGCCATTGAGGTTTGGAAAGCAGACTGGGTGGGGGTATAGAAAAACAATTCGGGAGCTGCATGTGAGCTAAAGTTCAAATGTTATTCTTCCCTGGTATGTAATACTGTGTGTGCTTCTGTAATACTGTATGTGGTTCTCTGAACCATGCTTGTTGCTAAAATACTTAATTTTCTTCAGAGATGAACTTTTACTTAGCTGGTTTCAAATACTACAAAGTCTGATTCAATCAAATTTATTTTATTTTATTTTACTTTATTATTGGAATTTATCAATTAAACTTATTTTCCTCTAGTTCTATCCCTTCCATAGTAATTAATGAGTTTTTCTCTAACTTTAAAGGAAAGATCTAAAAAAGTTGCAGTGCCTGAATCAATGAGTAACATACCAACTGAAAATGGGAATATTTCTATGGAAGAAGATAATAATGAAACAAGTGGCTTATCAGCAGCCAATTCTAGCTCAATTGCATTAAATAATGTTTTAAAAGAAAATCTGTGTGAAACAACAATTTTACTTGGTAAGAAATTTTGGAGATTTTTCTTTTTCTAGGAACAAAATATTACTAAATCTAGACTTAAGATATGTTTTACCTTTACCTTTATATCATTTAAATATCTTTGTAATTTACATAAGCTCTTATATCATTCTTGTTTGCATAGAACATTGATCTCAAAATTACACAGTTTGAGTCTTTTCTAGATTAGAAAATAATTTATGACATAATTATCATTAGAATTCAGTACAGTACTATTTTGTACTATTTTCTTTCATCAGAACAATAATTACAAATAGTTCCAAAAGAAATAAATGTGATACATGGAAGGCAGAATGAGTCTGTTAAAAATGGGCTAGAGAAAAGATTGGAAAAAACCATGAATACAAATTGTATTTTGTTCTAGGAAACCCTTAACTGTTTTGAAAATTCAAATTTAATGTATTTAGAGATTTATTTCACTTGTCTTTAATACTGATTATAGGCCACATTGGGATGTTTTTTATTGTTCAAAGTATGCTAAACTTAATATTTTTGATTAAGTTCTCATGCAATGCATATTATAAGCAAATATTACTTGTTATAATTCTTACATTTAGAGTGTAGTTCAACATCAATTTCATATTTCTTTTTATAGAACTGGAAAGTGGAGATAATCAACATGATCATTTGTCTTCTGGATCACTACAAATTTAATGAAATTTGAGAAACTTGGAACTGATAGTAAAAAAATGTTTTTCAAAAATCTTTACAGACTTGAATCTAGCTTAATAAATATATACTTCCTGTTAGTTTTGGTTACAGAGCTTTTCTCTATTCAAGATAAAATACACTCGTTCTGTTTTTGATCTACGAGAAGAAGAGAGGAAGAGAAAAAAACCTGCTTTTTTAAAAAATTATCTGACAGTGACCGATTGTTACTCTTATTCTCAGAAACAAATGGTGCCTTTCATAGAATGACATTCCTACCTCTTTCTATCCCTTTTGTCCTCTTTGTTTGTAACAAAATAGAAATCTTATCGGGAAAAAATAAGTTATAACTATTTCAAAAATACATTTGGAAAACTAATACAAGTATAAACAGCACAAATAAACTATATGGGATATATTATGTTATATATGCATAATTAAGAATTATTTTCTTGTAAAATGTGGCTTAACTTAAACATGTAAAATATAAGCGGTTCTAAAAGTCTTTTGATATACATCTGAGTGAAAGAATACATATGGCGGGGGGTGTAGTGCTACATAATTGTCTTCTATTTTAGATGTTTCTTGCTTTTTCTTTGTCAGAATTCTATATTGGGTACTTGTAGAATTATTTTTCTATTTCAATATTTGGAACATTGCTTAATTGGTTTAATGTGCTAGAGAGCACAAGGGTACCTTTATACAGAAACTGAGAAGCACATCAACTAAACTATATACCGTATTTTTCAGAGTATTAGATGCACCGGAGTATAAGGCGCTCCAAGATTTTGAAGAGGCAAATTAAAAAAACCATTTTTGCACTCTGATCTCCCAAAAATGGCCCGTTTTTCACAAAAATGGGCTTGGTTTTTTTCAAAAAAGGGCATAAATAGCCTTTAGGAGGCTTGTAGAGTGCTCCTGGGGAGTGTGGGGGCCAAAAACGAGCAGAAAACGGCCCATTTTTGTTTTTAAAAGGAGCATGCATAGTCTTTAGGAGGCTTATAGAGTGCTGCTGGGGGGGGGGGTCCAAAATTGTGCAAAAAACGGCCCGTTTTTTGCTCATTTCTGCCCTCCCCAGCCCCAAGGAGCACTTTGAAAGCTGCCTAAAGGTTATGCATGGCCATTTTGGTGAAGGAGCTGAGGTTCCAGGAGGCAAAAAATGCTATTCAGTGTATAAGACGCACCCAGATTTTCAGCCTCTTTTTTGAGGGAAAAAGATGCATTGTACACTCCGAAAAATATGGTATATCAAATTCAGACCACTGCATTAGTTATGAATAGAATAGGACAGGACAGGACCTTGGAGGTCGTCTAGTCCATCCCTTGCTCAAGCAGGAGAGCCTACACCATTTCAGATAAGTGACTGTCTAGACTAGACTCTTTTAAAAAGCCTCCAGTGATATTTAATAAAGAATTCTGAAAAATATATGTTCTGAAGATGTCACGTAGGGTAAAAACAAGCTAGATATATGCCACCTTATCAATGTTAATATCTAAGCCCGCAGCTGTCTTCCAAGAAATGTTATGCCAGGGTTAAAGCAACTTCTCACATCTTCAGTGTGTGTAGTCTGAGTTTGCCCATGCACATAATGGTATGTTACTTGTCAGTACTTTTAATGTCAAGGGGCTGGAGCAAAGCCATAAATTCTTAAGCCAATCTTAAAATTCTGTTTTAAAGTGGAGCATTTGCAATGCCTTAAGTATCAGCCATTTTGTCCTGTAACAACTATTTTGCATATTTATATCTGGGTTTATCTTTTTAAGAATTTTAAAAGTAATGTATGAAAACATGGTGAAATTGTATTCTGGGAAAAAATATGTTTTCCCCAGAACCTATGAAACTTTAAGTTGATTTTTAGTTGCTAAACTAAACGTGCTTCAGCAATATAGATAAACGCTTGTGTTCTTAATTGAGGATTTAGATAGAATTTTAAGAATATATATATATTTACAATATATTCAATTACAAGTTAGAACTAACTGAAATTTATCTTGCATAAACTGAAAAGTATATCTATAAAAAAATTATACCCTGGTTGCTGCTGAGGAGTGATGACAATGAAAGGCCGAATTGCAGTGCCTCTTAACAGTTTACTCTCGAGGCACGATGACAAAAGTTCCTGAAGCGACCTTTTTATCTGACCTTGGCAGCACCATAAAAAGACAAAAGTCTATGCTTTCTGCAGCTAGTCCTTTTCTAAATGTTTACAAAGTAAACAGCTGTTGCATTTAGGCACAGGATTAACCATGAAGCCTTGATGCCCCCCATGCCCAGAATAGAGAGATCTCAATAGAATCACTGTTAATAAGTGGACTAATGCTACTATTCAAATAAATCCTTTTATCTATATTGTTAACTGCTTGTGTCTACTTAGTTTTAGAACAAAATCCCTAGGAACAGATTCTGGTATTTGCAAATTTCTTGGGTTTTTTGCTATATTTACCATTAGGCCATTTTTAAGATTCTATTGATTGCACTCCTAGGTTCTATAAAGGATTAGGAATCAAGTGTTAAAGATTGTTTTTTCCAAGAAAATTATTTTAAACTACTTTATGATTTTGCAGGGTATTAGCCATCCCTTGTTTCCCAGCCTTAGTTTTTCAGGGATCTAGAGAGAATATTGGTAGAAATATGCCATTTCTGCCTTTGTATAAAAAACATTTTTTCAAAACTTACATTTCTGCTACATTTTTATATTAACACGAAGGGGATTCTCATTAAGATGTTCCTTAATCTGTTCTAGAATACTATAAGTGAATCACAAATTTAGGCACCGTTATTGTATGCAGGCCAGCATTGATCAATAAGTCCTCATGACCGGGAGGAGGGGACTGTTCCCCCAAATCTAGCTTGATTTTTACACATATGCCCAAAGAGTCCCAACCCAAAAAATAAGCCCTAGTTAAGACCCCCATTGCACCCAGTTGCATGAGGTGGGACGAGGCCCATGGGTAAAAAGCTAGGGTGGGAATGGGGTGGTGAGCTGCACCATGTGCCCTGCACCCACTTACCTTAGGACAGTTGCAGCCAGGCCTTGCACACCCCGCCACCTGCTTTGCTGGCACACTCCTGCAGCCACTTGCGTACATTGCCCCAGCCCCCGTTTCACCATCAGGCCTTTACTGAAGCCTTTTCAGCCACGAAATTGTCGCAGATCCCCCCCTCCAAGCCTTCATTTCGCTGTCACAGGCTTTCAGGAAGCCTCTGCAGCAGAAACAAATTCCACATTGGCGCACACTGTCCCTGACCTCCATTTCACCATCAGAGGCGCTGTCAGAGTTCGTTTCTCGGCTGCAGAGGTTCTTCCTGAAGGCCTCTGACGGTGAAACAGGGCAGGGGTACCACGTGTGGGCAACGGCAAACACCCGCAGAAGTGGGTCAGCACAGGCCACATGGGCTCCTGCTGGGTGGGGCTGGTGATGCCACTGCAGTGAGGAGAAACAATGGAAGGCTTCCCCCCAAAATAAGACCTAATGTCTCTTGAAGACAAAAAAAAGATGGTCTTATTTGGGGGGAAACAGTAATTAAGTCAAAATGATTACCATTTGATGACACACTGAAAGTGTCTTCTGGAAATAGAATTGAATGTGTTTTTGAACATCCATTTTCAGAAGACAATTGACTACAAAAATACCTGGGAGATGAAACGGAAGTATCTTGAATTACATTTGTTTTTTCTGACAAGATTTGAAGTGTCAAAATATTTTAAACTGAATATTTATTAGATACCAAAACATCTGTTTTTGTTATACAAAACTGATTAAATCTTTATAGTATAATCTTTTTCTAATCTGTGACATGTAAGGCTTAATTATTAATCTGATGGTTTATACTATTAGAACTTATTACTGCTTGTATATCTTTAAAACAATCTTTTATTTTAAGTTATCCAAGGAGTGCCTTAAAAATAAATGTTTTGCCCCAAAATAGCATTAATTTCTCCCATTACGTTTACAGATACCCTTTCTTATTTTTTGTGAAGCTTTATTATGGACTATAGTAATTGAGGAGATTCCTCAGAAAGTAAAAGGTTTAACTATTTTAGACAGTGAAATAAGACTTAAGAAATCACTTTTTAAATGCCGTTTCTCAATTATCAGAACCAAATATAGTATTTCACATTAGCAAGATCACTGCCATGATCTATTACTGACACCCACTATTTCCTAATGCATAAAGTTAAATTCCCAGTATTCTCAGCAATTTCATATTGACTGGAAATTCCTGGGAGTTTAATGCCATTGATCTTAAGCTTGCTTAAAACAATTCTAGATCAAGCACTTGATTAAATAAAACATATACCTCTACAAAACTTCCAATGAGCAAAGCGATCTACTCGTAACATTTCAGTAGCACTTTGAAAAAGAAGCATCTTCAAAGGGTGATTTTGGCATATTCTAAAGCTCAATAGCAGCCCTTTACAAGAATGACGAGTCCACAATTTATCATTTTTAGTGGGTGATCTATTAATTGGCAATATGCAAGCTCCCAAGTTTTTCAAAAAAAAATTAAATCTATTGATTAAAAATAAAAATTATCTGGGGCGCAGACAAGAAAAAAATATTTTGCTAGGAAGGTTGGCACCCATTTAGTTCCAGGTTTAACATCAGGTTAATTTACTTGAAGTTCAAATTAGTTCAAGTTGTTCCATCATCAACAAAAGTTTCAACATAAAGGCATTATTTAATAAAGCACAAACATTTTAATTGCAAGCAACAAAAAAACTATACAGAATTTTTTTCACACTAATCAAGTAAAAAAAAAAAAGTTCCAAATCAGTCTTATTTGGATGTCTTTGTTTCTGAAGGATTTTCACCAGTGTCAAGTGTTTTCAGCAGTCGAAAAAGTCCAGCTGCTTCTCTTATCCGGCTGAATTCAATACAAAAGGCTTGTACCTCTATAAATAAGTCCTGTACATTAATTATTTTGTTTCGGATCAAGGATTGCAGGAATACACAAACAAGACGTACCAGCCGATTCTAAAGCAAACAAATAATGGATTATTTTAAAAAATAGGTTAGAATAATCTTGATATTATTATGGCAAAAAAAATCTTTAAAGAAGCCAAGTCATTTCATAATTTATCCAAATTTGAAAATTTTAAATTCTGCAATTAACTGATACTCCTAATAGAACATAAGTATTTATTGAAATGTCATTATTTCAAAGTTATGCCACTGAAAAGTGATAGCCAGTTCTCATATTTACAATCGTTTTGGCATCTCCACAGTCACATGATTAAAATTTAGGCACTTGGTAAACAGCATGTATTTTAGGACAACTGCATCTTGAAGTCTATGTGTCACCATTTGCAGCCTTCCTAGCTGGCTTCCAACAAGCCAAGTCAATGTGGAAAGCTATATTTGCTTAATGATACCATGATTCACTTAATAGCAATGATTCACTTAACAACCATGGCAAAAAAAAAATAAAAGGTGAGGCTCAATCACCTTGCGTAACAGAATTTTGGTCTCAATTGGGATTGTAAATTGGGGACTACCTGTATCAAAGGAATTGACAAAGTGAAATAGAATTCTTTTGTTCTACTGTTCTGAAAATAAGCCGTTATATTTCCCTTTTTATATTCACTACATACAACTACAAGAGACTATAATTAATATATGCAAATGCTACATTAGTAGCTTTCTCACAATTTAATGGTGGGTTGTTCTTTCTACTCTTTAATAATCCAGGCTATGGTAAACAGGCTAATAAATGTTTTTATAAAAGAAAACAAGTTGTGTTCCTGCCTAGATTCCAACAGCAAAGCATTACATTTCCCATTTAGTTGTTTTTTCTCTTCACTCAAGTGACAAGAAAAAAGAAACCGATAAGATAGCCATAGCATTTAGATTTATATACCGCTTCACAGTGCTTTACAGCCCTCTCTAAGCGGTTTACAGAGTCAGCATATTGCCCCCAATAATTTGGGTCCCCCTTTTACCCACCTCGGAAGGCTGAGTCAACCTTGGGCCACTCAGCATCAAACTGTCAAACTGCTGGCAGCCGGCAGTCAGCAGAAGTAGCCTGCATTACTGCATTCTAACCAGTGACCATTAGGGCTCCTCCTATAGGACCCAATGATCTCAAAGTATGACTAAAGGCTGCTGTTTCTAATGGCTTTTTCCCAAATTTTCCCTATTTTTTTGTTAGAGTTTACAAATCAAAGAAGTGATTCCAGAGTACTTAGACCCATAATTATATCCCAGTGAAGTTATTTAACAAAATGGAAGATTTGTACAAGAATACGTGCCGATTGACTTTCGTCAGAAATGTTATCTCTGGAGCAGGGAATTAGTGTAAAATAGGAATTATCAAAAACGAGTTTCTTCCATGATAAGCAGAGTAGCTAATAGCAAAGTCTCTATAGATCTACTAGTTTATGTGAAATTTCAAAAAGCTACTAATTATCTACATAGTGACTCCTATAAAGATGGTGAAAGCAGCAAATGACTCATTTATCCCACAATGAAATGCGCCAATTGCACCATTATCTGAAGTTTTAAGATTGGGAAAAAGCAGGAATAGATTAAGTTGTTTTTTCATCCAATTTCCAATTTAGTTTCACCTTGAGAGCACTGCCATTGTAATAGATACCAACTGATTGGTCACCTGATGTCAGCCCAATAGGTAGAAATCAACTCCACAGGTAGGCTACTTTTATTGAGATAGGTTATAATAAAATCTTGCAACAAATTCTGAAATAGGGAGGCATCTGCCTGAACTACTTCTGAATGTTGTCTCATTGTGGATTTTAACAAATGTTTCACCCTGTTTTCTGTAGGCAATGGATTTTGCATGTTTCCATCAAAGTCCTCTTCCTTTTTCCCTTCAGTTAAGGAATGTCTGCATTCATCAAAGTCAGGAAAATGGCATATTAATAAAATCTGACATGCAAGTGGAACATAGGCTCAACAGCTCACCCTTTAAAAGGGAAAAAGTCTGGAGAAATCTTTCCTCAAACGGGAAGAGATAAATATCAATACAAATATAAATATTTCAAAAGGTTAAAATCCTCCTTCAAATGTAGAACCAACAGAGTTATGGGCCCTTGAGTTGTTAAAAATATCCAGAAACTACAGGGCTACATTCATCCATCAAAGCAACATTCCCATCCAACCAGAAATTTCTTTGCAGCAATGACTTTTTGTATTTAAGCTGTCGATAAACAACATATTCAAGCATACGAATAAACAAATGAATACAGAGATGATGGGATAATCTGCTCTATTCATTGTAGACAAATATTTAAAGTATTTAAAGTATAGTGATGAACAGAATTTTGCTATCATGTTTACATTTTGAAAAAACTGATGACTATTTCTGTGATTTTTGTTTATGCCCTTGGTCTTCTATGTATGCAACAATATGTATGTTAGGCATAATATGATGTATGTGAAGTATGCTAAAAACATAAGCAACTAACTTTTTTTTAGTCAAGAAGGTTTTGCAATTCTTAAAACTCTGCAAAAATATTTTTTTGGTTCCCCAAGTATTTTACTGTATTTTCAATTACTTGATTCTAAAAGACTATAGTTTCTTTTTGGACACTTACCTGCATATACTTATCCTTAATTTGTTCACAAGTAGAAATGCAATTGGATATATAAAGATGAATAAATTCTGGAGGAAGATCAACTGCTGTAGTGAGCCTGTTGAATATTTAAAATTTAATTATTTTTGAATTGGCCATCTTTGCTAATATCTCATCTGTCACTTCAGTTCTATCATAACAGATAACCAGTTTGCATAGTGATTAAGGCATCAACCTAGAAATCATAAGACTATGAGTTCTAGTCCCTCATGTGACTTTGAGCCAGTTAGTCTCTCTCAACCTAACTCACCTCACAGGATTGTTGTTATGGGTAAAATAGGAGAAGGAAGGAATATTAGAAATGTTCATCATCTTGTGTTGTTTATAAACTAATAAAGGCATGATATAAAAATATTGTTAAACCTGTATTTTGGTTTTTTATTAATATATACATTGTTGTGGGGCCAGATTGGCTGCGTAGGCATGGCTAGGTGGTTATGTGACTGGGTGAGTGTGGCTAGGTGGTCATGTGATTGGGTGGATGTGGCCAATTTAGCAATCCATTAAACAATACACAGAAATTAAACTTTACTTTTGCTCCTGGGGGTATTTTATTTGCTTTTGTTTGCATGTTGCTCTTTTGGTTGACTTTTCTTTTTACTAGATTGTTTTTTAGATTGTTTAGGAGTCTAGTGGTCCACTACAAGAAACTCAGTTTTGCAGCAATTCTTGGTCCTGCGCGGCTGAATTAATGGCTTCGGCGGGCCATAGTTTGAGGACTCCTGCTTTAAGCCATTTTGGGCTGTTTATGTTTGTCCACTAATAAAAGAATTCATCTATTGCCAATTATCTTGCCCAATTTATACAAAATACATAAAAAGTTTATAGGTCCTAACAAGTGAAGAGCTAATCATTTTCAACTAGAAAAGAAATTCTGAGTGATTGTATGTGACTGTTGTCATATTTCCTTCAAAATACTTGCTATATCTCTTTTGTGTTAAAATAAAGTATCTAGCATGACTAGCAATACTATTATTAAATGTTACTATACATAAAATGTTAAATAGTTAAATGTACCAAAATAATATGCTGTGCTAGAGGACATGGAGTAAATGTAATATCTCTACATCCATCCTTCCTCAGAATGCAACTAAATAATAATTATTGGTTAGATTGTGGATATATGAATATAGTTCACATCAAAATATTATATTTAAAATGTTATCTTTCCCTTCATCAAGAGAAAGGAAACTTTGCAATCTTTAAAAGAATGAACAATTGTTTTCAGACACACCATACGATGCCATTACCTCTACAGCATGTTTGAGTATTGGCATTTTATAAACTGAATGTAGTCAAATATTACATATGAATAGTTACTGTGTTAATCATGGTACCAAAAAGAGTAAATATCCCTGAAATTTATCTCAAAGACTCACCAATACAAATTGTCCTGATATTATAAAAATTACACTAAGTTAACTGTCTTTGAGTCCAATTAAATAACTGCATGTGCCTTATTAGGACATCACTGCCAAGCAAGACTCTTTCTTATAAATTTTCATTCCCCCAATATTCTTCCTCCCATGCATATATACAAGATCTGCTCTATCCTATTATAGTATCTAAAACTGCAATCAGAACACCAATGAAAGCATAATTATAAAATACCTCCCATAATCACAATTAGCCATGTATATAGGAAAACAAGGACATTACTAGGGTGGATAGTAAATTAACCTATAGTTGTCCTAATATCTCAAAGGGTCTAGGGTTTAGGACTTTAGATTATATTCTAAACTGCAACTTACTTTTCCACACAACCTGTGAAAATCAAATTATAGGTAGTCTTCGGCTTACAACCATTCATTTAGTGACTGTTTGAAGTTACGACGACACTAAAAAATATGATAACTGGTCCTTACACTTATGCAGCATCCCCATGGTCATATGATCAAAATTCAGCTGCTTAGCAACCAGTATGTTTTTATGATAGTTGCAGCGTCTCAAGGTCATACCAACATCTGTGACTTTCCCAGCCAGCTTCCAATAACATATTCACTTAACAACCATATGATTCACTTAACAACTGGATCACCAGTCATAAAATTGGGTGAAATTAACTTACCAATTGACTTACTTAGCAACTGAAATTATGGTTCCAGTGGTAAGTTGAGGACTACCTGTACTCCACTAATACAATCATTCAAAGTATAATTTTTTAATGGGGGAAAACTGTGATGGAATTTTGTAAATGTTCATGTAAAAGTTGAAAAATCAAGCTTGTTTAACTAAAAATTTATATATAGTAAAAAAGCATTTTACTTACCGATTTACAACTTCCATTGAATGTAGAGACATGTCCATGTTGACTAATACTGAAAAGTACTCAGTTATCTGACTTGATTGCATTAATTTAAGCAGCATTTCTATAGCTACTAAAGGATTGTTTTCCACCAGATCAGGCAATTTGGCAGGAGTGAGACCAATATGGTAAACAAGCTTAGGATCTTTCTCCAATTCTCCAAGAAGCTGCATTTAAAAATGTAAAACAGTTTAACTATTAACAATTAAGAGAATACTTCCAACTTAGTTTATTTATCTAAATTGCTAGTTAAAATAAAATTATAGAAAAATCACAGTAATTATTGACAGCCAATATGGCATGATGTACAAAAATGAGGGAGATTGGCAGTAAAGATTTTAAATTCTATTGCTTGTAAAAGTGATTTCTGTTGAGCTAATAATTTAAGCATTCATATTCTATTTGATAAAATGAACCCAAGGTTCAAACATTAAACAAGTACAAAAATCTACAAGTCAGCAATTTAAATAGAGTCCCTCAGGACTCTATTCTATCCCCCATCTGAAGCCAATAAGAGTCATATGAAGCTTTAGAGATGTGCCATAGATATTTTGAATTTAAACTCAGTCAATATGAAATTAAATAAAAAACAAAATTTTTATTTCAATAAATAAAACATTTCAAGTTATTAACTGGGTTTTAGTCTTATCTGGATGATTGTGCTCACTATAGCCAGAGTATACTCCTAACTTTGCAGGTTGTAGCTATGGCATTCTGGCATTCTGAAAAATTTAGGAAACTGCAATTGCTTCACAAAGTGGCTGCTAGACTAGAAATTAGTGTAAGATAGTGCTGCTCTGGATTCATGATCTCAACTATGGATTTCTTTTTTGACACATTTTATGTTGACATTAAGCCATAAAACAGTACAGCTTGGTAACCTGAGATACAACCTCTCAATTATAAACCTATCAGGATATGAAGGACTGTAGAAAAGCTGTTCTTGAAGATGCCCCTGTGTTTAGAGACTGTTTACAGGATACAAAGAAAATGGCTTTTTCTGCAATTGTTTATTCATTCATTCATCAAATTTAGCTGCATGTAGATTACATTACAGTAATCCAACCAGATCTGGCCTGTCAAACTGGCGCCCCCCTGGCCCAGATATGGCCTACAGAGACCATACCCACCCCAGCTCCGCAATGGCAAAAAACATTGTGATACATCATGATACGGCCTGCGATGCAAGCTGGTTTGACACCCCTGAACTAGATGGTGACTAGGTTGTCTAAGTGACTGAGTAGAACCTCTCAACCTAGGAATGGGTACAATTGGCACCCAATACAAATTTCAGTAAAGGTCTTAACTCAAGTACCACCTGCTGTTTGAGCAGAAGTCATGAGTCACTGTGATGAAATACATGAATGATCTTGCAGAGAAGATCTGCGTAGGAAATGTTTTTACTTTTTGATGTGGTTACTGAACTGTTAATCTTATATCATAATTTTAGGGTTCTAGTAAACTTGAGCTAGCTTTAATTTAGTTAAAATTAAGATATTATTTTAATAATAGAATTAAACAAGTCAGCAGTTGACTTCATACCTGCGTTTGTTGCTGTGATGACAAAGGACTTTTGAATGCTTTGGCCATGATTCGTTTGATTTCCACTCCGGCACTATTTTTAACACACATTGACTTATCCCACTGAACTGTATGATCTGGCTCTATTGGATTTAACCAAGCTAACTCATCTTCACAAATATGGAGAGGTGGTGGTGGGCGGATAAATTCTGGTCGAAAATGACCTGAAAAATATATTACATTCTTTTTAAAAATATCTCTTAAAAGTCAAAATATTTATCCAACAATCAAAATATTCCCAAATATATTATCTGTTTCTATATGTTATATTGTATATAATGCATTATATTATTCTTTATAGTTGCAATATATAGTATAGCGTACTTATCTATTCTATAAATTGACAAAATCAAGCATCTAGACCAGCATATCTATTGAACCTAATTTATATAAAATAGCATATTTTTTGCAAAGATATTTTTTACAGAACTCTCCAATGCCAATTGGAATAGTAATAAAATAGTAATATGTCACCATGCCATTGTGTCAAACAAAGCTATATTTTGGAAAAGTAAAGCATAAGGAACAGAATTTAAGACCATTAAAAAAACCAACTTATGATTCTAAACAAAATATTATACAATATAAAATATGAACGGTAGAATATAGTGCAGGTTCATGCAAAGTCAATATAGTAGCTAAGACACTGTTCCATGAAACATGAAACCATCTTTTTCTTACACCCTGCTTTTCAAACTGAAGGATTACATTCATATGAACAAACACTAACTATAAATACCAATTTCAGATATAGAAATGAACAGAAATAAGGAATGGAAAATAATATGATTATTTAATTCTTATGTTGTAACTCTGTAAAAGGTAACCCAAAATGATGCATACTTTCAATAGGTGGTTTTGGTCCACTCACTAAGGCTTCAATAATCTGGGATGCAACAGAGCTGTCAAAACCAGAATTTGAAGAATCTGGATCAGGATCACTGAGAATGCTAGGAAAGCTAGCTTTACTTTGTGTTGGTAGCTCAGACTGACGTTCTGAAAGAAAAATTAGATTAATTCAATTTCAGCATCCAAAATCTTGAATCACAAGAAGAATAAACTGGTTGACAAATCTACACTATTTCTGTTAATGAGAAATTAGGATTATCTGTAAAAATTAGACACCAGGCTAGAAAATAGGAGACCGTGAATTCTAGTCCCACCTTAGCCAAGAAAGCCAGCTGGGGGACCTTGTGCCAGTCACTCTCTGAGTCCACATCACCTCACAGGATTGTTGTTGTGGGGAAATTAGGAGGCGGCAGGTCTGTTTACCACCTTGAGATATTTGTAAAATAACTACAAATACAAATAAACAAATCATTCCTTCTTTTAAAATCCAAAGCTCTTAAACTCTAGCAGCTCTTTGACCATACTACATTATTTTTAAAGATAAAGCTGAGTTTCCAACAAGCGATTATTGGTGGACAAAATAGTTTACACAAATTATTCCATAAATACTCAGTTATTTGGATTAACAAGACGATTCATTATCACATCACTATTAGTATTTTGAGTTCCATAACACATCCTGCATGTTCTCTTGTTCTCTTGTTTATACCTCTTAAGACCTGAAAACCCTGTGGTTCCTATTAAGCAACAATGTTATTCTTAGCCTTCATACAACATTCTTCATAGCTGAAAAGAAAACATTTTGTCTCCACCTATTATATTTATAAAACATCAAATCATTCCACTATACTTTTTAAACTGTAAACTTGGCATCTGAGAATCAGTCAGTCCCAGAGCCAAAGTTTCTGAATAAAGCGGTACCTTGTTACCCAACTCTTTGAAACTAATTGAATTTGGTACTCAAGGCATTTTGATGCAAAAGATTTATCACAGTACTCTTTGTTTAACATCAACGCACAAGCTAGAACTTTAATGTCAGTTGTCTTGTGACACTCTACATTATTCCTTACAGGGAAAAATTGTTTGGTATTCATCGTTTTTAGTAGTCATCGCACCTCTCAGAACCAATTAATTATGAGTGCTGAGGTACCACAGTAGCAGTTTAATGGTAACCAATTTTCTGACAGCTAGATATAGAAAAAAAATCTAATTTTTACTGTCTGGAGACAGACTTATATACCACTACTGTTTATAACAACATTTACTTTTAAAAGGACAGACTTAAATATAAAAAAATAAAATGCAAGCATGTAATTTCTGTAGTGTCCATGTTCAGGGTTAATTTGTAAGAAGGGTTTTGATTGTGTCAGTTTCATTCTAACATTCAATATATTATTTTGAAGTTAATTCCTATGGAATTAAGTTCTAAATATTAAGCTTAGATCACTCATCCCAAGATACAGTGACCACAGTTACTTTTTTAAACCTCAAAAGAAAGAGAATAAATTTAGCCCGCATCCTATAATGTATATTGCAAATAACTGCTTATAGAATGGTCCATAAAATCTAATTTACTATTATAATGAGCTATGCTCATTGATATAAATGGCGTGACACTATTATCCATGCCTTTCTCACACTTCTGATAAAGATTAGAAAAAAATTAAGCCCAATTACTTACACTATATTTTCTTTAGGTGAAAAGCAAGTAGCCATGTTAGCCTTCAGGAAAAAAATCATCAGAGCAATTTCTTTTACTAGGTCCTTAAGGCCACAAAAGAAGCATGGAAATTTTCAAGTTCTCTACAGCTCTGAGAGCAAGAAGGTAAATAGAACAAATAAAGAGGAAAGTGTCTGATTTTCAAATGACCAGGTCTATTAAAATATCTAACTAATAATATAAGAAGCAGATTAAAAATTAAAGTTGTTCATAGTTTCATTCACCTTTATTAAAATATTATGAGAATAGATTCTAATCTCAGTATGCCCATAGTATTGATTGATATGAGTTTCAAGTCAGTTTGCTACAAGGAAGAGTTGGAAAACTTCAAGTTTATAGAAAGCTTCAAAAGCTATTTTTTTTAATCTAAGGATGCAACCTCAGAACCAGTTCAATTATAATTCTCTCTTTTCTAAGCAGGGAAAATGAAGTGAGTCTCACTTTGCACCCATGAAGTATCTCTATATTCAACAATATTAGCATAAAATTCCATATATAAATGAGTTCTGGGGGAGTGGGAACAAGTGTCATCTTGACACTTTCGTGATTTGGCCCATAGGAAAGAAAAACTGGACAACTTCCTCACACATCTCAACAACCTACACCCCAAAATACAATTCACCATGGAAATAGAAGCAAACAGCCAACTTCCCTTTCTGGATGTCTTAATCTACAAGAAACCCAATGGCTCCCTAGGATACACCATCTACCGGGAAAAAAACACACCAACCACTACTTAAACTCACAATCCCATCACCACCCTCCTCCACAGATCAACTCTATAGCCAAGACCCTCATCTCCAGAACCAAACGCCTAGCCGACAAAGACCACCTGAAAACTGAATTACACACTCTCATTAATCTCCAACGGATTGCAAAGAAAAACAATTACCAACCTAATCCAAAGGGAGACTCCCCCCAAAAACCAAGACACAGAACAGGACAACGGCATCGCCCTGCCTTACATCAAAGGCACCACAGATAAAATCAACAAAATTCTCCACATACACAATATCAAGACAGCCTTCAACACTGACCAAAAAATAGCCAACATCTTAAGAAACCCCAAAGACAAAATCCAGCTAGAAAACCAAGGAGTCTACAAAATACCATGCAAAATCTGCCCTGTAACATACATAGGACAAACAAACAGGAGAATAAATGCACGCATCGCAGAATACAAGAATGCAGTAAGAAAAAAAGAAAAAACTTCCTCCCTTTTCCAGCACCTTAAAGCTACAGGACATGAAATTAATTTTGAAGGAACCAGGTTAATCTCCAAAACTGAACACTTCAACAAGAGAATAATTATGGAAGCTATCGAAATAAACACCCCCACAACATGAATAAATGTGACCATACCTCCTGCCTACCAGACATCTGGAAACCAGCCCTAGTCAACACACGAGCCCCACTCACCACCCAGGCTGTTACAACACGAAACAACAATAGACACACAGCCAGCACCAATCTACCAATCATGATACAACCACACAACCAATCATTCCACTTACTGAAACAAAGCCAGCACTCCACACACCCCACCAAGATTTATAGAAAGACGGCAGCTCCAATCACACTTTAAGCCCAAAACCCAGCCTGAAGATGGCGAGTGAGACCTCGCTGAAACGTTGCCAAGACAATCTCAATCTTACACAGGAAAAGACCCGAATACAACAAGACCAGCATACCTACACCCGTGAAAATCTACAAAAACATACATACATACATACATACATACATACATACATACATACATACATACATATATATATATACACGTATACATAGACACAGACACACACACATATATTCATTTTCATTAAAAGCTTGTTCACACACAAACACACACACTGAACCATACAAAAAGGCAATGTTTTGAATTACTACCATAGCTCTTATAGAAGCACATTGTATTTCAGAGTATTTGTCTCTTCAGTAATAGATATTAACATAGCAAAGGCTTAGAACTTTGACTGGATTTGCAATTCTCACTATGCACAAATGTCACTTCATATATAGATTCAATATTTCTATAAAAGGATACTTTATTTTATAGGGATTTTTTTATTTTAAGTATAGGATGTTGATTTTCAAGTAACGACAAAATAATGAAGTATTGCTTATGTCAGTGGGTCTCAACCTTCCTAATGCCGTGACCCTTTAATACAGTTCCTCATGTTGTGGTGACCCCCAACCATAAAATTATTTCATGTTTTCTGTATTTTTTCAAAAATATGTGTTTTCCGATGGTCTTAGGCAACCCCTGTGAAAGGGTCATTCGACCCCCAAAGGGGTCCTGACCCACAGGTTGAGAACCACTGACTTATGTGCTTTGTTGATTTCTGAATAAAAATACACGGTGACTCCATAGCAAATTGGATATCTTTGTTTTACCTTCTAATATATCATAAATTATTTCTCCAAAACTATACATACCGGTAATTAACATTGCAGAAACTCATTTTATAATTTTTCAGGCAAAACTAAAAATGTGCTATGGAGTTATGAGGAAAAAGAAAAATATTCACATGCAAGTTTAAACACATTTTATATTTCATTAAAACAGAGGTCTGTAGGAATGATTTGTTTGTTACCTGCTAATGCTAACTGAAGACCGCTTATATCTACAGATTGGCCCATATTTCCTACATCCATCGATACAATCTGTCTTGGAGTCTTTTTGAATAGTTCTCTGGGAGGGGCCAACATCAGCTGGGAAAGAAAGAATCTTTCTGGTGGAGTAATTGCGGGCAAAAAGCCTTTAAAAAAAAAAAGTTATTTTATAGTACCAGCAATTTTCAAAGAAGTTATAGCATTTCTATTGTTATGAGCTCAATCCAGAAAGGTATGAATTCAGTGAAATTAGTATTCTTGCAGGTAAAAGCAGGGGAAGGGGATTCTCACCATGCAACCACCCATCTGATAGTCCAGGCTTCCTAGGCTGTCCAAAATCCATTCGGGAAAATTTGGGAGAAGAGACTCTAGCAGTGCTAAAAGTGAGGTTCTGGACTGAGGGAATTGTGAAAATACATTTTTCCTTCTGTCTTCAAGACTACCAAGTAAGCAGAGTAGAAGTGCCCATTAAGAAAATACTAGGTTAGCTTTTCACAAAGCGACATCTCCTTTTTTTGTATGCTAAATCATACAATAAAATGAAATACAAAGCTTCTGTTCAGCTAAGAGAACCAGAAGCATAGAGAAGCAATAGAAATAATGGATGACAAAATGTAAATAAGGCAGGAAAAAGTCCACCATCATCTTTCCCAATTTGAAGGGAATGCTGCTCACATGACCATAATAATGCATATATCATTGGCTATTTTCATACGCTCCACATTTAAGACTTCCATATAAACAAATACAAAACACTACTTTCATTTATTGCCACAATTCATTGATCTTATCCATATATAAAACCAAATCAAATACTGGAAGTTTGTTATTTATCTAAACAAATCATTAGCTGTTATTAATCTTTCTAGTCAACAATTACATAGAAAGGACAGAGGAAACATTACTTCCAGTATGAGACTTACATAGCTGAAAGTCATGTTTGATATTTATGTATACCAAGGTTGCTGCACAAATACTTGTTAACAAAGAGCATGCTGATAAACACAGAATACATGCTGTCTATTCATTAACTGTCTACTTTCATTTTGTGTGGACATTTTTATACCAAAACCTGCAGGTTAATAAACTATGTTAAGGCATAGATGGTTAAATTAGAACAGAATAGGAATGTTTTCCAATCTTTCATCAGGATAACATTTAGCATTAAACTGGGGATATCAGTCTCAACAACAATCAAAGGTTGGGAACTGAGATATCTGAAAAGAATTAAGGAAGGATTACAGGAGGAGCAGTTATTGCAGTTAGATTTAAGATTATGTCACACAACAAAAGGCAAGAGGATATATTGAACCCCTGATTACAGAGAAATTATTCCTCTCAAACTGGTTGAAGCAACTGAACTAGGGTTGCCCGCTCAGTTTAAAAGAGGGGAGGAAGAAACCCCAAGTTGCAAAATACTCAAACATTACAACCCAGCCTTCAGAGTCTCTATAGAGATTCTCAATCATCCAGGTAGTCATGGTTGTCCCAAAGGTGCTTTTTTTTTGGAGGCAACTGAAACTTTCTTCTTTTTTTCTTTGAAGACGTTTCGCTTCTCATCCAAGAAACTTCTTCAGCTCTGGGGAAGCTCTGAGCTGAAGAAGCTTCTTGGATGAGAAGCGAAAACTCTTCAAAGAAAAAAACAAGAAAGTTTCAGTTGCCTCCAGAAAAAGCACCTTTGGGCCAGCCTTCAAAGAATCCATGTTGCCTCCTACTCCCCCCCACCTACCCAAATTCAAAACAAGTTTCATCTTTTTTCAAGTACACCCTGGGAGGTCCAGGCTTTTACCGAAATGGCAAAAGGGCGCCGACGACCCCAATAATCATTCGCCCAGGCCCAACCGGAGGCCAGGTGAAGGAGCTACCTGAGAGCGGCGGCCTTTCGTTGTCGTCCCCGCCACCGCCACCGCTCCCTGCCGCTCCGGGGCCCGAGCCGGCGGGGGCGCGCTCAGGGGGCGCCGGATTCAGGAGGTGGGCGAAGATGGCGGCGAAAGGGTTGGCAGCGAGCGGCTCGGTGCGGTACATCTCCCAGAGTAGGTAGAGGGCAGTCAGGCGCTGCGGCGGCGTGGGCAGCAGATCCGGCTGCTGCAGCAGCAACACCAAAACGGAGCCTACGCGGAAATGCTCGGCCTTTCCGAAGTAGTGATGGAAGGCGGTGGAGAGGCCCTCGAAGGTGCTGCCTCCGGCCTCCTCAGAGACGATGCTCAGCAGGCTCGTCAGCTCCTTCGGAGAAAGGCTCATCTTTCCCGGCAGCGAGGCGACGGTCTCACTACTGTTGTTGCTGTTGCTGCTGCCGCCGCCGCTACTGTTAGTACTAAAACCGGCGACGGAAGCAGCGCCGGCCCCACCACCGGGAATCGAACCTGCCGCCGCTTCCACAGCACGGCCAGGGTCGGGACTGAGGCGGACCCCGCTCGCTAGCATCCAGCTCCACCCTTCCCGCTCTCGGCGGCTTTCTGCGCGCGCCCGTGCACTCGACCTACCTAGCGACTCCTCCCCTCATTATTTTGTTTTCCCTTCCCCGCGCGCGTGCCTCAACGAGCCGCTACTCTCCCCCACCAATCCGATTCTCTTTTTTTTCCCTTTCCTTCCGCGTCCTCCGGATTTTTCCCCCCTGCCGCTGCTACCGTAAAGCGACTCGTGGCATTTGAAATGATCGCTCTTTTTCAGTACTGCCGGAAAGCCAGGGAAGGAGGAGGAGGAGGAGAAGGATATCGATAGAACGGTGTTTCTCAAGCTTGGCAAATTTAAGACGTATGGACTTCAACTCCCAGAAATCCCTAGCTAGCCATGCTGGCTGGGGATGTCCGGGATTTGAAGTCTACACATCTTAAAAGTTGCCAAGGGTTATGAAACACTGCCGAATAAGAATGGAAACTAGGAACTATTTCATTAGCTGTTTAAAGACGTCATCTCAGGAAAACAAAAGGAAGAAATTGTTTTCCTTGCGTGTTGATTTTTGAAATCTGGAACGAATACGTTGCTTTGTTAATACATTGGAAGTTTAAGTTCCAAATGGAACTTAAAAGTAGAGAACTCAGTCAATCTCATTTTAATATTTAGAGGTAAGAATGACGTACTTTTATTGCACCATGCAATGTAAAATATGTGAGTTTAACTACTCTCCATTTGGCATCTTCCTTGATCTTGAAAAGCTAAGCTGGGTCAGACCTGGTTAGTACTTTTTGGGATGGCTATGAAGAAATAAATAGATTGTAGACTATATCTGAATATTGGGGAGGGAAACCCCAAGAAGACAATGACAACACTACTTCAGGACGTGTTACCAGAAATCTACATAGAGGTATTTATAAAGTCACCACAAGTCAAACTCAGTTCAAGGAGACTTTTCCCTTTATGTTAACAGGTACATTCTGTGAGATTTAACAGAGTTTATTTCTCTGATTTCATCCTGAGTTTTTATCTTATTTTATCCATTTAATTTAAAGCAAATCTGATGTATAGTTAAGCTGAGACAAATATTTTTATGGCTATCTGGTCTGAATATATTATCTGCACATTTGATTCTGTGGAAGATTTAAACTAGTTCTGTGCTCTAGTGCAAAATTAGTTCAAATCCCATAAGCATAAAATCCAAAAATAAACAAAATTTGTACTTTGAATGCCTTAATGTCTCATTAATGCATTAATGAATGCATCTTCCTACTACTTTTGGGGTCTGGATGAAGTATGTATCCCTTCATATCTTCAGGATTTTTTCCCATAATATACAACTGAAATTATTAAAATACAACTCACATTTGTCTGTTCAGAATGAGATAATTATATCTTGGCTAATAATCATTGTCACTACTATGATACAGAAGTGTAGATCTGATGGTTTTATATTGGATAAAAAAGTCTAACTGAAAAAAGTCAAATTAAAAATCACATCCATCTGCCAAGTTTAATTCATTTCAAAGACAATATAACTTGTTTTACTTTACACTGTTAGGAAGAAATGAAGCATATAAAATCAAACTAGAAAATTTGCTAATAATATGTGAAAGTGAACATGAAAATAAACAGGGAAACTCAAAGTAGGAAATTAAAAGACATTGTGAAACTAAATATAAAAATAAAGAGGGGGAAATCAAAGTAGGGAATTTTTAAAAGACATTGTGAAACTGAATATAAATTCTGGAATGGATTATCTGATAAATGTACTAGGTAGGGGTTTTTGATAGAGAAATTAACAAGAGTCTGCAGCCCAGTTGATTTAACTGCAATGCCTAGTCTAGTGTGATACTGTAAATTGAGAAGATTAAATATTGTATGTCTTTTCTATTTTTTTTACTCTCTTTTATTTACTACCACTCACTATTTGCACAATACTATTTAATCCCAAAGGGCATAGGATTCATAAATTCTGGGAGATATAAAAGTTATAATAAATAGATATTAAGTACTATATGTGAGGGACACGGTGGCTCAGTGGCTTAGACCCTGAACTTGTCGATCAGAAGGTAGGCAGTTCAGCGGTTTGAATCCCTAATGCCATGTAACAGAGTGAGCTCCCGTTACTTGTCCCAGCTCCGTGCGCCCAGCGTTTAGTGATGCCGGCCACATGACCACAGAGACGTCTTTGGACAGCACTGGCTCCTCAGCTTAGAAACGGAGATGAGCACCTCCCCTAAAGCTGGAAACAACTAACACACATGTGCGCGGGAACCTTTACCTTAAGTACTATATCCATTTTAAAATATTTTTCAATATTTGTACTAGAATCATATTGTATAGCTGAAGAAATTAAAATTGTCTCACGAGTTTGATCATGATAGAAGACTAAAATCTCATCTAAGATGATTTTATCGATTACCCGAACCCTGAGCTTTAAGCAGTGGTGTATTGCAAGCGGTACGGGCATACCGGTGCCTGCCCGGAGCACTGGGTACCGTTCCGGTACGATGCTCCGGAGGGCCCACCTGCCTACCTGAGTTCCTTATTGAGCTCTTCGGCGCCTGCACAACACTGCTGAGCAGCTGGAGCGTCACGGAGGCATCGCAAGAGGTAAGTACGCATGTGCGTGCTGAGCGCGTTCATGTGGTGCACGCCAGGCCCAGTTGCAACCGTACCGGTTGCAATGGGATCCGGAACCCACCATTGGCTATAAGGCACCCACTTTAACTATATGAGGTTTCAGTTTATTTCTCTCCAGAATTGTCACCAGAAAATCTATAGTATATTTCCTGAAACTCATTTTATGACTGAAGCACAGCAGTAACAGAATTGATTTCATACAGAACGGCTGTCCAAGGGAAATAGTGCAATATCTACACTGTTTAAAATGTGAATAAAAAACACATACCAATTCATAGTGTTGTAGTAAAGAAGAAGTAGATGGATATAAACCTTATTTTTTGTTTCTAAAATAACTGATAATATCACAAAAGAGGACTCTGTTTTCAAGTCCCTTAATTTTATGCAATTATGCAAATATGCAAAGTAACATTTAAAAAGTAACCATAGTTTATAGGTATTTCTCTGTCCTAATTCCATATGGAAACTCTGCCTTCTTCCTTTATCAGCACCTAGATGTAAATATTTGCATAAATATTATGAATTGCCATTTGCTAATTGATCTCAGGTTTAGATGTTAGCTAGAGCTTCATCATTTTTAATCAATTTTACAAACAGGATTAAAAAAAGTTTTTAAATATTTAAATAATTTAAATATATAATTTATATGCCAACCATTTTACCAAGTGGCGACTCTAGATTGCTTACAAAACTTTTAAATATATATAATATAGTGTGTTCCTTGCTTTAGCAGCATCCCACAATTTAAACCCATAATGCTACCGTTTTGAAAGAGACCATACTCAGCAACATACAGAAATTCTAACTGAATGCAACATGTTTCGTAAAAGGAGTCATATAAACATAATTTAATGGAGAAAGAATGACATCAAAACAATGGATAAGAAGATAATATTTCATGTATTTGACCATAACATTATAGGGCAAAATCCCTATGTAATCAGTTAGTGGGGTGAAGAAGGTATTGGACCTATATAAACAGAGCAATATCATGTTTCCCGAAAAATAAAACAGGGTCATATTTTCTTTTGACCCCCCTTGGTCTTATTTTCAGGGAGGTATTATTTTTGAGGTGCAGGAAGCGTCAAGCGTGGTCACCTCGTGGCTGCTGCTGTGTTGCAATATTTTTGGGGAGCGCTTATTTTGGGAGGAGGGCTTATCTTAGCACATGGGCTCAAAAGCCCAATTGGGCTTATTATCCGGGGAAGTCTTATTTTCAGAGGAACAGGGTAGTTATATGTCTTCTATAAAACATACTGAAAATGCATTTGATATTGCAAGGGAGAAAGAAGATTAAAAATTCAAAGATTAGCATTAGTGTGGGAGGAGGGGAAGCAAAGATAAGTGAGAGAGGAAGAGAAAGAAACACACTGGGAAGATTGGGAAATAGGTGGCAGATCAGTGGGATATACAGCTGAGACCACTGCAGTAAGGAACAAGTACATCTGCCAGTGGATACATCTCTCAAAATCATTCTGGGATCCCCCCCCCCCCCCCGGATTTCATGGTCCAGAGGACTGAAAAGGCATTAATCATTAGCAATACTTTCTTCCAGATTTCATTTTCCAAATTAACACTCTGTCCTATGTTCCAAGGTAGAGAAATGATATAGAATAATATGATGGTTGAAGATGTAGCATGCACTTAAAAGATATTTAAGAAACCAGAAGATCACATTCTTCTTATCCATTACGCAACCTTGCGTTAATGATAAAATGAATTGTGTATATTATTTTGGGATTCACGTGAATTTGACATAAACATCATGAAGATACAAGGCTCGGATCCAAATTGTTGCAACTTGGCAATGCCCAAATCAGTTAGACATCAAATTTTAATTGCTATTTATATTTATTTATTTATTTGTTTGTTTGTTTGTTTGTTTATTTATTTATTTATTTATTTATTTATTTATTTATTTATTTATTTATTTATTTATTTATTTATTTATTTATTTATTTATTTATTTATTTATTTATTTATTTATTTATTTATTTATTTATTTATTTATTTATTTATTTATTTATTTATATGCTATCCATCTCCCTATCCAAAATTTATCTGAAAATTTTATTTATTTGAACAATTCACATGGTGGCCCATTTGTAAATATAGACAAGAAAGCAGCAGCAGAAAGAACCAGACCATGCAATTAAAGAAAAATAAATATCAACCACAAGGACCTATACTCAAATGATTATGTACATACAGATGTAATTTTGTGTTTTGATCATCACTTCAGGAGATAATAAATAAGTACAGTTACTACCAGACATATTTTTATATAATTCAGAGCCCCAGTTTATCATGGCTAAATTAAAATAGAGAAAGTTCTGGTTGCTGCCTGTTACTACCATTCACATCATCCATAACCTGCAACTGTTAGCAACAAAATAAAGAAGTATTTTAAAGGAAAGATGAATGCAGTTGATTTCAGCAGCCAAATTTCATAATTCTATTTTATTTTGGAGATTGGCTCTACCTCTGAATCACAGTTAGAGTGCCATATCCCATAAGCAACATGAGAAAGTCACTTGTATAAGCTACGTGCTCAGCAAAAAAACCCTCCCACATGATAGAAACTGAATCAAGACTGATCAGCCAGCTAAAACCTGCTTAGGTGGCCAGAATAGACTGTCCCTCCTGGGCTGATTAAAAGCAATCCTAAATGGTCAATTACTGTTCAGACTGCTTTTTATGTATATTGATAGCACTGATGGAATTCCAAAAGATCAGACTTAGTATTCCTATTTATAGAAGTGTAACAGGCTACTTTACTGATTATCATCCATTCAGCCTATTCAGCAGAATCTATGCCAGACAGCTGTAGTGGAAGTTGCCAAACGGGTTGAACTCAGACATTGCCCTTACAGGGAGACAAGCAAGCTTTAGACATCAGTTGATTACTGCCTAATATTAAATCACCTAGAAGGAAAATATACACAAAAGTCGATGTCTGTTTTATATGCAGCTTTTGTCAATCTTAAGCAAGCTGTCAGTCACATTCACAAATATAAACTTTCAGCTGGAATTTCATCTATATAAAACTGCACATGATGATGATGATATGTCACCTATATTAAATACTGATCCCGTAACACGGTAATTCTTTCTCCATCATCAGTAGGGTTAAAGAGAATAGTTTAGATCTTTTTACTGTAGAAACAATAGAAGGATGTACATTTTGATAAAACAAAAAATGGTGATTTTTCTCTAAGACAGGTGGGGAACTCTGGCTCTTTTACAGAATTTACAGAATTCTAGGAGTTGAAGTTCACAGATTGTAAAAAGGCCAGAGTCCCACACCCCTGCTCTAAGCGCTCAGAATCCATCTGAATTCTATAATGAAAGGTATATAAAGCAGGAGTTGATATCTGGGAGACAGTTCTTATTCAACGAATAGGCCTAAAGCGTATACAATTTATGCTATTTAAATTCTAAAACAGAAAGTTGAAATAAGATAAATGGATAGAAATATCCCTAATCAAAGTGCAAGAAAGAAGCTGAATGGGACCCATGATTTACTACATGTAAACTGTAAAGGGGAGGGAGGATTCAACTGTCCTGCTGTATCATATTGGAATAACTTCAGTTTACAACTCAGTATTACCTCATCGGTTTGTAAGTAGCGGACTGTAGTTGAGGTAAATAGGTTGTATGACACGAGGCGAAACCATAATGTGGTTTGCTTGGTTTTGACATAGCATATGTGCCAACACCAACCAACTACAGTTGATTCATAAAAATCAAAATTATATTCTTAATCTGGAAGTTTGCAGAATATTTCTTGTCTTCTGATTTTTTAAGATGATGGATCCTAGAAGCAGAATTTATTCACCACTTCATTATCTTCATTGTCAGTTCCAAGACTGACTGTGATACTAAAGGATCATCAGCAGTCTAATTAATATTGTTTGGTTATTGGTTACATTGTGACGAAGTTCTGGTTACTGTTACTGCTATATCCTTCCTGATTATGCAAACAACGTTAATTCTTCCTTCTCTTCTTCCTTCTCTTTCGTGAGTGAGATTGACAGGCACAACTGTCCAATTCCAAGCCACTTTGATTCACTAATGTCTAAAATTTCAACATGTGGTCTATTCATTTCATATTTCAAAGTGCTCTTGAATCCGTGCTTCTTACATTCTGTGTTCTCACTCTAAATCTATCTCTGCAACTTTGGATTTCTTTCCTGCCTGGCAACTTCAGCAACTAAACATTCCAAAGGTTTTAATCTTGCTACGTCATAAATACCTTTAGCACTTTAAAAGAGTCCCAGCTCTTCCTCAATAGCACATTGAGTCTATCTTATCCAAGGGGCCCATTATATGAAACTATATTATCAGTCATTTTATCTTATCTGTCTATGGGGCTTTCCTGGTAAAATACAGCAATGGTTTATATTATCTTTCCGAGGCTGTATGAAATGAGGCTTTTAAAGTTGCCATTAAAGTAATCATCTGCTTTCAACATTTTCCTAAATTGATGCTTCCTAATATAATTTGTTGTATGTATGTATGTATGTATAAATTATCCCAAACAAAGAATACAAAAGTAAAGAAAAAAGACAAGCTTTGAAATCAATTGATCATGCTACAACTAGTCTGGATGTGTTTCAAATAATTACTTTATTTTGTAAGGAGAAATGTGAAAAAATGCTAGTTACTTGTTAATTTATGAGACAAAAGTAAGCATAATTTAGAGTGCTTTAAATTTTATTGGAAAGGAGTCATTGTAGCAAACTTTCAGTTTTCAGTTTCTATTCATATCTTTGAGCAAATTAAGTGCCCCAAAACTGCATATTTTACATATGAACACACTTCATATTTTTTAGATATGAACTTAGGAGAATGATAAGGATGCTGTTTAAATAATGAATTAGCAAAATAAAGGTCACTTAAAATAACATAACAATTGAATGTAGGACTGAATAAATGAATAATGAAGCACCTTAAGGGCTAAGGGGAGGGAAAGTCATTAGGTTTTCTCCTCAGTAGCAAAATTAACACAGCCTTGTACTTCAGAAATATTCATCTGACAACAGCTATCACTCTGCTGGAGCCTCTTCTACCGCAAAACTATGCAATATGTTTGTAGAAGGCCTCTAGTTAACAACTCAATAGCATATTAATGTTCTAAGAAAAAACATAATCAAAATCATAGGACACAAAATGTGTAGCCTTTGGTTATCCTTTTAGAATACTATAATAATCTTTTCGTCTGAAGAAATAGGCGGGATCCTTCCAAGCATGAGGCCAACCATCTGCATGTTTAATTCCCTCCTGCTGCTTACTAATTAAAGCAGTAAAAAGAGAAAAAATAAATGGATAGGGAAAATGCCACATTTGTGTAAAAAATATCCTCACTTCACATAAACACCAATGGAGTTATGGACCGAACTAATCTTGAATGTTTTTGGAGATCTCAAGTAAAATAACTCCATGAGCAGCTGTTGTGAGAAAGACAAAAAGTATCGTAATGTAAACATAATGATTTTACTCACAACTATGATGTAATCACATTTATTATCATCTCCAGTTTGGACTATTGCAATGCATAGGGCTACCCTTGAAAAGTAACCAGAAACTTCAGCTTGTACAAAATGTGGACGCCCAAGGAATCTTAGGTGTCCAAAGAATGGCGGATGTAACACCTTTATTATGTGAGCCAGTGTGTTTCTGGGGCCAATTCAAGATGTTGGTTATGAACTTCAAAGTTCTACATGGCAATGCCTTCAGGCTACTAGGGACCATCTTTGCCCCATCACATCAGGCTATTTTAGCTGGTCAAGCAGGAAAGATATGCTGCGGACCTGTCAGTCAGTTATTCACACACTGGCATGGTCCAAGAAGACAGCCTTCTCTGTCGTTGCCCCCCCCCACCCCCATTTAGAATATTCTCCCCCACCCACCCAGGCAAGGCAGGCTCCCAATTCCTGGCATTTCAAACATATCTAAACACCTGGCTCTGCCAGCTTGCCTGGGGCTCACAGAAGAGAATGCACCCTTGGGGCTGGTTAGTACCCTGAAACTCTTCCCCCTGCCTTTTAATTAACTTTTAATGTCATGTTTTAAACTATTCTTGCCCTATTTTAAAGTTTTATATTCACTTTTTTATGTTTTAATACTTTGTTTTTTTTATCTGTATACCACCCAGGATCCCTCTTTAAAGGATATGGGCAGTTTCTAAATATGATAATAAACAAACAAACAAATGATTAATTACTGTTTATTGTTTGAGGCACTGCAGCTCAAAAGGCAGCTAAGAGAAGCGCAATTAAAATTATCCATGGTCAGAACAATCTATGAAAAAGGCAATACTATGTAAGCATTCAGGGGGTAAAAAGTAACTGAGATAAATGTTATTTCAAAAATCCTATTCTTTCTTAAGGACATCTCCTACTGCTACCACCCCCGGTAATTGTAGGCTACTGACATTTACAGATAAATATTTTCAGATTTTAAAAGTGGGAAGTTAATATGATATAAAGCAGAAGTTCAGCTTCCAGAATTTATTTTATTTTCAAAAGTTACCGTAGTGTTAATCCCACATAGACACACAAATTACACATGTTTGCAACTTAATACTTAATGTGGAAATGAATTTCCCTTTCTAGAAAAAAAGACAAACGCAAGTACAGGTAAGAATCTCATGGAAAAAGCAATGAAGAGAATGGCAGGTAGAAATCTATAACCAATCATGTCTTTCAGTGGCAAATGTGCTGGGAAATGCAAGCTCTCTCAGCAGACATTTTGAGTTCTTATTCCATATTCTCAAAATTCTTGGAATCCCCCTTCCCCCCAAGTCTGGAAAAGGCTCTACTGCTTTAAGGAGTAGATAGGTGGGACATTTGCAATTCTTTATGCTTTTGAAGCATCTAAAGCACTGCATAAACCATGTCAACATCTTTTTTGGGGCGGGGGGAGTTAGTAAAAATAATGTGTGCATATGTAACTAGGTATATGTTGATTTAAAATACAAACAGTATTTGGGGTATTTTTATTTAAATAGAATGTTATATTTAAACAAAGTAGGACATTCTTAACCTCTTAATAGCAGCTCCAATCTAGATTACATGGAAAGAAGGGACTTCAGAATGGAATAGGTATTCCAATATGATACCAGTGTTTCTCAACCTTGGCAACTTGAAGATGTGTGGACTTCAACTTCAAGAATTCCCCAACCAACTTCTATAGAGATGCACTGAAGGATCCCCCCTCCCCCGATCTTTTCCCACTGCAGTCTTTCCCTGGATCTAGCAAACTTTTGAATTCTTCCTTTTTTTGGCTTCTCACACCATCCCAAATTTGGCCTCATTCTTTTCGATTTCTGCAAAGTCATCCTGCTGACAGACAATCAGATACAGCCCTGAGCTGCTTTTGAGTGGGCAGAAGCATGCCCAGCTTGGCTTCTTCTGAACTTCTTCCCAAACCCTTTACCAGCAATAACTGTAAATTGGATCTCTGTTTTCTTCCATGTAACTAAATTAATATGTCTGTCTGCATCTGTATCCCCCTGGTCTCTCCTTCTGTTGCATATAATACATGTTTACATGCATTGACAGGTACAAGCTGAACTGATCTCAGAACTTAGAATGGAGTGGTCACCAACTTCCAAGACTCTGCCCCAACTGCCACAACATTTTTAATCATGTTGTTTTTGCAAGCTTTTCCCACCATATAAAATGCAGTCCGGTTGAAATTTTTTTACAATGTTTCCCTGCTAATAATTTCAATAACTTTACTTATTATTTCCAACATTCATACTTATCATCTTGGTTCGAGTATTGATCTATTGCAGACGCAATTTCTTGATGTGGGTTGGTTGGCCATTTGGGACTTCTGAGCCTGGCCCTCACTATTTCTTCTTACTGTTAGTGACACAGTCTCTCTTTTTAAACTCCTCCTCTAGTATACACAACAGATAATCCATCTGAATCACTAATACGAATATGGAAAAATCTATTGAATCAGGAAATTTAAGTTCCTGATTATAATGATCCTATTCCCAGTGGTTCATTTCTTAACCAAGAAGTATGACAACCATTTGATAAAACACCTTCCTGACTTTGGGAAAGAAGAGCTCTCCCACTCTTCTCCCGATCGTTAAGAGCTGAATCCCAGGGAAGGGAAAGGAAGCTGTTTTCTACCCGTGTTCAGAGTCGCTCTTTACTGGGTGCGACCAAACCTTGTTTCCAAGAGGTTTATCCCCTGGGACAGCAGGCAAGATTGCGTGGAAGCTCTGCCTGGCCTATTCTCAGTCGGCTAGTAGACGAACCACCCAGGCGGGCTCTTTTCGTTGTTCCCCCTCCGCGGAGGCCAGACTTCTCTCTCTCAGGCGGAGGCGCACCTACGGGGGCGGGGGGTGGAAAGGCGACCGGGCCGCTTCGGCTGTAGCCCGATCGATCCAGAACAGCGCCTCGTTCGCTCTCCCAGGCAGCCTTCCGGGCAAGGAGCGTCCATCCCCTCGAGAGGGAAAGACCCGGAGCGGCGGCTCCTCCCCCGGACCCGGGGCGGAGGGAGGCAGGGAGAGGGACTGAACCGCTCTCTCGCTTTCTCTCTCGTGGACGCAGCTGGAGCGGTGGCGGGCGATGTGATCCTGGTAGCGGGGCGAGCTACAGCTCGGCGGGAAGATGTGGCTGAAGCCCGAGGAGGTGCTCCTGAAAAACGCCCTCAAGCTCTGGGTGACCCAGAAAAATAGCGGCTACTTCGTACTGCAGCGCCGGCGGGGACACGGCGACGGTAGCGGTCGGTTCACCGGTACGGATCTCCCGGGGGGGGGGTGTCGTTCGGCCGATCCCGCCGGACTGGGGAGGGAAGGGGCAGAACCGGGCCCTGGGTGGAGAGGCGGAGGGAGGACGAGTCCTTCCAGGCAGCCGCACACAAACCTACAGGGAAAGGCGTAGGAGTTGCTTGTGAACCCCTCAGGTGCAAGAGGAGCGGGTGGTGGGAAGACGACCCCATTCCTTCGCCCTCTTCCAGAGGGAGGCCCATCGGGCTTCCCTTGCTGTCCCACCAAGGGGTCTCCTGGACTTCGAGGTGCCGCAAGAGAGCTTCTGCTGCCTCCCCATGTGTACATCCCGACGCCCTCTTGAGGGGCAGCGAGGCGGAGGCGGAGGAAGGAACTTCCGCGGAGGATGAGGAGGGAAAGGCCGCCGCTCCTGTGCCCAAAGTGGGAAAGGAGAGCAGGAGGAAAAAGAAGCCCCTGCTTAGGCAGACTCCGCCAGGAAACCCCGCAAAAGAATGTCGAAGCGGAATACTTTTCCTAGGCTTGGTCTGTAAATAGTGGCTTTCCTTTTCCTCCGAAGGAGGCGGGTGGGTTGGGGATGGTATAGATACCTAATTCTGTCTGTCTATACTGCCTCGCAGTGTAAAGTCCATTTGTAAAAACACAGAATATAAAAGAAAACTTTGTGGTTTCTGAAAATCTGATTCTTGCAAGACACTAAAACATAAAATCTAGGATGTGTTGTTTGGGTACCTCACAGCTGTTGAGGGGGAAAAGGAGGGAAATTGGAGAGAGAACTTGAAATTGAACTTGAAACTATTTGGACGGAAATAATAGCTGTATTTAAGATGGGTTGTAGCATGGAACAAAGCAGGTAAACATTTTCAAGAATTACCATATGTAAACCTCTCCACCACCTATACAGTAGAGCAATGGATACACCGTTTTTAAATACTAAACTTAAGTAAATCTGACATTCATTTCTATAACTTCTAGTATAGGTTTTGAAGGTATAATTATTGATATAGAAATTTATTTTAAACAAATATATATAAGCACTTTTTCTTAATTGATTTTGCTTGGAGATTACAAAAATATTCTTCAACAAAGCAGTTCAAATATATCTGAAAATATGCATCTTAATAATAATGTACTAAATAATATTTATTATTTAACTGCTACAACAGTCATGGTTCAGAATAGTCATGGTGAAACTATCTGCAGTATGCTAATTGCAGAAACAAACTGTTCCATCATTTTTAATATTGTTGACAATTATTTTATTACAATGATGGCATGATAGTTTTCTACATAATTGTGTGGTCACTAAGAATCCACAATGACTTGGTTCACAGCCAGCCAACTAGTTGTGAAATAAGTTATTCACTAACTTACCTGCATTTTCTTTTGTCTATAAACCAGTTTCAATATATATTTTAGTTAGGTTCAATTATTAAACTGCGCTCTTATTTTAATGATGTTTGATCCGTATAGTATACGTCAAAGCCAGACAAATCTCATTATGACTTAACAATGATGTTTGAACACAGTGTACCTCTATGAATTAACTATGCTGAAAACACCAGAAATTCCTAAGCTAGAAGTGTCAATTTTGTCCTGATTATTAAAAATACAATTTTGCACTTTGAATTTATTACTCAAATATAAGTAGTAATAATTCTACAGTATACTTCAGTAGCCAAATTACCTCTATACTTATAATTAAAATACAATTCCAGATATAGAAGTGATAGTCTGTGGATTTCAAAACTGAAGTTTTCAAATTTCATTGATCCTTTCAAGCCACTTGTAATACCCACTTGGCTACATCTATCCAGCTTTCCTATTTATTCTATCTGATATCTTTACTAATAAAGAAATCCCTATTTGTCCTGGTAGCAAAAAGAATATATTAACAATATACTTATAAATACCATGTGCTAATATTAAGCAATAGGAAAATGTTAACATTGAGATGGAAGTGATAATTTTTTATTTATTTTCAGCTTTCACTGTTTCTGATGATTCCATATTCTACATCACTTCTTTAGTTATATTATCAGGTTTCTCATATTTTTCTGCAGATTATTTATATCAGATATAATTATTCTTTTCAGCAAAATATCGTATGTTTAATATTTCCTAGACTCTAAAACAAGAACAATATTGCAATTCAAATCTCTAGAATCTGTTGCTTATCAGCTTTCTAGTAAATGTTTCAGGTCTTTGTTATATCTTTAAATTTTATGTAAACAAATCCATTATTATTTCAACCAATCATTCAGGGAAGTGTTTTCCTTTTTTATTATTATTATAAGCACATCCTTAGCAATGAAAGTAATGTCAACTCAATTCAGATCATCCTGAAAGGTCAGACTTCTCATCCCAATTATTATTTTAGGATAATTGAAATCTATATTTTTAGACTTCTCAGGTACAATCTCAGCTAAGAGTCATTTGGTTTTATATAGCAACTCCTTTCCATCCATTCAGAATGATAATATACAAATGAAAACAAGGCACAGGACAATTGCTGGCTGATGTGAAAAAGCATGCATGCATATATGTATATAAAACATAGAGGTAGTTCTCAACTTATGACCATTTGTAAATAGTGACTGTTCGAAGTTACAAGAGCACTACAAAAACTGATTTATGACCTGTTGCAGCATCCCCATGGTCACAGTTGATTGCACTGTCCTGGGGGGTCACATAATCACCATTTGCAACTTTTCTAGACAGCTTCTGAGAAGCAAAATCAATTGAGGAAGCCAGATTTGCTTAACAACCACATGATTCACTTAACAACCATGGCCAAAAGGTTGTAAAATGGGGCACAGCTGACTTAACAACTGTCTTATTTAACAATGGAAATTTTGGGCTCAAAAGTGGTCATAGGTCGAGGACTACCTGTATATGACCCAGAAATAAAGCATGAAAATACTTATCCATTCTTTATCTAGCCACACTTTTCAATATTTCACTACTGTATTCAGATAAATGTTTTAGCAATCCCTTTATGCAGGGGTGTCAAACTGGCGACCCGTGGGCCGAATGCATCACGCATAGGCCACACCCACTCCAGCTCCGCGAAGGGGAAAACATCACGACCCCTGTGCCTTTATGCAAGCAGACAAATAGCCCAAGAAGACTTTAATTAAGTTAATCCAAATTGGGAAGCCATGGTTTAGGAACAAGCAAGATAACAAGCCAATCTGAAACTATGTTGAAGTGTATTGACTTATTCAAAAATTACTAACAGTTAACAACAGTTTAGGGAAAAAATGGGAAACTGATTAATTTAAAAAGTTTGGGTTTGTTACAAAAGGAGCAGTAGAGAGGTTTTATGCATATTCAATCAAGATATAAACATGCAAATACGGCTATCATCTTTAGAAGTCAGTGCAAATGATGAAGCAAATATCACAGGCTTTTTTTAAAAAAACCCACAACAATAGTATAATGCTGTTCAGCTTCTCTCTACTAAATAACCTTTTCCACCATTTTCAATCGGCAGGACATTTACCAGGCTGTAAAAAGTGGGGAGGGTAGAGTGACAGCTGGCAATGCTAAGAGTTTGATTGCTGTTCCCTAACCTCTTGATTCAAAGCACCTAAAATAAGCATATGGAAAGATATTCAATCATAGAGGAATCTTTAAAGTTTGTATATGAAAAGAAATTTGATGTTAGAGGTTTTTTTTTGCTGCAGATAGGTGAATGAATCAGTAAGCAGTACAAATTAGATTCCCTTTTTAAAAGTAAGAATTGTTTTGTATGTGTTAACACACTCAGAAGGTGGAGACCTCCCAGATTTTCTGCTCTTAATAGCTTGGATTTTAAAATATTATTTTGATTTTTTTTTTAAAGCGTAAAACTTTTTGATCATACTAAAATTATTTATGAATTAAGTTTTCCTTCGGATTCATGACTATTATCTGCTAAAGATATGTCCTGTCTTGCAAAATAATCTATTTCAGGAAGAGTCATAGGAAAGATTGTACAAATATAAAGTGAGTTCTAATCTCGCCTTAAGCATAAAAGTCAGCTAGGTGAATAGGATCCTTTAATTGTCTCTCAACCCAATCCACCTCACAGGTTTGTTGCTGTGAGGAAAATATGAAGAGGAAGGAGTGTTAGCTATATTTACTGCCTTGAGATATTTATGAAAACATTAAATGCAGTATATAAATAAATAAATAGCATTTCCCATTTTAATATTAGTGAAAGGACATTCTTACTTTAAGAATTCCTTTTTTCTTTTCTGAGTACAGCAGCAGCTCTCCATTCCAAATGTCCCAGAGAGTAAGGACAAAGTTTAGAAACCGTATTTGACTAAAACTATGAAAAATTACTTGTACAAGCAGTATTATATAGCAGCTACACTGTAAAGACATAGCTACAATCCTCCGCATGGGTATTTAGGGGAATTTAGCAAGACTTATTTCCTGATTATTTCCTGATTTGCACATCTTACAGAAATTTCCTTTCAGTTGCACAAACTGTTAATTGACAGTTGCTTCAGCCCAGGCAACAGACTGGCCGGTCGTCTACTTCACTTCACCTAGAGGGAATTTGATATTGGTTATGCCATCTGGCACCTAATTCCTCTTCCATTGTTGGCCTTGGTAGAATAGTAATTTATATAACAATTTTTATGAAATCATCTTCTTTATGAGTCTTTACATTTTATATTTTCCATGTAAATAAAATCAAATTGCCTTCAAGCTTCTTGATTTGTGAAATCTTTGGTGCTCTCTGAATTTGGTCCTTTGCTTGCAGATATTTCATTACCAGACTAGGTAACATCTTCAGTTATGTTATATACAGCAGCTTGCTGTATTAGTATGTGTATTGTTTTCTTCTTGGTAGGTATTTGATTAGGCTGGTGTTTACTGCTTGATCTGATGTTAATCTTGGGTTAATCCTACTCATCTAGGCGTTGATTGCTGATGAGCTTGTTCTGGTCTTTTTGTTTCTTTTTTAGATATTTTAATTATCTAATGTTTAGTTCTATGTACCTGTTGATGGCTGATTTGTCTGAGTGTCAGGCTTCCAGGAATTCTCTAGCATTTTTTTTTAGATTTACCTTGATCTAGGATGTTCACAGCTTCTCAGTTGAAACGATAGCTAAGTCTGTCCATACCTTGTGAAATTAAGAGTTTTCATCATGTTTTCTGATGGATATTGGTGTTCATGGATGCGCTCTGATAGTCTCTTGCCTGTCTGTCCTACAACCACTCAAAGTTCCAACCTATCTGAAAAAGAGTTATAACCCAGTTCCGATGGTTGAAAATACAGTCACATGACTGCACTTCAATCGCTCAGCAACATGATTCCATTTAAAGACATTTGTAATGTCCCACAGTCAGATGACTACATTTTATGATGGCTTTGATAAACATGGAAGATACCTCCATTTTTCAGCAAAATCCTCTCATAACAAACATGGCTAATGACCATTGCAAAAATCAGATTGGGTTTTATGACCCCTCTGACATTTAACTCCAATGGCCAGGCTTCATTACAGTCATACTGTATATCAAGGACTACCTGTAGTGGCTGTTCCTGTCCTTCCATTGTGTGTTTGAAGTGTGTTTTTTCTTTTTTTTCTTCTTCTTCTTGAGCTACAGGATCTTTAAGATGTTAAAGCTGTTTTGCAGGGCTTTAGTTGGTTTCTGTGCTACAGTGATACTCTGGTTATACTAGTGTTTTAGTTGTTTCTGAGATGTTTTTAATGTATGGCAGTATTATCCTTTTAATGTGTTAGTTGTGCTATTGTGACTTGAATGATCAGATACTTTTTGATAAAATTGCATGGGTATCCATTTTGTTGCAAGATGTTGTATAAGCAGTCTGTTTTTGTTTTGTTTTTTGTATTCTTAATGCAATTGCAGTGCATTAATGCTCATTTGAATACTGTTATTACACAGATTCTCCTGTGGGAGTTTCAGTTGTTACTTTGGTAACGGAGCATTTGGTTAGTGTGGATGGTTTTTTGATAGATCTGTGTTTCTGATTTGCTACCATTTCCTCTGCTGATGAGGATATCCAGGAAGGGAATGTGTTGTTTTCGTCTTCCCTTGTGGATTTTATTCCTTTGCAGATGTTGATTGTTTCCTCTGTATTCTGTTGTTTCTGTTTTTTTATAAAGACAAAGTTATCTACACAACAGATCCATATTTTTGGCAGTGTAAGTGGGAGAATTATAGTTTCTACATGCTGTATTATGGTGTCTGCTATAACTCCCAAAAATGGTCATTTCATGAGTGTTCCTCTGATCCGTTGGTATATTTGTATATCAAACTGAAACTAGATAGTGAGGCAGAAATTGATGAAATCCATGATTCTGAGTATTTTGATCTTAGTGTACTTGATTAGTTAGATGTGTTGTGTAGTGCTGCTGACAGGGATTCTTTTAGTAGTTTCATGTCTATGGATATAAATAGTACTATGACATCGAATGAAACCATAATCTCCTATTCTTCTATTGTTGGATCTTTGATTTTCTGAAGGGGAGTCGATAGAATACTTGTTCCCCTCTGTGAGATGTCCAAGCTGTTTTGTAAGTAGCTATGTTGTATATTGGGCTTCCTGATAATAATGCAATTGGATGAAGAGATATATTAGGTTTATGTATTTTTAAATATCCACAGAAGCATGGGAGAATGGGCCCACTGCTTTTCATCTACCACTGTTTTTCTTTTATGATTTGATATTTCTTGGTTGTTATGGGTTATCTTCATCAGTTTCTATATTAGGCTGGTATTTACTAGGATGTAGGTTTTTGTTATGAGATTTTTAACAATGTTTTTGTTACAACTCCTGTTGACAGTGTGGATTACGGAAGTTTTACATCCAATTATTTAAAAAATCCCACATTGCTTGGCTTCTGAACCCAGCTGGGACTATCCAGGTGCTTGTCAACAACTGAGATGTTCTATATTTAGTTTGCATTACTCTTTTTTAAAAAAAAAATCACTGTGTTGAAATTAATTGTAGAACAGACATTAAAATAGATAAAATAAATAAATTTAAAGATGAATTTAGTATTTACAGTGTAGAACTCATTTGTTTGTTTTAGTTTGTTTTGTTTGTTATATATTAAATAAATGTGATGGAAAGGTTAAAGCAAAACAAGGAACTGGATTATGAGACCAGAAATTCAGCTGTGAAAGAGGAATTGAACACAGTATGAAACAAGAAGTACGCATATGTGATATTCTCTATTGGATTCATTGTTAAGAGTTGTTTAATTTCATTTTCATATACAAGTCGTAGGCTCATGCAGATTGAGGTACTGATTCTCCTACCCTACTTAAATAAATTGACAACTCTTGTTTGGCACTAAGATTTCTTGTAATAGATGCTGTATTATTTTCTTGAAGTAAATAATACTTTCAACAATATTGCTTCATCTCATCTATGCCATTCATTTTCTTTTTAGTTATATATTGAAACCTATTTTAGATATTTGGCCCATTCCAGACCTCTATCCTTGTTAGATATAAGACCTTAGTGTCAAACCAAGCCCAGAGACAACACAGGAAAGTCCAACCTAGTTCAGTCCTTATTTGCTCACACCTAGTGGACAGAATCCTGCTGAACTAAAGCTGTAACTTTTTAACCTACTAGGTATATTCAACTCAGCACTACAAAGTCTCTTAATCTGGGCCTCTCTCTTTGGGAAAGCTCTGTGTTGCAAAAACTCTTTCCCACTTTTTTCTCCATTAAACAGTGCTTATGAGCAATATAATTAATAAATAATATACCTGCCCCGCAATTTGGGGGTTCTCCTGGACTTGTGATTCCTCTTCAAAGACCAGGCAGTCTTTACTCAACTTCAGCTTGTGCACCAGTTGTGGCTTTCCTGGATCACAAGTCCCTGTACTCAGTCATTCAGGCCCTAGTCATCTCATGGCTGAACTACTGTAATGCGCTCTACATGGAGCTACCCTTGAAGAACATTTGAAGCCCAAGCTGGTGCAGAGTGCAATAGCACGGGCAGTTCTTGGAGCCCCAAGAATGGCCCATTTAATACTACTGCTCCGTGAGCTGCATTTGCTGTCAGTCTGCATCCGGGTGCAATTCAAGATGTTAGTAATCGCCTTTAAAGCCCTTCATGGCATGGGTCCAGGCTACTTGAGAGACCGTCTCAGCCCATTGGAATTGGCCTGTGTCATCTGTACTGGCAGGCTTGCATTCGAGACCTCATTGCTGCTGCAGGGCAGGATGAGCTCCTACTACACTCTCCAGCTTCTGCCGACCCAGCAGTTCGAAAGTGGATGACTGCAAGTTGATTGACATACATTGCGAGTGAAGCCTATTTTTCAACTATCCTTTTCCTCCTGTTATATATTTGTGTAGGTCGTCTAGTAGGAGCTCTGGATGCTGTACTTGATTCTAATGCACGTGTTGCTCCATTTCGGATTTTGCTACAAGTACCAGGATCACCTACTTATTCTGCCATTGCATGTGGTGAGTTATTGAATGGATCAGAACTTTACTGGGCCATTGCCATTGGTGAGTCATATATCACACAAAAGTGAACTCTGAGCATGCTGTGATTTGCATGTCAAAGAAAGTTGAAGGTAATATTACTGTGTGAAATAAGTAACACTACTGTTTGGGTAAGCCATAATTAACAATTTTCATATTTTGTAATGTTTCCAGGTTTGGATAATATTAAGAGTGGATGACCCAGTATTAAATGTTCTAATTATGCCATTGTGGAAACTAAAAGACATGAGCATGGCTTTTCATACTGGAACTCAAATGCATTATTTGCTTTTTTTCTAACAATTAAAAAATACTCTACTATGGTCTCCCTGTTCTACAAATGAGGGAGGGGGTGGCAACTTTTAAATATTTAGCAAATACATATGTGTGTATGCATTTATTTGTATGCTGTGTGTAGGTGTGAATAAAATATTAACAATATTAACAATATTGTTGAGAATACACAAAATTGAAATGTGATTGGATGCATTTCCACAAAACTGCATAGGGATTGTCACCTGGATCCTGTTTTGATTTTCAGAGCAGCAGTTTTCAGTTTCAATTCTGAGTAGACTGTGTGTATATATAGTGTTGCTCCTGCATTCTTTGTTGTGGTGGGGGCGGTGGTGAATAAAATTCCTCAATCCTTAAAAGATGTGAGTAGGTGGATACCCTGCTGTTGGAAGTGTGAGGAAGGAAATTTTTTCTTGCTTTTTTCTGTTCACAGGCAGCTAATTCTAAGAAGATGAGAAAAACATTGTAAAGATCTTAACATTCTTTCTTGCTGCTTGGTAGAGGAATTGTAGACACTTTAAAAAGTCAGTACTTAAAATTTGAAGATTGAGTCCTTTTGTTTGTAACATTAAAATGGAAAAAATGTAGATGTATAACTCAAGTGCTGATCCCCCCCCCAAAAAACACCCCAACATATTCCTTGATTAGCAGAGTGCAGCTTTGTTTATTTTTCTTTTTTGCAGTTAATAGTGTTTTCCCTAGTATTGAGAAAGCTGTGAGATTTTTATTACCAGTTTATTGATGTGATTCAGTTTCTTTTTTAGGGTGAACAATTAGAAAGCTTGATAATCTTGTACAAACATTCACCTTATTGAATTCTGCCTTGTATTTCATCCTCCTCCTTAGTCTGCCTCCTTTCTTTTCCAAACTTTAATACTGATTGGTTCAGAATTGAAAACCTTTTTTTAATTAGAGAAGAATGACATATATAAAATAAATCATTTTGTCTAGTTAGTAGGATGATTATTGATATTTGCAGGATCGGTTTTTGTTGTGAGCTGCCAGCATTTGCTACAAGATGGACTGCTATATAAATGTTTTAAATAATAAAATATTAATCTCAGCATGCAACTGAAGCATTTCATAGCTCTATAAAGAAAGATTAATAACATACTCTGGAGAAAAAATAAATAAATTATTTAGATCAGCTTTCCAAGGCATGCTGCCAAAGCATGGAAATAGTTATCTAGGCTTGACAACAGAAGTCAGGAAAACAACAGGTGGACTCTCTCTTGCTCACAGCAATTGATTTTTGCCTACAGTTTCTTTCACCTTGCAGAAAATGAAGAGTAAAAATGCTAAGATTATCTTGCACTGTTCTTGTAACATACTTATTCAGAAAGTACACATTTTAAAAAGTGGCCAACACAATATTCTATTTTTCGTAGCAATCAACTGTCAGTAAATCTTTCATGCAATAAATTTGTGTCAGTTTTCTTACTGTTAGTCATATTGTTTGGTGGACACACTAATGAAGGCTACAGTGTTTTTACTCAATTAGAATTTAGTTTGTAGGTAAAAACTGCCACATATGATAAGCTGCATATTCTGACCTTGTGAGATTTTTCTGTCACATTAATATCAGAGAAAAAAGGGATATGTTTAATTTGGTGGTTCTATGTTCATTAATGCAGGTAGTTTTTAAGTTATAACCATAATTGGAACTGGAAGTCCAGTACTGTCAATAAGCACCCAATTTTACAACTTTTTTGCCATAGTCATTAAATGAATCACCAGGTCGTTAAGCGAATCTGGCTTTCCCCATTGACTTTGCTTGTTGGAAATCCCCTGGGAAGGTTGCAGATGGCAATCCCAGGACTCTGCAGTTGTCATAAGTGCATGACAACTTCCCAAGAGCCCAAATGTTGGGGGGAACACTACAATAGCCATAAGTGCAAGGATTGGCTGTAACTAACTTTTCAGTGCCACTGTAATTTTGTACAGACCTTAAACAAATGGTTGTAAGTCAATGACTACCTGTAATCATGCAGTAAAATGTACCTGTGTGAGTACTATAAGCTTTGATGAAACAAAATATTTAGAATATTGACTCATAAAGTGAAAACAGAATGAAGATTTGCAAATGAAGTCTGATATTTATAGGAATAGCCAGGGTATTTTTTTTGTCTTCAAGGACCTTTTGTTTAAATATATAAACAGATTTGAAATCAAACTTACACCTTGCTATATATCTACTCATAGGTTTATTTACAAGATTACATGTCTCAAGCAATTGTATCATTTTATTAAAACTAAATCTAGAGTGATCATTTTTTGTGATTATTAAGTGATCGCTGTAAGATAAATATTTATACTTGTAATCAAATATTTCCATTTCTTTTCCTTTAACACTCAGAAGTCATTTTGTGCTTGTTCCCATTTTCATTAATATCCTGTAACAATATTCATGTAACGTAAATCACTCGTTAGAAAAGTTTAGTTCCACTCTCTTCCCTTTTCAGAGAGCCACAGCTGTTTATAAAACAGGTGAGCAAAATGCAGTATTTAAAAAAAAGATATATAGATGAGACTTGGCCAGGAATACTAGAGCTATAGGCTAGATTGGGAAGCAAAAAAAACCCAAAAAACACACAGAGTAGAAGGCAGTGACAAACCACTTACACACTGTATACCAGGAATCAAACTTGACTTGAAAGAAACTTTACTTTTTAAAATTTGGCTTCAGTTTTATTGCTTAGTCAAAATGCCTGAGTATGGGCAGCTGTGGATTTTACAGCCTGTAGGGGTATTTTGCAGCCTTGTTTTCAAGCTGTAAGTAGAGATGAAGTTAATAATCTGTTCATTGTGCTGAAACAGACCTTATCTTGATTACTTGTGTTTATCGAGATACACAAGGTCTTCCTGTTGAGGACAGTTAACTCTTGGACAGTTTCCCTGGCAGTTGGCATTCTGTATGGGAAATTTAGCCATTGAAAATGGAAAACATATTTAGCTGTGTTTATCTCTCTCTTGTAAGAGGTAGTATGCAGTCTCTTTAATGGTACCAACATCAGGTTTGACTGCAGTATGTTTATAGGTTTTTTGCTGATCTCGGTTTCCTCTCTCCATTGTGAAGAACTGGAAAGAGTAATTAAATAGGGGGTTTTTTCCCTTGTTTTTTTTCCTTTCCAGGAATCACGTTCTTAACATATCCTGATCAGCTTCAAAGGTTATATTAGCCATGTTCCATGAACGCAGCCATTGTGATTGTTAGATCTTCATGTTACCATATTATAGCAAAGCATGTGTACTCATTACCTTATTACTAACAAATCACACCTTAACAAAATTTGGAAATATGTTCTCTTTCTTATTTCTATATAATTCCATATAAAACAATATAGGAATTATATTATTATTTTTATTTCTACCCACAAAGTTTTTAAATCACTTGCTGAAGTAATAGTCTTTGCTCTTGTGACAATGGATTCATTATTTCAAGATTAAGAAATCAAACAATCTTAATTTATTTACCTGTAAGCATTCCTCCATATTCTTTTTATTTTTAATTTATAGACCACTTTTGCACAACAAAGGAAATTAAACTATCAGTGTAGGCATAATGTGCTGTCTGAACTCAGAACACTCTCAAACTATGCTTACGATAAAATTTCTGAGTTACAGAATTTTACCAGTTTTTACCCAAAATTAGTTGCACATTTTCTTACTGGCCTCTTCCTTTGATCTAGAGATAGGTTTGAAGGATCATTCTGTGATTAATGTTTCTTTTGACTTCCAGATAGAAATTAGAGATTAAGGAATGCCTCCAACTGAAAGCACTGCATTCTTTTTCATGATTTATTTTCAGAAAGAGGAGGGGACAGAGCTTTCCAGGCCATTACATAGTTCTTTATTTTCTGAGTGGTTTTTTAAAAATGCGATATACAATACAATACAATACAATAGTAGTAGAGTTGGAAGGGACCTTGGAGGTCTTCTAGCCCAACCCCCTGCAAAGCAGGAAACCCTATACCGTTTCAGACAGATGGCTATCCAACAACTTCTTAAAGACTTCCAGTGTTGGGGCATTCACAACTTCTGGAGGCAAGCTGTTCCACTGATTAATTGTTCTAACTGTCAGGAAATTTCTCCTTAGTTCTAGGTTGCTTCTCTCTTTGATTAGTTTCCACCCATTGCTTCTTGTTCTACCCTCAGGTGCCTTGGAGAATAGTTTGACTCCCTCTTCTTTGCGGCAACCCCTGAGATATTGGAACACTGCTATCATGTCTCCCCTAGTCCTTCTTTCTCTTAAATATGTTAGCAAAACCATACATAACTGAAATAGAATCTAAGTGAACTGTTTACTGGTGTTATGAGGGCTCTATTTGTATGATTGTCTAGTATTACACGGACAAATTCAAGCAAACATACTAAGTATATATCACTATTCAGGTATTGTTTGTTTAATTAATGTGAACATATGTATGTATGTGTGTACACACACACACACACACACACACACACACACAATTTCCCTGAAAATAAGACCTCCCCGGATAATAAGCCCAATAGGGCTTTCGAGCACATGCGCTAAAATAAGCCATCCCCCCAAAATAAGCCCTCCCTGAAAATATTGCAACACAACAGCAGCCATGAGGTGACCACGCTCACTACCTCCTGCACCTCAAATATAATAAGACCTCCCCGAAAATAAGGGCAAGTGCTTATTTCAGGGGGTCAAAAGAAAATAAGACCCTGTCTTATTTTTGAGGAAACACACACACACACACACACACACACATATACACACAGAGAGAGAGTATATTCTAGATTATTTAAATCTATTTTTAAAGTATTTGCATTGTGATACACTATACAGTATGTGAGGGCTATCTATGTGTGTATCAGACTAAGATACAGAACTTTCAAATGGCAAATGTAAATAAGAGCTCACATATTTAAATGTTTGTAATCACATATCCAAGGCACACACAGATAGATAGATAGATTCCTTGGAGGCAGAAAAAAAAGCAAATGATCAGAACTGTTCATTTTCTGATGTATTTTTTTAATCTGTTTATATTTCTTGTGGTTGTTTTGTTTGTACTTTTTTAACAATTAAAAATATTTAAAGGATGCAAAATTTAATAGCTTATAAAGAGACTCTGAATGATTTTCATATCATTTTGTTACACTTGTGGACAGGCCAGAGATAAACTAGTATTTAAGTTAGCTGAGAGAATGCTAGTTTCTGATTCTTCTCAGAACTGAACCCAAAACAACTTAACTCTTGTGGAATGTTAATCTCCATTTGCTTTAGCTTTAACTTATCAGAAAAAACTTGTGACTGGTGAGTCTGTATGATGCAGGCGAAGTGTGATTGTAGCAAAAATCACAATAAGATCGTCATCTGTAATTAAATAAGAGGATCTGACTTTGATTTCTCTTTATGGAAAAAGAAAGCAAAAGTATACTTGATATAATAAAAATATAACAAGTATACAAAAAAAGGTTGTCTTTGTGGAAAACTTTCTCCCACAAGTGTACTGTCTTGGACTAGGTGCCACAGTTGAGGAGATAAACCATCACTGGGAATGGCTGGAACAAAACCTGCTCCATACCTTGTCTGTGTTTGATAATAAAGAAGATATTGTCAGCTTTGTCAGAGGTAAAATAAAGGTAAGAAAATATTCGCTGTTTTTCCATCATTTGCATTGGTGTTAAGATAAGTAAAAATGTTGCAGGTATTTTTTCTGGATATCTTTAGGAGCCCAAAATTTATAAGAAAAGTTAATACGTGTTGGGATCATGGCTTTATTTTCTTGAAAGTTTTCCTCTACTTGTGTATCATAAAAGAGAAATTTGGTACCATGACTTCAGTGAAATATTTGGCAATGAATAACTGCATGGAACTAGATGTTTGTTTTAGGTTCATCATCTGACTTCCCAACTCCAGTCTTTTTTATTTATGAACAGGTATCATTTATTAGCTAATCTGATGAGCTAGTTAATAAAAGCAATAGCATATCACTGTGTACTGAGTTATTTCATTTTAATTTTGTTTATTTTTTAATAAATTATTTGCAAAGACATTCGAAACATGGAAATATAATTAACTGGTAAGTTGACTTTTGAAAGTGAGTAAATAAAACAGCTAATTTTGCTATAGTTTTGTAGTGCATTTTGATGTATTGTAAAATATTTGAATAAATGTTAACTAAGCCATCAGGAGTTTAAAACACAGAATGGCTTGTACACTAAAAACTGCAGTATTTATTTTTAATTTGTACATTTTTTTAAATCTAGCAACAAGTGTTAGAAGCATTTGTCTGCACATAACTATTAAGCTACACATCTCTAACACATTCATTTTTCATTGATTTAGGCATTAATAGCGGAAGAGACCAGCAGCAAGCTAGCAGAACAGGAAGAGGACCCTGAGAAGTTCAGAGAAGCACTAGTAAAATTTGAGACCAGATTTAACTTCCCTGAAGTAGAAAAATTGATTACGTATTACTCATGTTGCTGCTGGAAAGGGAAAGTTCCTCGCCAAGGATGGCTTTATCTGAGCATTAATCACCTCTGTTTCTATTCCTTCTTTTTGGGCAAGGAATGTAAGTATCAACATCTGATAATGTGGTAAAGCCAGCACACCTTTCAAACCACTGAATAGGTTTGTTAAATAAAGCAAAAGTTAAAGGGAAGCATGTTTGGATAGTGGCAGTCTGGAGTGGAAAGCATGTAACTAACCGGTAGGGCTTTCTGAGTTTCAAATTGCTTTAGAAAAGAGTAATGGAAAGGCATAGACACAAGTGACTGTTAAATGAGAATGAGATTTTGTGGATCTCTTAAATAGCAAATGGTATTTTATACAGAGAGCTGAATTCTATGAATTTTACATACAGTAGACATAAAATGAGAATGGGATTTGACCAACACGTAAAATGGGGAGAGAGAATTCCAGCAAGGAAAATGCATTTCAAGGAAAACCCACTGGAATTCAATCTCTAACTGTACTGAAGACAAAGTGATCTGACTCAAATAGTCAGATAGTTCCTTTTTTAACAGAATAACAGATTTGGAAGGGACATTGGAGGCCTTCTAGTCCAACCCTCTGCTCAAGCAGGAAGCCCTATTCCATTTCAGACAAATGCTTGTCCAATCTCTTCTTAAGAAATTCCAGTGTTGGAACATCAACAACTTCTGATGGCAAATTGTTCCACTAATTAATTGTTCTAACTGTCAGGAAATGTCTCCTTAATTCTAGGTTGCTTCTCTCTTTGATTAGTTTCCATCCATTGCTTCTTGTTCTGCGGTCAAGTGCTTTGGAGAATAGTTTGACTCCCTCTTCTTTGCGGCAACCCCTGAGATATCGGAACACTGCTATCATATCTCCTTAGTCCTTTTCATTAAATTCTACATATCCAATTCCAGCAACCGTTCTTTATATGTTTTGGCCTCCAGCCCCTAATTATCTTTGTTGTTCGTTTCTGCACTGTTTCTAGAGTCTCCACATCTTTTTTACATTGTACACAGACAACCAAAATCAGATGCAGTATTCCAAGTGTGGTTTTATCAAGACATTATAAAGTGATCTTGATTCTATCCCTCTGTTAATGCAGCTTAGAACTGCTTTGTTTTAGGCAGCTGTTGCACACTGCTGGCTCATATTTAAGTGATTGTCCCTAGGACTCCAAGATCCCACTTACAGTTACTATTATTGAGCAATGTACCACATGTCCTGTCCCTTTGTGTTTTGTTTTTCTTGGCTAAATGTAGAACCTTATTTTTTGTCGCCACTAAATTTCATTTTGTTAGATGTTCAAATCTATCCAGAGCCTTCTCTATCTTAAGCCTACTTTCCAGAGTGTTGTCTATTCCTGCCAGCTTGGTATCATCTGCAAATTTGATGTGTTTTCAATTTGATTACTTTTGCACCTCTTCCTTTCATGAATTGCTGAAAACAAGTTAAAACTATATTAAAACTGCACACTCTACTTTGTGACTCTCTTGAAAACATTTTGTGGCTTCAGCAGTTAATCGGCTCAAAGAATGAGAATGCTGTCCACCATTGAGTCAGATCATGTTGCTGGTCAGCAATCCACCCTTTTAAGTAATGTAACAGGTCAACTGTCTGCATTTGTTATAAACAGTCCTGTTCATGTCTAGGGACTATCTTTAAGTCAGATGTTCTTAATCTGGGGACTGTGTCTACCACATCAGTGGCAACCTGTATTAATCTTTATGTATTATTACATATATACCAATGACTGCATCTTGAAGGAGCCGTCTGTTAAAGTACTGAAGTTTGCAGATGATACAACAGCTATTGGTCTCATTCGAGACAATGATGAGTCTGCATCAGTGGTGGGTTTTAAATTTATTTATTTATTTATTTATTTATTTTATTGAACTTATTAGTCGCCCCCTCTCCCCACAGGGACTCGGGGCGACGTACAGAGCAATAATCAAGATAGCACCATAAAATCGTGCAGAGGAGGTAAAAATAAGTCCATAAATAAGCATACTTACAAAGTTTAAAACCCCAAAAATATTAAAAACAAAATTTCCCATTGTAAAATGACCTGGGGTGGCAAGATAGTAACGTTATGCCAGGCCGGCTTGACAAAACAGGTAGGTCTTCAGCTTCATACGGAAGGAGCGAAGATCGGTTGTTGTCCGGATGTCTGGGGGGAGGTCATTCCAAAGGGTAGGGCCCACCACAGAGAAGGCCCTACTCCTGGGCACCGTCCCCAGGCACTCTCTAGTTTTAGAACCTCTTCTGTAGGTGTGGCCTGCTTTGTGGGAGTGGCTTGCCAGCCATTTGACCGGGTGAGAGTGGCTTGGCAGTCGTGTGACTGGGTGGGCATGGCCAACTTGTGAAATGTGGTGAAACTCACTTAACAACGCTCTTGCTTAGCAACCAAAATGTTGGCTCAGAAACTCTGGTATTTGAAGCATGCAAGTCTTAAAGCTGTCAAATTACAAGACCCTTGCACCCCTAACCCTTTAGAAAAAAAAAACCCAGGGGTGTTCAAACTTGACAGCTTTAAGACTTGTGGACTTCAACTCCCAGAATTCCTCCTCTCGCTCTTCATCTTGATGATATGCGTACGGGCAGAGGGAGGGAGCTGGAACCGGTTCTAAATGGCACTGTAGATTTCTGGAATCTCTTCTATAGAAGAGGTTAGAACTGGCAGGAACCCACCCCTGGTCTGCATATAGATAAGAGGTAGATCAACTGGCCCTGTGGTGCAGCCAGAACATTCTGGAGCTGAACACTCTTAAAACTGTAGAGATGATAGTAGATTTTAGAAGAAACTCTCCTACGACCACTTACAATATTAGGTAACAAAGTATCAACAGTAGAGACCTTCAAGTTTCTAGGTTCTATTATCTAAGATACCTATTATCAGTAAGGTGTTGAAATGATGAACTAACTTTAGAACCATCATTAAAAAGGCACAACAAAGAATATTCTTCCTGCGTCATCTCAGAAAGCTCAGATCACCCAACAATCTGCTGATACAGTTCTCCAGAGGGATTATTGAGTCTGGCATTTGTACCTCAATAACTGTCTGGTTTGGCACAGCAACCAAACAGGACAGATATAGTCTTCAATGGATAGTTAGGACTGCAAAAAAAAAAAAAAAACAATCACTAACCAGCCTGCCTTCCATTGAGGATCTGAATACTGCACAAACCATAAAGCGGGTTGAGAAAATTTCTACAGACTTCTCACACCCTGGACATAATCTATTTCATCATCTCCCTTCAGGATACCACTATAGAGCATTACATGCCAAAACAACTAGAGATAAAGATTTCCCCCTGCAGCTTTATCTCACTTCTCATCACTTCTCATCTTCTCATCTTTCCTACTATCTCCTATTGGTTTTTATGATTTATCAATTGTTTTTAAGTTATGATTAATGATTGTAACTATGATTTATGACCTTATGCTCTATTACTTGCTGTTTATATATACACTGTGAGCTTATGCATTGGAGACACATTCCTTGTGTGTCCGATCATACTTGGCCAATAAAGAATTCTGTTCTATAAAGAATTCTATAAACATTTTTCTATATATTATTTTGCATATATGTATATACATATACAAGCATGTTTACATACACACACAACATTAACATTTTTAACTTTACATTCAGAAATTGCATATTTGTTTTGCCATGTGCCTTGTTTAGAATAACTTTTTTTCTCCAAAGAAATCTTTAGGAAGAAAAGGACAGTTTCATACAGTTTGCAGAGAAACCAGAATGTGCTTAGAGTAGTTTTCTTACATTGCCTATAAGAACAAAGCATAGTGATTAAAATACACTACATAGATTAATGCTTCTTCTGTGTTACAGCGGATGGAGATTTATGTATACTCTTTTCTCCCAAAGAATGATTGTAGTAGGATTCACTTTTAACGAAACATTAAGAGAATATTGGTATTTTTGTGAGACTTTTTGGATTTTGATGATTTTTTTGAACCGATACTTTTGTTACTTTTAATTTCAGTAAAACTTACTATATCCTGGGTTGATATTCAGAAACTGGAAAGAACCTCCAATATATTTATGACTGACATTATCCGTATCACCACTCAAAATAAAGAACGAGATTTCTCGATGTTTCTTAATATTGATGAGGCATTCAGGATAATGGAACAGTTGGCAGATGTAACTCTCCGCAGGTTACTAGATAATGAGGTTTTTGAACTGGATCCAGGTCTGCAGGACCCTACTCAAATCACCAAGAGGTAAAACATAAGCTTGCTTTTATTGTTTATTGGAGAATTTCTCCCACTCAATGCTATTGTAGCATAACCATGTCTAAATAAAAGATCATCTTTTATGAGAAAACAACAAATGAAAGAAAAATAGTTTTTAAATATTTTCTATTATTTTTATACTCACAACTGGTTCTAGACCAGTACAGATACTTTAAAATAGTTGATGTAAATTTTGAATTTCAGCATCAGACTATATTGTTTTTTAAATAGCTCAGTAGTGCTTTTTTCCCTAATTGAATTATTCTTTTGGTGCATTATTAACAAATTTGCTTTAAGAGAGACTGTTCCTTTATAGTGCACTTGCAACATTATTATACATGTTGTGTGCATAGGTAGAAAGTAATTTTAATGGTGAGTAGACTTATATCCTAACTACCTATGTAACAAGATTTGTATAGTTCCCAGTTCCATTTTTTAATTGATTGAACAAGTGAGAGTGGCCATGCCTACATAGAAAAACTATTCCTCACTGTGATTTATATTTTATTCTATCAAATGCTGTTCAGCAAAAATAATACTAAATTACAACTAATCTTGTTTCTTTTCTTTCTATTATTTTGAATCTTAATATATGTTATTGTTTTGATATAAGGATATTTATACAATATTAATTCACCGCCCCGAGTCCCTTCGGGGAGAGGGGGCGGTCTAGAAATAAAATAAAATAAAATAAAAAAATAATTAAAGTTTATTGGCATTTTTAGGGTATTAGCAAAGAGAAAAATATTCTGTCAATATTAGTTAATATTACAAGCATAAAATGATTTGACAGTTTTATCTAAAATTAAATGTTACATAAAGAAAAAGACAACTGCAAATCGAATTGAAGTATGTATAATACAACAAAAGTTTCAATCTTGAATTAATATTTAGTGTTAAAGTTCACATTGTGAAGCTACTTTGTGTGTGTGTGTGTTGTATATATATTAATAAAAGGAAAAATAGATACAAATCACAAATTTAACAGGAATTAAATAACCTCTTTTTTTTGCACTATAAGACACATCCCATCCCAAAAAAAGTGGTTGGAAATGTCTGTGCATCTTGTAGAGTGAATGTTGCCAAAATCCCGCTGAATCCCTGACCCTCACCCTTCAGCCATTTTTGGCCTCCACGCACCCCATTTTTGGCTTCCATGTGCCCCATTTTTGGCTTCTGTGCTTCCTGTTTTCTCCAGTGCGCTGCTTGGAGAGTCCAAGGAAGGGTTAACACAGCCTGTTTGCCCAAGGACTGAGTAGATTTTTCCCTTCTGGTCACGCCTCCTTTGCCTCTCCAGGATCAGTTTTAAAAACTCAGTCCGCCCGATAGGACTAGTTTTGGGGAGCTCTCAGTTTTTGGGTAGATAGGCTGAGTTCCTCAATAGATTTTTTAAAAACAGTTAGTTGTTAGTGTTAGGATTTTTCCCTGAATTTCTTATTTTGTATTTTACTTGTTATCTACGTGTGGATCGTTAATGGTACTTAAAGGCTGAGGCTGCGATCGTGTTCTACAGCTGCTCCTAGTCGCAGCTGGTAGAACGAGCGAGGCCGCTTGTCCGGCATCTGCTGGCAAGCGCAGGGAAGACGGTAATCCCCCGTTCGTCCCTGGCCGCCTTGGGGAAGGGGTTTTACGAAGCCCTTGCTTCCTCAGGCGGTGTCTTTTGCCGATCGGGAGAGCGGCGGCCATTTTGGAAAGTGCTAAATTGGCGCGCTTTTCAGCGCCGGCCAATAGGAGACCCCTGACGTTCTGGGCTGCCTTTTTTGGCGCGCGAAAGAGCGCGGCGGCCATTTTATTGCTGCTTTTTTACCGAACAGCAACAGCAGCTCACAGAGCCTCTCCGCCTCACAGCAGATCGCCGCGGAGGATTGCAAGGGCCTGACTGGGTCTCCAGCAGGCCTAAAGTCCCTCTCAACGTTAGGGGGAGCGGCAAGGAGTGTCCTGGTGTTGAATTCAGCCTCCTAGCAAGATCTGCAGACGCTTTGGAGCCATCTGGCCAGCGTCCATTGCCCTTCCCTCAGCAGCGACCTCTTCTATTCAAGCTAACCACTTCAGATGGCTGATGAAGGTTTGGAGCGAAGGGAGGAGCTGGCAGGGCCATCTGCAAAGTGCAGTAGGCCAGATCTCTCAGGCCAAGGGAGAAAGGGAAATAAGGGCACAGGGGGGAAAGCTTCCCATTCTTCAGCTGGGAGCAAGGCCCCCAAACTCCAAGGGGACAAGGGGCAGGAATCTCTGAGAGAAAAATCTGCTAGGCCCCAGGTTCCCCTGTCTTCTTTGCCATGCGAGGCTGGGCCAGTTCCTTCCCCACCCATTCAGAGGGAGGTAGAGCAGGGAGATGATATGGAGGATAGGTCTCCTTCCTTCTGTGACAGGGACTCGATGTCAGGATCTCCTGCAGCCTCTCTAGGTTACCCAGATTCTCCTAGCTCTTCAGTCAGGGAGGATCTGCCCTCATTCCAGTGTTGTTTCCATGCAGAGGATCATAGGGATCCCTCTAGGGGTGGCAAGGGTCAGGCCTATTCCCGATCCAGGCCTGAGGAGGACAAAGGCCCGGCTATGTCAGCAGAAATGAGGGAGCTCATTACGCAGGCCATTTCCCAGGGAGTGGTGGAGGCCATGAGGCTACAGGAAGGCAAGGGTGGCAAGGCCTCTAGGGCTGTTCGTCCCCCTGGGGAAAAACAGGCCCGAACCCTAGATTCCCCGGGCACTTCTGTCACCACGGAGGTGTCTACGTGGGAGGAAGAGGCCGCTGATGAATTTGCTCTCTCGGAGGATGAGGACATGCCTCCAGACAAACCTTCCTTCACTGGCCTCTTCAAACCATCCTTGTTCAAGGCTATTTTACACAAGGCCAGAGCTTCCACTGAGCTTGGGGCCAAGCCTAAGGACAAGGCAGTTCCCTCTGCATCTCAGGACCTCATGGCAGGGCTGTTCAGCGAAACAACCCCAGACCCTGAACTGGTACCAGTCCCTGACATGTTCATGGAGGTTATCCAACGCCAATGGGCGCAGCCAGGCACCCTGGCCAACCCCAGTGGCGCAGACAAAGTCTTGTACCCCTTAGAGCCAAAGTTGGAGGATGTTTTGAAATTACCAGAGGTGGATGCCCCCGTGGTCTCTCTGACCTCCAACTCAAATCTTCCTGCTGAGCTCTTAGAGGGATTAAAAGCAGAAGATAAGAGATCAGAAAAGGCCTGTCTCAAAACGCACCAGGCGGCCGCCTGGGCAATCAAGACCTCCACCTCTGCCTCATTTTTTACGAGGGCCTCCTTACTGGGGCTGCGCCAACTCAGATCTCAGCCTCCATCTGAAGCGTCTCGATGGCGACATGATCTTAATAAGATCATTACGGCGGTGGAATATTCCGCCGATGCCTCCCTGCATGCAGCGAAGTTTGCTTCCAGAGCGCTAGCGTCTAACGTTACTTCTCGCCGCCTGCTATGGCTCCGGCACTGGCAGGCGGACATGAAGGCGAAATGGAAGCTAGCTTCAGCTCCATTCAAGGGGGGCAATCTCTTTGGGGACTCCCTAGAGAAATTCTTGATCGAGACGAAGGATAAGAGGAAAATCCTTCCGTCCTCCTTCAAGAAAAATGACAAAAAGGGACAAGGTTCATTCAGAAAGCAGGCCTTTCGGGCGCAGGACAGTGCCCAGGCCTCCACTTTGACTTACTCTGCCCAGAGACCATACAACCAGGCTACTGACAGAAACCAGGAGCGAAACAACTATGCTTCCAGGGGCAGACAGTTCAATCAGGGGTCCTTTCGGAAGCCCTTTCGTGGAGGTTCCCACAATTATCAATTTAGACGTGGGAAGTGACCGCCAGGGTTCTCCTCCCATCGGGGGCCGCCTGCAATTCTATGCAGACCGTTGGGAGGAAATAACCTCAGACAGGTGGATTTTAAACACCATAAGGAGGGGACTAACCTTGGAGTTTTTGTCTTTCCCTCCGCGAACCTTTGTTCGCTGTCCCCTAGCCAAGAACCCGGTAAAAAGGTCACTCATGCAGGCAGAAATAGATCATCTTCTGCAAATCAACGCAATAGAGCCAGTTCCCCCGGAACAGGAAGGGAGGGGGTTCTATTCCATTCTCTTCCTGGTTCCCAAAAGCTCAGGGGGGTGGAGGGCCATATTAGATCTGAAGTGCCTGAACAGACATCTGGCCTACAAACGCTTCAAAATGCAGTCCCTTCAGTCGATCCTAAGCTGCATACGACAAGGAGATGTGCTCACCTCCATCGATCTCAAGGAGGCATATCTGCATGTGCCCATTCATCCCTCACACAGGAAGTTCCTGCGGCTGTACTACAACGGGAAGCACTTCCAGTACAGGGCTCTTCCGTTCGGACTTTTGTCTGCACCCAGAACGTTCACGAAACTTCTTGCGGCTGTGGTGGCCCACCTGCGCAAGCTTCCCGTCCGTCTGGAGTGCTATTTGGACGACATCATCATTCACTCGAGAACTCGTCCACAAGCGGTGAGAGATGTAAACATCACAGTTCGCACCTTGCAGGACCACGGTTTTTCTGTAAATGTGGAAAAAAGCAACATGAATCCTGCTACGCACATCCAACACCTGGGCGCCATAATCGACTCTGTTTCATGCCAGGTGTCTCTGTCTCCGGAAAGACTCCGCAACCTCAGGAGCAGAATCCGGTTGTGTCACAGGAACAAGACCTGGCAGATAGTGCAACTATCCCAACTGTTAGGGATCATGATTTCCAGCCTCAACATAGTTCCCTGGGCACGTCTCCACGCAAGGGAGCTACAATGGTTCTTGCTCCCAATGCAAAGAGCAAAGATCAGCAACTCCACCAGGAAAGTCCGTATTCCACCCAAGGTGACACGTTCTCTGAGTTGGTGGCAGTCACGAGCGGTGGAGAAGGGCTGTCTATTCAGGGAGCCCGACAGAATTGTGGTAACGACCGATGCCAGTCTGTACAGTTGGGGAGCGCATTGCGAGGGACAGTTGGCGCAAGGCAGGTGGTCAAGCGCAGAGGCAGCCCAGAGCATCAATTGGCTGGAGCTCAGGGCAGCTCGTCTTGCGCTGAGGAGATTTGCAGGTCAGCTGAAGGGTCACCACGTCCTGCTGCTTACTGACAATGTGGCCACAAAGGCCCATGTGAACCGACAAGGCGGAACCCACTCCAGAGGGCTCATGTCAGAGGAAGAAGCCCTGGGTCGATGGGCGGAGATCCACTTAGCGTCGCTGAGGGCGGATCACATCTCCAGCACCAGCAACGTGAGCGCGGATTGGTTGAGTCGTCAGACCATCGACAACTCGGAGTGGCAACTACATCCGGACTTGTTCGCTCAGGTGGTAAGACGGTTCGGCCTCCCACAGGTCGACTTGTTTGCCACGGTGGCAAACACGCAACTCCAGCGGTTCTTCTCCTGCTACAAGTCAACGCAAGCAGAGGGGACGGATGCCCTGAGGTCCAACTGGCCTTCGGGCCTACTTTATGCGTTTCCGCCCCTCCCTCTGATTCCGCAGGTGATCAACAAGCTGCTAAGGGAGGGGGCGGAGCTCATTCTGGTGGCTCCACATTGGCCCAGGAGATCCTGGTTTGCGGATCTGGTCGATCTGTCTGTGGAGAAACCGTGGAAGATCCCTCCAGACCAGATATCCTTGCGTCGGGGCCATCGACCATCCGGAGCCCCAGTGGTTACAATTAGCCGTTTGGCGCTTGAGGGGCAGCTCCTGAAAGATCAACGCCTCTCAGACAAAGTCATCAAGACCATTCAGGCTTCCAGACGTCCGGCCACAACTCGCATTTATGATGCGACTTGGTCTGCCTTTTCTGCTTGGTATAGGCAACGGGACATTGACAGTGTTGGGGCATCCATCCCACAGTTGTTGGACTTTCTTCAGGAGGGTTTGGACAAGGGCCTGGCTCCGGCTACCCTCCGGCGTCAGGTTGCTGCGTTGTCCACCATCTTGTCTAGACATCAATCTCAGTCCCTGAGTCACCATCCTCAGGTCAAGAGTTTTTTGAAGGGAGCCTCCAACATATGGCCTCAGGTGGTACATAGGTACCCGACCTGGAACTTACCTTTTGTCTTACAGGCATTAACGGCTGCTCCCTTTGAACCTTTGAGGAAAGTTTCTCTACGACATCTGACTCTTAAAACCGCTTTCCTCATAGCAATTACTTCTGCCAGAAGGGTGTCTGAGATTGCTGCCTTCTCGGTCAGGGAGGAGCTGTGCATCATCCATCCAGACTGGGTCATCTTGCGTCTGGACCCAGCCTTCTTACCGAAGGTAAATTCCCACTTTCATAGATCTCAGGAGGTGATTCTCCCGAATTTCTGTCCCAGTCCGCAACACTCCAAGGAGCGCAGGTGGCACAAATTGGACGTGCGAAGGGCGGTTCGCCTTTACCTAAAACGGACTAAGGACATCAGACACTCTGAGGCTTTCTTTGTGTCCTTTCAACCGGGCACACTGGGCCGAAAAGTATCATCTTCAACCATCGGACGATGGCTGCGGGCTTGCATTAAGATGACATATGACCTTCAGGGCAAGCCGGTTCCAGCACGTGTAACGGCCCACTCCACCAGAAGTGCAGCCACAACTGCGGCCTGGGCGACCCAGGCATCTATTCTGGACATTTGTAGAGCAGCCACGTGGGCGTCACTCACAGCTTTTATTAGAAACTACAAGATCGATTCCTTTGCCTCTGCCGAAGCCTCCTTTGGCCGAAGAGTGTTGCAGAAAGTTATTGAGGCTCCGGACAATGCTACTTCTTCCCGCCCTGGGACACAATAGCTTGGGCATGTCCCTTCCTTGGACTCTCCAAGCAGCGCACTGGAGAATGACCGTTGTCTTACCTGAACGGTCGTTCTCGGGGCGCTGCGGGAGAGTCCAAGACCCGCCCAGGGTTGTTGGATAGCACCGAGACTATTTTTGTACACAGGTGCGAGCTGAGGGCGTCTTCGTCGGACAAGACCTCGTTTTTAAAACTGATCCTGGAGAGGCAAAGGAGGCATGACCAGAGGGGAAAAATCTACTCAGTCCTTGGGCAAACAGGCTGTGATAACCCTTCCTTGGACTCTCCCGCAGCGCCCCGAGAACGACCGTTCAGGTAAGACAACGGTCATTCGGCCCATTCAGGCTGTGGGGATCGCTGCCACTGATTGCCAGCACTGCCTATCACCACTAGTGGTGGCGAGCAGTGGTAGCGAATGTTGGCAACCAGCAGCAGTGGCAATCCCTGCTGCCTGGAACAGGGATGCGTGGAGGTCGAAAACGGGGCATGCAGAGGCCAGAAACAGGATGCACAGAAGCGGTGATGGGTAGCTGAGGCAGATTTTTTTCTTGTTTTCCTCCCCCAAAGCTAGGTGCGTCTTATGGTCCAGTGTGTTATAGTGCAAAAAATATGGTACTAAAATAGTTTTTAAAAAGAAGGAAAAAAGACAAGGAAAAAATCTTACTTCCCCATTTTTGTACTTATATTAATTTATAGCATGGCAGACATTTCAGGCCCGCAAAATCTGATAAGTGACTGCATTTTACATCCTGTGTGATGTACATATAGGAATCATTCTTACTTAAATTTGGTGACCTATTGTGTATATACTGTATAGTGTTAATTTTGCCACTGGTGGTATTTTCTAGGTGTAAATTTCCAATCAGATATTGTCAGAATTGTATCTTTCTTCCAGTGCTGAGCAAAATTTATTGTTACTGTAAGCATGTCTGATTAAATTAAGATTCCTCGTTGTTTTTAAGATTATACCTAATTAAAAATTGTAAACTCATTTTAGTTTGCATTCCAAATTTTCCTGCATCCTATTACAAATATCTTTCCAGTATTTTGGATTTTTTTATATGCACAGAATATGATTAAAACTTTCCTTCTGTTTTATGGCATTTCCAATATTTATTACTATATGGTTTGTCCATCATAAATATTATTGATGGAGTTTTATACCATCAGTAGAATGTTTTATACCAATTTTTCTTCATTTTAACATGGTGCAACTATACAGATTTATTCGATAATTCTTCTCGTTGTGTTTAACTGTTTCTTTAAAATTAGCTTTCATTTCATCAGTCAGTTTTTTATTCTGTCTCTGCAGCACATCTAAGTAAAAATTTACTTATTTACATCTAATTTTTGGCAAAACAGCCCCATAGAAACAATGGATTTATTTAACCACCATGGTATTTACTTAACAACACTGGACTCACTTAAGAACAATGGTGATTTGCTTAATGACCACTGCAAAAAAAACATAGTAAAATTGAGTCGATTAAGTGGTGAGTCACTTAATGACCATCACAACTTACAGTTGTAAAGGGCAATTTCTATTACGGTCAAAAGTCAAGGACTATCTGGAGCTGCTTTCAACCTGAAACCGGAAATGCGTTTTCAAAAAAATACCTTCCTTATTTTACAGGATGAGATGGAGGGGGCTTATGTCTTTCAGCTCTACTGCATTTCAGAAGCATTTTGAGCAACTTTAGAACTTTAGTTATCCTTTCCAAAATTAATGGGGACATTAGAGATTCTGGTTTATGGAAGTGGTAGGAACACGTTGGAAATACAGCAGGAAGAAGTACATCCTTCAGCCCCATGTTTAAGAAAAGTATGTTCTTTAGCTCGATGATTTCATATTTTCACTGTTCTACTTTTTCTACAATGTAGGTTTTTGTCTGAGTCCAAAGTTCTTGTCAGAGCTATAGTTCCCCCCAACCCAATTCTTTAGATGTTGTGATCCTTTATGACCACAAACTTAAAAGGCAAGAGAAATAAGGGCTAGAACAGTCAAAATTGTATGAGCCAAGGAATGAGGTATAGACATGGAATCAAGAGCCATCAGTGTTGGGCATTGCAACCAATTATTAGTACAGTAGTTACTGTTACTACTATTGGGAACACACTTAATATAAAATTTTAATGCTCAAACATATGCATCTCTATAAGCTGAAAAGACATTGTGGCTTTTATTTAACAGTACAACAGTATTTATTAGGGCAGTACAATATTACAGATTTTGTTTTAATGCTGCATGCTGGAGCATGAACATAGCACTTGTCTGCAGTATCTTAAAGGAGCTGGCCTATTCTAAGGATTGGATGGTCCTGGGAAAAAAAATAAACCATTTTGCATTCCCAAATATTCTAAAGCACTTTTTGGAGATGGAATCTGAGCTGCAGCACAGTTCTGATGTCTGTGATCTTTATTAAATAGAACCTACTAAAATCCCAATATTCTATAGGTTGCTTTTATATATACATTAGGTATAGATGCATCGTTTTTTTAAAAAAAATATGTGCATATATGTTTTAAAAACTTAATGGCTCACATCTATTTGCATTTTGTCAAAAGGACCTCTTCAAATTAGAGAGTATATTACTAGTTTATCTATGTTGGATGCAATGAAAAATATTATGTTGAGCCAGTTACAGTCTTATTCATGGCAGATTTTCCCAGCGGTATATTTGTATCATTAACCTAATGTTTTTTTCCTTTGGATGTTTGTTTGTTTTTTAACGAAATAAAACGTGTGAGTGTTGGAAACCATAGATTGCCAGAAGATAGTCCTTAGATTTTTCTAGCCCACACATTACATTCTTTAGTAGAGCAGTAGGAACAACTTCTTTGGTTTTTTTTTTTTTAATAAATAGTATAATATAATCGCATAATAAAAACAATAATAGTATTTGAAAATCCTATATATCATGAAACAAATAGCATAACTTAAGTAACAAACTATTTATAGAAGTCTTTTGGTACTATGTTGTTTCTAAGGATTGGGAAAAAATATTTCAGATTGGCTTGGTTGCAACCGCAGTCAGCTAAACTCTTACAAAGGCATGCATATTACCCACTAACTTGCTCATGCTGAATCCTTGGCGAAGTTAATTGCATATCTAAAACAATATCAGTTACATTCTAAAAATAACAAAAAGAGAATATTTAACCATATTGTATCCATCTCATTAGACACCTTTTGAGCTAAAACCAACCTTCTTCTCTGACAGGTGTATCCATTTGTAAGAGTTTTATTCCTGTCTTTCTGTTAACTATTTTCAAATGGTATGTAGGGAAGTTGTTAGCAACAAGGAATGCATATAATATAGTTGTTTAATATAGTAAATAACATTCTATTTTCTGATATATTGCCATGTTCAAAGATGGGTAGACAGCACCCAGCAGTGGAAGCTGACCTATGAATGAATTGTTTTTAACAGGCTTGTGATGCAGAGTTTCTTCAAATAATATGATTAAATTTGAAACCAACCACACAAGCATCTATTTTCTCTCTCTTGCATATATTTCTTCTACTCAGGAGATCCTATTGTATTAAAAAGGGCACTTAAATTGTCTGTAAATGGCTATATATTTTTTAATAGGGATTTGGAGACAAGAGCCCAAAATGAATACTTCAGAGCCTTTTTTAGGTTACCAAAGAAGGAGAGGTTGCATGAAATTGTGGATTGTTCCTTATGGACACCCTTCAGCCGTTGTCACACAGCTGGGAAGCTGTATGCTTCTGATGGTTATATTTGTTTTGCTAGCAAAGAAGATGGATGCTGTAATATTCTTATTCCGCTTACCGAGGTTAGTATGCCATTCACTCATATGTTTGGTTTTAAAATCCATTATGCCTCTGAAAGAATTAATATTGGTGTTGATTATCATCTTCAAAGCGCTCCATGGCACAGGACCTAGCTATTTGCGGGATCGTATCCTGCCCCATACATCCCTTCGGCCGATTCGCTCACACAGAGAGGGACTCCTCCGGGTGCCGTCCACTAGGCTGTGCCAGCGGGCGACGCCCAGGGGAAGGGCCTTCTCTGTGATGGGCCCGACCCGCTGGAATGACCTTCCCCCTGACATTAGAACGACTACGGACCTCCGCTCCTTCCGCCGGAAACTTAAAACCCACCTGTTTCATCTAGCCGGCCTGGCCTAATTCCAGCTTTCCCACCTCAGTTTGTATTTTTAAACTTTATGGTTTGTTCTAAGGTTTAAGTTTTTAATTCTTACAAATTTGTACAGGGGATATTTAATTCAATTTTAGTTATGTATATTATCGATTGTATGGTTTTTAAATTTGTACCTGTACACCGCCCCGAGTCCCTTCGGGGAGCGGGGGCGGTCTAGAAGTTTAATAAATTAAATTAAATTAATTAAATTAATATGATCCATAAGTTGAAATACTTTGACCATTAATTAAAGTATCCGTGTGGGAGGGGGAAATTCTTAGAGGTATACCTATTTATCCCAATCAATGTAATAAGTCATTTCACAATTACTTACATTAATGCAATTTCCAAATAAAAACTAATAACTATCGTGAAGATGAAACATTTTTGCTAAAATGCTAGCATCAGTTGTGATTTATTTATTCATTATAAAAGCGTAACAAATTCAGTTCATACTGCAGATTACAATCTTAAATAATGTTTGCATTTGCATTTCTAGAATGAAACAATAGCTTTGGGTATGTTGGTACATCAATATCAGAACTTTTTCCTCACTTTTGTGGATAATTTTTGTTCACAGGTTGCTAGTATCGAGAAAATGGAGGACACAAGTCTTCTACCCAATCCCATCATTATTAGTGTAAAAAGCAAGACAGCTTTTCAGTTCATTGAATTGAAGGACAGGGATACTCTGGTGGAAAATCTATGCTTAAGACTGAAACAAGTGAAGGCAAATAACCTTGTGCTCCAGAATGCTTTGAAAAGCAAAGATATGGTAGTTCTTGTTCAACTTATTCTATTTTTGGCTCATTGATAAAAACTTAATAAAGTAAAAAAAAAAAACTTAATAGTAGTACTTGTTGTAGTAGTTGTAGTTATAATAGTAATAGAAATATGTTGTAGCATTGTTGTTTAAAATAAGGATTATATACTACAATTTAAAGTTGCTGACTTTCCAGATGTACAGTGGAACCTTGGGTCACGAATGCTTCTGACCACCAAATTGGGTGTCGACCAAAAAATCAGCTAAATGTTTCACTCTGTTCACGAACATATCACTGGATGGCGATCAATCACAGCCGCAGTGATTTTCTCTGCCGCAGTGATTTCCCCTTCCGCGCCTTTTTTTTTGTGTGCGCATGCACAGTCAGTCTTGCTTCCAGTCAAGACCAAATCGGGTGCCGACCGAAGTCCTGGAAAGGATGACCATCGTGACCAGAGGTTTCACTGTAGTATTCAAAGTGGGATCAGAGAAGAATTTGCAAGATGATTCCATCTTTTATTTATTTCCAACTAATGTATTATACTTAGATTATATTCAGAATAATAATTGATAGTGGAGCTCTACATTTGCTCATATTGATAGAATTTGCATGTTACATGAAAAGCTTTTTCGTTTTGTTCTTACATGATTATGGACCTAGTTCTTATGGTTTCTTAAGCAAATCGTATCTTAATGTGATTCAGCAATTGCATTATATTGATTTGGTATTGCACTATAAAATATATACCGTGTTTTCCACAAAATAAGACAGGGTCTTATTTTCTTTTGCCCCACGAAATATGGCCTTGGACTTATTTTAGGGGGAGGGGTTATTGTTTTGGGGTTGCTGGGCAGCTGCTCCCTTGCGAACTGGCTCCCAAAGAGTCGGGCACAGCCTCAGAGGCGAAGCAGCCATGAGGTGACCGCCCTCACGAGCAGCCACCCGGCAAACCCCCTCTCCAGCTGGGCAGAGCTCCATGCACTGACCTAAGGGGTATCCCTAAGGCACCAAAGCACGTGGCGCTCTTCCCATTCCCCAGCTCCCGCGGCTTGGCACATTAGGGATACCCCCTAGGTCAGTGCATGGAGCTCTGCCCGGCTGGAGAGGGGGATTGCCCGAGTGCCTGTTCCGCCCCCAGCAAGCATGCCTCCCAGCCTCACCATACCCTGGCCTAGCTCTATCTGCAGGGCCAGGGCACCACTGCTGCCGCGCTCCGAGCATAACTTCTTCTCCGGCTTCCAAACTCCAAAACTTGGCTGCCGAGTCTTCCAGCAGCGGCCGCTCTAGGAGTGCGCTCTGTGGTTGTGGGCCCGCTGCTGGACAGAGAGTCTTCCGGACAGAGAGTCTTCCAGCAGCCAGCTCACAACCATGGAGCGCACTCCTAGAGCGGCCGCTGCTGGAAGATTCAGCGGCCAAGTTTGTCCAGGGGGCTTATTTTCTGGGGTGGGCTTATATTTTTGCCCACGCGAAAAATGTGGCAAGGCGTTGTCAGGACAGGTCATATTTTCAGAGAAACATGGTATAATTGTAACATTCCCTGAAGTTGAAAATACTGCAGTTGATGAAAGTAATTATTTGAGAATAACATCCAAAAAGATAGCGGAGTAAACTAATATCTATGTTTACTGTTTGTTCATTTTATGCAAAGATTACATCCAGTTAATGTGAACTTTATCATTCAGTAACTGAATAATTCTTGTCATATTGCAAGAAAATATATTAATGACTATATTAGGAGCATTCAACTAGATCTAGATTGTTTGGTGTGATACAGAATTGTCTATTATTTTTTATATTTACGCAGCACAACTCTCATGTAATACATTCTGACTACGAATTGGAGGCATTTGGAACAGCTTCTCAGAGTAATAATAAATGTGAAAATGACAGAAACAGAAGACACCTGCCGAATACAGAAGCTCTGAGTTCAGCATTTCACCCTTCTGGAATGGATGGCCTTGAGTTCAGAATGGTATGTTGGAAGATTTTTGGAAGCTATCTTTGGAAAATATTTATCAGTAATAGCTACTGCTTATTATCATATTTACTAATATATTTTAAACACGATTCTATTACATTGAATAGTTTTTAGTTTGATGAAATTCTTTTATCCTCCCCCCCCCCAAAAAAGTTAAAGGGTTTTCCTAATTATTTCCTTTTCCTCTATCAGTCATACTCCTGCATCTGCAAATTGGAGTAAATATATGAGCTGTACAGGTAATTCATGGGTTAGGAGCGTTTGCTTAGCAAATGTTCGAAATTTTGTGATAAGCGCCCCCTAGTGTTTACAAACAAATCCCAAAACTACGAATGTTGCAGCACCACTGCAGTTGTTCCCTCTTATGAATGACTCACAGAGGCTCTGCAACATTTGCCCTGCCTATTCCCCCCTGCCCCTACACCAGATCTCCATGGGGACTAGGCCTGTGGATATTCACTTTGCAAAGATTTAGAGAGCCTTCACTTTCTTCACCTTTGGTGTGTACACAGAGAATGGAGGCCTAAAGTACCACAAGATCACACTAGATTAGCAGCGCGAGAACTTCAGCTATTGATTTGCATGATCTCACGGTACTTTAGGCCTTTGTTTTCTGCAAATGGAGGCCTGGATGAGAACTGCAGCAAAAGGCTTTCAAATGGAGGGAAGGCCTGAAACATTGAAGCTATCCCTCTGCTTGCAAAGCCTTTTGCCATATTTTCAAAAAGCCTTTGCTGCCAAGAACGGAGCCGCTGGAGGAAGCGCATGTCGCTCTGGAGCTCTTGTTTTGCCAGGAAAGGCCTTTCCTCAAGGTCTTTGCTGAACAGAAGCTCCATTTTCAAGCGCCCCATTTCCATTCAGACAAAGTTTACAATCTCCATCAGATTGCAAAATTTGCAAGCTCAAACACATCAAGTGTTAGGGCAGTTGAAAGCAATTCGCTTAAACACTTGTCGCCCTGACAGACTCTGGAAACTTTATCTTCATGGAAATGGGGTGCTTGTGTGCAGGTCTTTCTGTCTTGTCTTGTAATGCCGAGCATGTATATTTTCATGGCTCTTTGCGCCACTCGTAGCTTTTGTATAGATTGTGAAGTTAGTGTCCATGTTTCACTGGCATATGTTAGAGCAGGTAGCACACAATGATTGCAAACTTTTCTTTTCGGACGTAGGGGTGGTTGTTCTTGAAAATTAAGCTTAGCTTGCCGAATGCCTGCCAATCACATTTAACAGTTTAACAGTTTAATTTCCTTCATTGTATCACCTTCTATTGCGATATGTTAGCCAAGGTATATGTAGTTGTCTCCTATGTCTAGTTCTTCTCCAGATACAATTTTTTTCTTTCTTTGATGACTTTATTAAATATTACCTGGCTCTGTTTCATGTTTATTTTTAAGCCAAATGGTCCCTCTGTTTTGTGCAGCTCTTGTATGTGTCTTTGTAACTCTTCGTAGCTCTTCTGGATCTTGTGAGAAGAGAACAACATCATCTGCAAATCTGAAATGATTTAAATAGATGCCATTGATTTTTATTTTATCTTTTGCCCAGTCTACTTTGCAAAATACTTCTTCAAGGCCGGCTGAGAAAAGGATAGGTGATATTGTATCACATTGTCATACACCTTATTCTGCGTTGATTTCCACATTAAACTCATTAAGGCAAATTGTCACTATTGCTTTTTCCTATATTGATTGAAGTAAGTTTATGTAAGTAGTGTCAACACGTTGGTAGTGTTTAGTGGAAACACGAAATCAAATGCCTTTTTGTAATCAATGAAAGTCATGAACAGAGGCATGGTGTACTCGTTGTGCCTTTCAATTATACACATAATACACATACCGGTATATACATATGAATAAATACCCATATAGTATTTACTCAATTGTTAAGTTTATCATTAATTATAAACTACACTGTGGTTTATCATTCATCTTTAGAACCCAGAATTTTCAAAAAGTTTAGCAAATTCATATAATGGATCCATTAATTGAAATTAGAGATTAGAAATAAGAGATTAATTGATAATGTTTCCAATCATTTACAGTTATTAACTAATTTATTCAAATTTTTATAATAATTTTAATGATTGTAATTTTCTGTTAATTACAGCAATATTGTATTGCATGTATTAGCTTTGTAAAAATCAATTGGTTTTCCTCCAGTCAAGCTCGTATTGAAAAAAATGAAACGGAACCAAATGGAATCAATGGTTTCATTGATTTTTGCCAGCTGTGTTTCATGTAAAATGATAGGGGATTTCTTTCAGTCTTTCTAAATGACAGCCAGATTGTACATATCATTCCATTATAATCTTATATATTGATCAAATTAAGAGGATTTAATCCATTTCCTTTTTTTTCATACTGTCTTCTGTATTAAATAAAACTGCTTTTTAGAATGAGAAGCTATTTCCCAACAATATATATAAAATTTATATCCTTTGCTTTTAGTCTAGAGAGCAAATAAAAGAGAGGCTGTGGGATGATCATTTTGCTGAGTATGGCCGAACTGTTTGTATGTTTCGAACAGAGAAAATTAGGAAACTGGTTGCTATGGGAATCCCAGAATCATTACGAGGCAAACTATGGCTCATTTTCTCAGGTGAGAATTCACTTGTTCACTATTCCCCCAAGGATGTCATTTCATCATATAAGAAAGGAAAAGCACAAGGAGATGTCTGTTTTTCTGTGCTGGTTAGAAGAATAGGATCAAAAAGAAGAAGGAATCGACTATCTAATGCAGGGGTGTCAAACTTGATTTTATTGAGGGCCGCATCAGGGTTTGTTTGACCTTGGAGGGCCATATACGGGCATGGTCATGATGGGTGTTTGCACGGGCTCGAGAGCACCTTCTCTTCTTTCTTTCCAGTTCTTTATTATAAACATTTACCTATCTCTTCTACCAGATATTACTACATTTATTACATATTCTTCATATTCCACTAAACTTTTTATTTCTAAATTTATACCCTATTGTTTAATAGTAAATTGTTTTTCCAGGCAGAAAGGCTATTTATATTATTGTATTTTTATTATTCAACTAATAATAAAAATACAATAGCATAAATAACATGATAATACAAGATCTAACAGTAGAGGTAAATTTCCACAAGGATAAATAAAAATGGCTATCAATTATAGATTATTGATTATAGATTAAATGGACCTACAGTATATAAAATCTGGCATTAAATTGTAGTATTAATATAGGATGTTGCTTGTTTTCTATCCAGATTAGGGATTTACGTAAGGCCACATAATTGTAATCCAGTCCAATCAAGTCCTCCTGCAGCACTCTGCTGGCCAAAAATGAGCTGTGCGAAGCCCCCATGAGGTTCCTGCGAGGCCTGTTTTTGACCTCCACGGCCTCCTGCAGCACTCTGCCAGCCGAAAACAGGCTGAGTGGACGCCCAATGAGGCCCCCATGGAACACATTTTTGGCCTCCATAGTCTCCAACAGCTCTCTGCTGGGCCATTTCTGGATATGCCCCCCCCCCCTCCCATGGCCCGTTTTGGCTGGCAGAAGCATCACGGGGCAGTCCTTTGATATTTCCAGGCCAGTCCTGTGGGCCAGATTTAAGCACCCCATGTGCTGGATCTGCAGGCATCCCTGATCTAATGTATAAAAAGATTATATTTCAGCATAAGAAAATGCTACATTTTTAGTTGATTTAGCAGTGTGTAAACATTTAAATGCCGGCTATTCTTTTATGCAATATAATAAATATATTTACTTCTATATTTGCTATAACAGTACAATTTATATGGTTTAACACTGGTTTAAAGATTGAATACCAAAATATTACGTTATACACTAGAAACTGCAGAGATGTTATACTTGGCCCAAGTAATTGATTAGTAGGTTGTGAGATTTGAATATTTAAATTAGGATTTTTCCAATATACTGATTAAGGGTGATTTATTTATCACCCTGCAGTATGTTGCATGCGGGCTACAGTTAAACTTAGTTTTTATAGGTGTTAACAAGAGAAATCACCTCATATTTGTGAAGAAATAAACATTTATCTAACTGAGTTTGTATTGCTAAAGTATCCATTTTTCATTTATTCCTGGGTCAGATGCTATGTCTGATCTGTATTCACATCCTGGTTACTATGAAGATTTAGTGGAAATGTCCATGGGTATGTATTGCATAGCGACAGAGGAAATAGAGCGCGACTTGCATCGTTCCCTACCTGAACACCCAGCCTTCCAAAGTGAAACAGGCATAGCTGCATTGAGAAGGGTCTTAACAGCTTATGCACACAGAAACCCCAAAATTGGGTATTGCCAGGTAAAGTTTTCTTATAACATTAACTTTTAAATGACTTTTCTTTGCTTGAGAATTGCGAGTCTGTTGACCTCTATTATCCCTCTTGCTTGTTCAGTTAAGGGCTAGTAATACTTTTTAATACAATAAAGCGGGCTACTTTACCTATCCTAATCCTAACTCTGCTTCATATAGGTTTTTCTGCTGTTAGAACAGTTTTGCCAGCATGCCAAAAACACAACCAAACTTCAGTTTTACCATAGTCACACTTACATTTTTTCTGTGGAAACCAGTATCTTTGATTTAAACACTGATATATACAGGATATTTAATAATCAATACATAATGATATAATAATCAGGATGTGTAATACCAAAGTCACTTATATTTCCCCTCCCCCTTGCTTCCTAATAGTCCATGAATATATTGACCTCAGTTTTACTGCTATATGCTAAAGAAGAGGAAGCTTTTTGGCTCCTTGTATCAGTTTGTGAAAGGATGCTCCCAGATTATTTTAATCACCGGGTAATTGGTGAGTTGCTTTCTCTTTCTTTCTCTTTGTTATTGCTATTTGTCATCAGTGATCTTTTTATTTATTTATTTATTATTGTTTTGGAGATTAATTTATTTCTGAGATTTAGAGGCCCCACAATTCCAAAACTACTGTGTAGTTTACATCAAGTTAAAACAAGAAAAAGAGCCAGAAAACTGTGCATTTGGACAAATCCACTCCCTCTAAGAAAAGATCGTGTTTCCCCAAAAATAAGACCTACCCCGAAAATAAGCCTAGCTTAATTTTTAGTGTTCCTAATTATAAGCCCTACCCCAAAAATAAGCTGCACAGCCCCAGAGTGCGCTGACCAAGTTGCCTGCAGCTGCTCCTGGATACCATTGGTCCATGCATGTGTTGCCTCTTGTGTGCGCGCTGGGCACAGGGCGCCCAGCCGGGCTGATCACCCTGATATCGTGTTTTCCCAAAAATAAGTCCTAATGCTTATTTTGGAGCCCCCAAAATATAAAACCTGGTCTTATTTTCAGGGAAACATGGTATCTGCAAACACCACATTCCAAGTCCTGCGACAACAGCCAAGTTTTTAAGGCTTTCTGAAAAATAATCAGAGTAGGGGTGAAATGTACTCTGGGGTCTTTTTCTTCGGAGCAGCGTTACCATTTAGTGGACATCTTTAAAAAAGTATTATATTTAATTATATTGTGATGTTTAAAGTGAAAGTAATTCTACAGAATACCCTTCCTTCCAGTACTTGGCATCCCATATTCCCCCCCCCCCCCCAAGGCTGTAATAGGCTAAAATGCTTGAGAACTCAAATGATGTTCCAAGCTTAAATTCATAGAAGCAGCATTTTTGTATAGGTAGTGGTAAACTAGATTTATTTTTAATTGTCTTACATTGTGAATTGTATTTTAAATAAAGCTAAAGTAGCAGATTCCTTCCACCTTGAGTAACCTGGCTTGCTGTGATTTTTACAGGTGCTCAAGTGGACCAGTCAGTATTTGAAGAGTTAATCAGAGAGAGACTTCCTGAATTAGCTGAACATTTTAAAGACCTCTCCACACTAGCTTCCGTTTCTTTGTCATGGTTCTTAACACTTTTCCTTAGTATCATGCCCCTTGAAAGTGCTGTTAACGTTGTAGACTGTTTCTTCTTTGATGGGATAAAGGCCATTTTCCAATTGGGCTTAGCTGTTCTCGAAGCCAATGCTGTGGAACTGTGCAGCAGCAAAGATGACGGGCATGCTTTGATGATTCTTAGCAGGTACTCTTCAGGTTCTGATTGTTTTATCTAAGGTTGATATCCTAATAGTTTAAACTGCCGGTTTAATTCATCTGTTGCTTTATTGACATTAATAGATTTCTTCAGCAAGACAGAGCAACAGACAGGAATGTTTAATAGGATGTGTAATAACTCACTGCTGGGCTGAACTGTTTTCAGCCCCAAACACTGTTTCTTCTAGAAATTCTCTTGGCACTGCTTGAAAATAAGCTTTCTTCATTGTTAAGGAAATCTAAGTCCTATTGTATAAAGAGATGCATTAAGTTCAGTATGATTTTTTTTGACAGAAAAATGAGAGCATGTCAGAATATGCAGGGAGGAATAAAGGTTTGCATCACATTGCATATTTGACAGTAGATTTAAATATATCTCTATTTTAGATTTCTAGATCATGTTAAAAATGAGGAAAGCCCTTTGCCACCAATTGGGAACCAACATGCCTTTTTCAGCGATGATATGGAACCTTGTCCTATAACAGAAATAGCAGATCTAATACGGGATTCATATGAGGTAGTGTCCAACGTACCAGGTAGTGATTTTAATTGGAATTTTGAAGTATTCAACATTTCAAATAAAGAACACCTTTTCTTGTTGTAGAAATTTGGAGACCATTCTGTAGAACAGATTGAGCATATGCGGTACAAACACAGGATCCGTGTACTCCAGTGTCATGAAGAAACCACTAAACAGAATGTGGTAAGTTTTTTAAATCTTAGTTTTAAACTTTAAAGAAGTATAAGACATTTAAAAATAATTTCTAAAGAAACAAAAAAATGCATTTTGAAATACAAAGCAACTGAAGCACAGGTGTGCAACTTATGACTCTTCGGATGTTACTGAATGGAATGCAAATGTGTTCTTTTGTCTTTATGCTCAAACGATGAAAAGTAGGCAAAAATACTTCAGATGAGGCAGATTTGGGAGCATTTAGCTCAACAGGTTTTTTTGTATGCCTTTTGTATGCCTTCTGATAAAAATACTCCTGTTTTCTCTTTAGCTCAGAGTGGTTATTCCAGATGTTTCTATTATTCCAGAAGATTTGGAGGAACTATATGATTTATTTAAGGTATGCACCTTTTTCAGAAAAGTTTTGCATTAGATTAGATTAGATGAATAATCAGATAGATATTGTGTATAGTTTATATTCAAAGATCAATAAAGGTGTAATGGGGGAGAAGGAGCCAATGTCGTGACGAGACGACATGCAATCTCAATGCGCTGAGATCGCCGTCGATACTTTTGCTGCTGGGTGGTCCAAACGGACCTAAACCGTCCCGCAGAGACAGTGAACAGGAAGAATACGTCTTGCTGATCTCAGGGACATTGCAAAGTCCCTGATCAATCCAAGAGAAGTTCTTCAAGCCAGCGACAAAGAATCCAGCCATTAGGCTGATGAAGTCGGGGCGGCTCCAAAACGGAAGGATACGCAAAGAGAAAGTGTTTCCAGCTGGTGAGGAATTTTTACTGTTTTAAAATACCACCTATAAAAAACCTAAAATTAATTTAAATTGGAGAACAGAAGAAATAAGCGGCAGAATTAAATTTGGAATGGTTTTGGACAGTGGATTGTATTTTTAAATGCTATCTTCATGGATGGAATTTATGCAAGCCTTTTAAAACGAATGGATTAAGTTTTCTTCTATTTTTTTAAATTATTCTTTGTAACCTATGGACTAAAATTCTCGTCTTTCATTACTGTGGGTGTTCTAACTCATTCAAGAATCGGACTTTTTTTAAAACTTGAAATACAAAAAAGAAACAAAGAAAATTGCAACAATGACACTGCTACTCGGAAGCTGGAGGTTTGTGTATTGGAAACGAAACACTCTTACTTTTCTCACTGATTATCCTGGCTTGGCACTCCAAGATCTCACTGCTTGTTTATAGAGAGTGATAATAAGAAAAGCATACAGATGTCCCTTTGAAGTATATCTTTAACCAGAGAAAGGTGAAAATAAAACGTTATTGTGAATCTATGCTTAATCTTGTTAAAACCTTCCAAGCTAGAGCAGCAGTGTTTGTTAGCTGGAGATAATGGCACAATTTCAACAACAGAATGAAATTTTAAGTCTGCAAAAGATATTCTCAGAAATACAGAAATTATCAAACACATATGAGAGGATAGAGAAGAAGTTGGAAGACTTAGAGCATCTAACAGCAAAATATGATGAAGAAGCTGGAGATGTTTGTCTCTGAAAATGGAAAGAGTGGAATACTGAAAGAGGAATTAAATGGGGGGGGATCTACCCCAGATGGCAAGATACAGAAGAAGAAAAAACAAATGAATTTATGGATTTAAAGAGAGAAATTTTATTAGCAATATCATTGATAACACTACAAACAATCAAAGATAAACTGATTAAGGAAACAGAAGGGCATTGAAATTACATGAGAGATTTTAGAAGCAAGGAGTTGCTAAGGAGTCCATACAAAGTTGATTAAGGAGATGATTAGAGGACTGACACCACAAATGGCAGAAGATATGAGACTGTTTTGCTACTGGAAAGATTGATAGATGGAAGAGTATAATTTAAAACTAGTTAAACTTACTGAAATTTAGTGACAATATAGTTAAATAAATAATTGATAATGATAATAATGTATACAATGTGTAGTACTATGATAAGTAATAATTGGATATGAATATTGAATGTTACCCATGAAAGGAAGATTAGAAATCCTTTTGGATTATATATAAAGGTTAATAAAAAAGAACTGAGTTAGATACAATTAAGTCTTGATTACTAGGGGGGAAATGTTATGATGCAGGATATAGTTAAATAAAAGAGGGATAATGATAACAATGTATATAGAGGTATGGGTACAACATAAGGAAACTGGATGTAAATTGTAAACAGTGATTTGGAAAGGAGGATTAAAAAATTTTGTTGTTAAATATTATGGGTGTTTAGCTAGAATAGGACATAAGGATTCAGTGTTATTGGAGGATTTTAGAAATAGTAAATGAAATGCCAGTATGTCGCTATGTATTAAATCTTGGTATATTTTATGATGAAGGACGTTTAAACAATTATAGTGAAATGAAAATGGAGGTATGATGATGGTAACATGTATAAATATCTTGAGTTAAAATACTTGAGTTAATATGAATTGTTTGTTGACTGTGGAAGAGATGCACGAAAGCCTTTTTGTAACCGATACACTTTCTACAATATGTAAAGAAGGATGTGTTGTGTTTTTTAAAATTAAAAAAATATTTAAAAAAGATCAATAAAGGTGTAATGTTTTGCAATATTTTAATGGCATCTAGGTACTTTAGATTTTAGTTTTTCCAAAAATCTAAGAATTCTTGAATTAGATTTTGATCATATCTTTTCAAGATGTTGTTACAATACAAATAAATTATGTTTCTTTTTGGCAAATTATGACACAGAAAAGAAATCTATTTCTGAAATAAGAATATAGCTAAGAGCATAGAGTAGCAAAAGAAGGGTGCCACCACCAAATACTAACCTGGTTACACTTTTATTTCATTCTTCTGTAACACACATTGCAAAGATACCATGCTTTTCCAAGCTCTAACAGTATAATAGTGTCCATGTTGTTATTATGTTAACCTGCCAATGATAAGAACTAAAAATACTTGAGTCCCAGGACATTTAATATTATAAAAAATTATTGAAATTAAAATAGACATGTATTTTTTTCCTGTCTACCAGATATATTGAGCAGTTAAGTTTGTATGCACTAAGAGCAATATGTAATGTTGACATTATGCAAATGTTCATATAAACAAATGAATATGCAGTTGCCCACTACTAAAATCTTCCTGGATAAAATTTTCATTCTAATATTTGTTCTTTTTTTTTTCCAGAAAGAGCATTTAATAAGCTGTTACTGGGAATGGAATAGTGCTGTTGTAATTCAGCGTCATGATCCAAGTAGACCCTATGCTGAGCAATATAGAATTGATTCTCAGCAATTTACTAACCTCTTAAAACTTGTTTCACCTTGGATATGTGGTGAACATACTCAGGTTCTAGCAGAAAGAACATTCCGCCTTTTGGATGAAAACATGGACCATCTGATTGAATTCAAAGCATTTGTTAGCTGCTTAGGTGGGTATTCAATTTATACTGATTTTCTACTGCAGCAAGATTTCAGGAAAGTTATGTACTGTATCTAATCAGTGCAAATGCCATTGGGTTGTTGCACAAAAGATGCATATGCCATAGACAAAAAATAAGTGACTTCTGGTTTGGCCATAGGGCTGTTTTTGCCCTCCAGAGCTTTCAGGGAAGCCTCCCGAAGGCTACAGAGGGCGAAAAACAGCCCTACGAGCAAACCGGAAGTCCTTTCCAAACTTCCCTTAGGGCCAATTTTTCGCACTCCAGAGGCTTCAAGGAAGCCTACAGAGGGCAAAAAACGGCCTCAAAAGAAGGCCGAAATTAGCTGGCCAGCGCACGTGTGTGCGCTGCAGCTGACAGGACAATGCCTTATGTGCCCTAACAAATGGCTCTGTGTGCCATCTGTGGCACACGTGCCACAGGTTTGCCATCACGGTTCTATAATAAACTTAACTGTTTTCAAATACTATCAGCACAGAATTGTAAATGATTGAATTTTTAATTGAAGTTTAAATACAGACCTTTTCCTTATTATAATTTTTCACATAAATTACAAGTTTGTTATGCTTAAAGAGAAAGGAAGTCAAGTCTCTGGTATACTTTCTTCCTCCTACAGATATTATGTACAATGGAGAAATGAATGAAAAAATTAAACTGTTGTACAGATTACATATTCCTCCTGGTAAGAATTTTCAAGCTACATTTAATATCCTTTCCTTTTGGTTTAGCTTACTTCATCTGTATATAACTGTCATTGGAGCAGATTGGAAAAAGAAAATTGTGAACTCTTTAAATCTGTTCACTTCCAATTCTGTACCTTATAGTGTTATCAGAAATTCCTCTAATACCTATTAATTAGCTAAATTGATTCTGGTTAAACAACAGTACCAATCTATTGTTATCAAATCTTTCTTGAACACCTGGATTCAAAATTCACATTCTTGCTCTTAGCCTGACCTTTAGAATTTTTGTACACTTAGCTCTTGGGAGTGATTTTGCTAAATGATCAATCTTGGCATACCCATTGTGCTCTCTCCTCTATAAAACATCTTTCTGACCAGAAAATGATTAAAAAGCAGGCTTTTTAGCAATGGATTTGCAATCCTAAATCTCATGAGCATTAAACCTTTTAATCAGGTCCCAAGATTTTATGCTTGTGGCATGGCCACACAAGACTCCTAGGGCGGCATTTAATGTGTATGCGTTTTAAAGGAAAGAACCCCACAAACTCACTTGTCTGATTAGTAGAGACATCTGACGCAACTTTCCCTGAGAGCTGTGTATCTGAATGTCGCCTGGACAGTTGAGGGGGAATTGAATCAGATTTCATATGGTTCTATGATTTAATTCAATACATTCTGCTAAATGTAACAATAGCATAACTTTGCCATTATAGCTCTCACAGAAAATGAAAGGGACAGTCAGTCACCACTAAAGAATTCTTTGTTATCAACTTCAAGGCCACTAGTAATTGGAAAATCAAACAGTAAGTAATCTAATTCCAAATACGAATTTTTTTTCTGTAATTATGATAATAAAATGAATAGTAAAATGTGTTGGCTAAGCTGGGGATAGGAATGGTGAGACCCATGTTCAGGAACTAGCCTGTAGTCAAACTTCTTGTTATGGAGGAAGATGGGAGGGAATATTGCATACTTAAGCTCATGAGCATAAGGTAGGATCTAAATTTTAACAAATTAATAAGGTTTGCTGCCATAAGATATGAAGTCATAGCAGCAATGGCTGTAATGAATTTAGATTCCAAAAGCAATTTCACTGACTTGTTTCAGAGACAATACAGTTGACATTTCTGAATAAGAAAAGTAAAAAAAACATTTGTCCAGTGTCATTCAATGTTACTTTTTTATGTTCACTTCATCATATATATCTATTACCTAGGTGATGGCATAGATTATCAGAAGCAGTTGAAACAGATGCTGAAGGATTTAGCCAAAGAAAAAGATACCAAGGGTGAAAAAGAACTACCTAAAATGAGCCAGGTACAAGATGAATTGTAATATGCATTACTTTTGATTCTAAGGAGGCAAACAAAGATTCAGTTAACTCAGCCTATAGATTTCTACTAGTAATGTGAAACAGAAGATGCCAGACCGTAGTATTAATCTATGCTAAGAGGTGAAGAGCTGCACTGCTACAATTCCCAACTTTACTCCCCCAGAATGTTGCAGCATTTCCCCTTTGCTACATCCATTTGTGCCAATCTGGGTGATTTTTCTTTCAACACTTTATCTTCAACATTCATACACTTGAGATAACAACTTAGCTAAAATGCTTTCTTATAACCCCAAGGAAAATATTAAGATATTGCTTTAATGCTATCTCCATAGTCCCTCCTTAGAATAACACGAATGATGAACACTAAAGTAGTCAAGTTGAAGTCTTTTCTTAGGCAGATGGGAAAACAAACATGGAAGATTGAACTTCCATTAAAGAAGCTTTAATACGCTACATATTTTGGAAAATAAGCCACTAAAATTGCATTATTTTGATGTCATCTCCCTTTGTAGCGAGAATTTATCCAGTTTTGTAAGACCTTGTACAGCATGTTCCATGAAGATCCTGAAGAAAATGAGTTGTATCAAGCTATTGCTACGGTGACTACATTGTTACTTCAGATTGGAGAAGTTGGCCAAAGAAGCAGCAGCTCAGGCTCCGATGATTTCAGTGAGGATTTCCAGACGGAGGCATCTACTTCAGAGCAGGATCAAGTTTTTACAGACACTTTGAAGATCTCAAAGAATGTGCCCTCACCTGCAGCAGGAGACTGGATTGTTTCTTTTGAACAAATCTTGGCTTCCCTATTAACTGAACAATCCTTGGTCAATTTCTTTGAGAAATCCTTAGAATTGAAACAAAAACTAGAGACTGCAAAGCTGACCCAGTGTAACTCCAAATCAAGTGGTGCAAGCCAGCCGTCACGAAGTGAAACTGAGCAGCCAAATGTACAGTAGCAAGCAACAGTTATGTACTTTCAAAATACATAATGTAATTTTAGGGCTTTTGGACCAACACAAATATTTAATACTCTTGGGGAGCTTTAAAGCCAAAACATAACTTAAAATGTGGTTTCGTGGTAAGGAGACCATCTGTTTTATTTTTGAATGTAATTTAAAACTCCCATCTTCACTTTGAAAAAGATGCTGAGCTATTTAAGCAATTCTACCAAAAAGTAAAAATAAAACAACTCCCTGTTGACAACTTTGGCCAACTACAGGTTTTATGAATTGTTGCCTTTTTTGCACTAATGCTTGTTTCAATGCTGGTAATTGAAACTATTAATATATTTGAATCAAAGTTTGTATGTCTTGCTTTCAATGTTCTATGTACATGAACTATGACTTTCTTTTTTCTGTGTGTGCACTTTTCAATAAAAGATTTTTGTATCTGTTGCTTTTCAGATTACTCCCATTTTAAGTGTCATGTGAATGCATTAGGCAATTTAGAAGAGAGTATGATTGGAAAAGTTTCAAATTATGATGTATGGTGGTTACCTTACTCATTTTGTTTTCTTCCAAAAAGGCCTTTAGATACCCGTCTAGCACAGGAATGCCAGGTGTACTCCAAAGGAAAACTGGAAAAAGGCCTGTTTTGGTCAAGTCAGTCATTTTCAAGGGGTAAAATTGATGACTTAAGAAGTTCAGTTTACTTCTAGAATCCCCCATTTTTAAAAAAACAAAAACAAAAATTAAATGCTTGCTTGGTACTACCACTCTATGGACTGCAAATCTGATGCACTACCTGATCAGGTAAATATTGTATAAACAAAAGGAAGCAATAAATCATCATTGGAACTTGTTTGGAAACTTACATACAATCTCTTTTTCTCTCTACCCAACGGGGGGGGGGGGGGGGAGAAAGAGATTCCTGCCAACAGCATCTTCATTGCGAAATTCTTGCAGTCTTAACTGTTGATCTGAAGGGGGGCATTATATTTATTTTCCTCCAATCTTGACATGTTCTATAATTGTCCAATACATTTATTTCATTCCAGAGCTTGCAAGGGAAATTGTTTTGCAAGAAAAACAGGAAGTGTGAAAAAGCTCTCACTTTGTTTCACTATCTGACAAGAGGTCATTATAAAATTTGGCTTCTCATATATCACATTCCAAGAAAGAAGACAATGTTGCCCTTGTTTTTCTTCATGTCATTAGAATTATCCAGAAACACTGACCTACCAGGCAATTGGAAGTCTTATTTCACTTTTGAGCAATTGTGGAATTCAATTGCTGATCAGTAACCCAGAGTAATCTGATTGCAAAATGTTTAATACCAATTTAGTATTTTTATTGTAATAAAAGCTTAGTTTTCATCTACATTAACAGTCTGTAGACCTGCAAAGGAAAAAAAGACAAACCATAAGTTATTGAGAGCTGAATATACTAGTCCTCAATTTACAACAGTTCTATTTAGTGATCGTACAAAGTTACGACACTGAAAGTGACATGACCATTTTTCACACTTATGACCTTTGTAGCAGTCCCACTAATTCATATTTATGACTGCTGTGGTGTCACAAGATCACATGATCACCTTTTGCAACCTTTTGATAAGCAAAATCAAAGGGGAAGCCAGATTCATTTAACTATGGTATTGACTTTAACAACAGTGGCAAGAAATGTCATAAAATGGGGCAAAGCTCCCTTAGTTGGGCTCAATTGTTGTAAATTGAAAGTTACCTGTACTAATATAATATACTGTGTTTCCCTGAAAATAAGACAGGGTCTTATTTTCTTTTGAACTGCCCTCCAAAATAAATACTTGGCCTTATTTTCAGGGAGGTTTTATGTTTGAGGTGCAGGAGGCGGTGAACATCGTCACTTCATGGCTGCTGCTGTGTTGCAATATTTTCAGGAGAAGGCTTATTGTAGCGCATGCGCTCAAAAGTCCGATTGGGCTTATTATCGGGGGAGGTCTTATTTTCGGGGAAACAGGGTAACGTGCAATTATATATGTAACTTGTTTTTCTTGAAAATGGTGCAATTACTTCTAAGCACTGGTACAATCACATTTAAAGAAATATGGATCTCTTTTAATATAGAATACAATTTACCTTTGAAGGTGGTGACTGGCACATAAGTAACCAGTGTATACAACTTATTGGGTGAATCTTCATCTTCATTGCGCTTTCGGGATAAGCGTACTCTGATACGATAAGGAACATTCCTGTAAAATATTTGCAACGTTTAGAAGCATGTTTTTTCTTTCTTTTATGCTAGTACTTTGCTCTCTAAAAGGTAGGCACGTTATGTATAATAGCAGTATTTTTTTTACTTTTATTTTTAAGTAAAAAACTCCAACGTAAAAATTTAGCTTTATTTCTAAATAAAGCTGCTGGGTTTATTTAAAGTAATGTTAATTAAAGCAGTCCTGGCTTAATTACAATTTAAACTGGTAACTCCACTAAGCACTGTTGCTAAGCAGAAAATCAGCTAGTAATGGTAGGGTTACACCACTTCCTGTTTGGTCATTATGCGAGACATCACGATTGTAATTCTTACAATAAACATATTATAAACTGTAATTGTAATATCCGCATAACTGTTAGTAGAAAGCCTGACGTGAAGCATACAAACGGCACTCACATGACCACAGACTGATCAATCAATCAGAAGAGAGCTGGAAGAGACCTTGGAGGTCGTCTAGTCCAACTCCCTGCTCAAATAGGAAAACAAGTGGCTATCCAGTCTCTTCTTAGAAACCTCCAGTGATGAAGCACGTACAACTTCTGAAGGCAAGCTGTTCCACTGGTTAATTATTCTATTAGGAAGTTTCTCCTTAATTCCAGGTTGCTGCTCTCCTTGACTAGTTTCCATCCATTGTTTCTTGTCTTGCCTTCTGCTGCTTTGGAAAATAAATTGACTCCTCTTGTTTGTGGCAACCCCTCAAATACTGAAACATTGCTATCGTGTCACCCCTAGTCCTTCTTTCTCTAGACTGGCCACACCCAATTCCTGCAGCCGTTCATGTTTTTATCTTGAGGCTTTTAATCAACTTTGCATTGTTTCCAAAATCACAACATATTTTTTGTAGCAAAATGTGAGCAAAATGGGATGCAGTATTCCAAGTGTGATCTTACTAAGGATTTATAAAGCAGTATTAATACTTCACATGCTTTTGATTTTATGCCTCTGTTTAGACAACCAAGGATCGTAGTAGCGTTTTTGGCTGCTGCGGCACACTACTAAATCATGTTTAAGTGATCATCCACTAGGACTCCAAGGTCCCTCTCACAGTTACTGTTTTTGAGTCAGATTTCACCTAACCTGTGCTTACACCTTGGGTCTTTCCTGCCTAAGTGTATAATGTTGTTTTTCTCCACATTACATTTCATGTTGCTGGATAAGGCTCATTGTTCAAGTCTTTTTGGATCCTGAGCTTGTCTTCTGGAGTGTTGGCTATTCCTGCCAGCTTAGTGTTATCTGAAAATTTGATGAGTTCCCCTTTGTCATCTAAGTCATTTATGAAGATATTGAAAAGTACTGGGCCTAAAACGGAACCTTGTGGTACCCCACAAGGTTCCTTCCCTCCATATAGATGTAGGACTATTCATTGAGTAGCTTGTCAGCCTGTTACAAATCCATCTGGTAGTAATTCTGTGATGCAAGTAAATGTAAGGATTGATCACAAAGCTGGAGTTTGTGTTTTAGATTATTGTAATTTCCAGCAGTCATTAAAAAAGACAGTATGCAAGGACCACCTGTGACTTATATTCTTCAAGAGAATGACCTCAATCACTTGGATTTATAACTGCATCTGATTATTAGAACAGATAGGCCTTGAGTTATGACCCATAATTGACCCCAAAATTTGTGTTGCTAAGTGAAACATTTATAAAGTGACTGCCCCATTTTACCACTTTTCTTTCTACAGTTAAGTGAATCATTGCGTTGGTTAAGTTACTAACATGGTTGTTAAGTGAATCTGGATTCCCCATTGACTTTGCTTGCCAGAAAGTCGCAAAAGCAGACCACATGATTCCAGGACATTGCAACTGTCATAAATGTGAGTCAGTTGTCAAGCATCTGAATTTTGATCATGTGACCATGGGGAGGCTTGCAATGGTTGTAAGTGTGAAAAAAAGTCATGTCACTTTTTTCAGTGCCGCTTTAACTGAACAATCATTAAATGAAATGTTGCAACTAGAGGACTAGCTGTACATTAAGAAGCACCAGTCATTCTCAATCTACCCTACTCCATAGGGTTATGGAGAAAAAATGATAAATAAAAGTATTATATTAGGAAGAGCCTTGCATTTGTGTGAAAGGATGAAAAAACCAACAAATAACATAGTATAGTTTCTTTTTTACCCTTCAATCATGTGCAATATTCAGAGTCTCTATGGATAAGTCCTTTTTCTTGGTAAGGTTTTTTCAGAAGTGGTTGGCCATGGCTTTCTTCCTTACCAGTTCTAAAAAAATTTCACCAGCCAGTTTAGTAGTTGAATGCCTCTCATCATACCCAGTCTTACTTGTGCAAACATTGAGTATTCCTTTGCACTGAGCAAAGAACAGGAGAGCACCTTGATCAAGGAAAACAATCTGATGATACCTTATTCCTTTTGTCCAGACAGCCTTGTTCAAACGGGTATCAATGCGTACATCAGGAGTACCCATTTCCTTCATGGCAAATTTTCGAATCTCCTTAAGAGCACGAGGAGCCCGTTTCTTGAAGCCCCTAAGAGTACAAAAATAAATAAAGACTGTGCCATCGAGTCAGAGGTTCTGCTTTTATATTTTCACATCAGCTTTAAATAATATAAAAGGTATGCACATTCAAAGGAACATTTCATACATATCTTTTCACACAGCTATATGTGCGAATCTACATTCAATATTTTCATTGTGAATGCACACAGCTGCCTTCACACACACAAAGCAGAAGCAGACTTTGAAGCAATTATACATGCTAAGACACAGCTGCTTTAAAGCTGTAAAGGGTGATTCATTCTTTCTAACACATCCAGTCAGTTTTTGAAAATGCTTGTACAGCCTGAATATAATGGATATAAATCTATAAATCTCTATTTTTTTAAAAAAAAACTATTACATTCACTATTACATACTTTTGGTATATTCAAATATTTATTACAAAGACCAGTAAATTAAAAATGAGTATCTAATTAAAAGTTCTAGAAAAAAATAGTAAGAAATAACAAATAAAATCTATGCTGAAATCATAATTTGACAGCCTATCTATTAGTTGCATGTAAACAAGAGGACAGACTAAGCTATAATGTAATATTAGTCATATTGTGAAGGCCTATAGTTATCAGGTACTAGAACATAACATAATATCAAAAGATTTAGTGCATTAATTGTATACAATGGTTATAATGGATTGTTCATCAGGTTCCGGCAAATCTTTAATGCAAGTGCGCAGAATCTTGTCACCTTCATTGTGACGACGATACTTTTGTTATGTTTTAGAAACAATTTGCAGCAGCAAAATTCAGAAACTTTAGTGTTCTAAAAAGGTATTTTGCCCTAAACAGGGCAAAAAAGGGCAAATTCAGGAAGCTCTAGAGGGCTCTCAAACTACAAGCTTGGTAGCAGCACTTTGACAATAGTGATGTCATATCTGATAAAAAATATTACAGCTGGCGGGCCAATATTTTCATTTCAGGCTTTTCTATAAATTGGAGAGATTATGGCAATACTAAATACCACCTTTCAGGGCTTTTACTGAGCCAGTCCATAATACCCCAGAAATTTAACTGGCCCTGTGGGACTAAGTGCTTCTAATATCTGTGCCATTCTACATTCTTATTTCTCTTCAAATAAATCCAATAAGTACATCTTATGAACCAACCTTAGCAATCACTGATCTATTTCTGAATTTAAAATATTAAAGCTATTTCAAAAGGGAATTAACAAAATGCTGAAAAAGAACGTTGGTCTTACCTGAACGTTTTTTTCGGGAGAGTGGAGGGAGGGGTCACTGAAGGGTTATTACAGCCTGATTGGTCCATTTGACTGAGAGAAAACTTCTTAGCCTTCGGCTTCTCCCGTTGGCTCCCAGTTTCCGCGATGTCAGGTCAGCGTCTGCATGATGTAAGAAGACAAGGGAAAGCCGCCCCGGGCCACCCGATCCTACCCCTCCCAGACCCTGTCTATCTAACTAGGGTGGGAGAGTGACCCCTCCCTCCACTCTCCCGAAAAAAACGTTCAGGTAAGACCAACGTTCTTTTTCCAGTAGAGTGGAGGGAGGGGTCACTGAAGGGACATACCCACGCTACGTCCCAGGGAGGGGAGACTGGGTCTCAGGGGGAGGATCGGCCACCACCCGCTGGAGAACCCTCCGCCCAAAGGATGCCTCAGCCGAGGCATAAGCGTCCAGGCGGTAGTGTCTTATGAAAGGAGTAGGGGAGGCCCAGGTGGCCGCGCGACAGATGTCCTCGAAGGGCGCCCTTGTGGCCCAGGCCGCTGAGGAGGCCGCACTACGAGTAGAGTGAGCCGTAATCCCCGACGGGGGAGATTTGCCTGAGGCTCCATAGGCCTCAACGATGGCCAACCTGATCCACCTCCCAATAGTTGAGGACGAGACCTTATTGCCTAGGGAACCTGGGTGAAACGAGACAAACAACGCCTCGGTCTTACGAATGCCTTCCGTCCGTTTCAGATAAATACGGAGGGCCCTGCGTACATCCAACCGATGCCACGCCTGTTCTCTCTCCCTTGTTGGATTGGGGCAAAAATTTGGTAGGACAATTTCCTGGGCCCTATGAAAAATAGTATTGACCTTCGGTATGAACGAAGGATCTAAACGCAATACCACCCTGTCCTGGTGAATCATGCAAAGGTCGCTTCTAACAGAAAGGGCCCCCAGCTCAGAGATACGCCTGGCCGATGTAATGGCCACTAAAAATACTACCTTCAGTGATAGGAGGCGCATGTGGACCGACCTGAGCGGTTCAAAGGGAGACCCCGTCAGTGCCTTCAGGACGATGGTAAGGTCCCATGTAGGGAACCTATGGACCGGAGGCGGACGGATGTTGGCCGCCCCTTTAAGGAACCTCTTCACCAACGGAGAGCGAGAGAGGGTAGAGGGACCCTCCCCTCCCAATATAGTGGATAGGGCCGCTACCTGTCGCCTGAGGGTATTATGGGACAACCCATCCTCTAATCCTTTTTGAAGAAATTCTAGAACGTCTGGAACCGTGGCCCTGGCTGGATCCACCCCCCTGGGGCTACACCACTTCGCGAAGGCCGACCAGGTGGCGTTATAGATCCTCACTGTGGACGGTTTCCTAGCTGCCTCTAAGGTGGCTATGACCCCCGATGACAGCTTCCTCCGTTTCAGCAATCCCCTCTCAAGAGCCACGCGGTCAGATGCAGCCACTGCGGCTCTGGGTGAACTAAGACCCCCTGATACAAGACTACCTCTTCCGGTGGAATTCTCCAGGGATCTACGACCGAGAGCTGGACCAGGTCCGCAAACCATGGTCTCCTCGGCCAATATGGGGCTAACAGAATGACGGAAGCCCTCTCTGTGACTACCTTCCGAATGGTTCTGGGAATGAGGGGAAGGGGAGGGAAGGCGTAGAGGAGACCCGGAGGCCACCGGGTCCTGAGAGCATCCGCTCCTTCTGCAGCTGGGGTCTGGAATCTGGTGAAAAATCTCGGCAGCTGCGTGTTGCTGGGGGAGGCAAACAGGTCCACAAGGGGGTTGCCGAACCTGAGGCAGATCTTTCGAAACAACTCTGGATCTAGCTGCCACTCGCCGTTGTCCAGAGTCGCCCGGCTCAACCAGTCTGCCTGGTGATTGGACGTCCCCGCAATATGTTCTGCCATAATGGAGGCCAAGTGTCTCTCCGCCCATAGGCCTAATGTCTGTGCCTCCCGCCAGAGGGCTCGGGAGTGAGTCCCGCCTTGCCGATTTACATGAGCTTTCGTCGCTACATTGTCCGTAAGTAGTAGGACATGTCGCCCCTGTAGCTGGCGGTTGAAAGTCCGGAGGGCCAGTCTCGCGGCCTTGAGTTCGAGCCAATTTATATTGTGTCTGAGGTCCGAGGCAGTCCAACGTCCCTGGGCCATGTTGGACCCCATCACGGCCCCCCAGCCGTAAAGGCTCGCGTCCGTCGTGACTTGTACTCTCTCCGGCTCCCAAATAGAGGCCCCCTGTCGCAATGCTGGGGACATCCACCACTTGAGCGAGCGTCTCACTTCCGACGTTAAGCGAAGCGGTCGTAGAGAGTTGCTCAACATTCTCCTTTGGGCTGGTATTAAGGCCCACTGAAGGGGACGCAGATGCAGGCGGGCCCAGGGAACTATCCCTATGCAGGATACCATCTTCCCCAGGAGTCGTGATAATGTCAGGGTGGAAACGGACCTTTTTGTCCTGATTGACCTGATCAACTGCGTCAGACTGTCTAAGCGGTCTGGGGACAGGCGGACCCACCCCGACTGGGAATCTATCACTGTCCCTAGGTGCAGAATCTGTCTGGATGGGGATAGATGGCTCTTGGGGAAATTCACTGAGAAGCCTAGTGTCTGGAGCCATTGGATGGTCAGCTGGAGGTCTGCCCTGGCCCTGGGAAGAGACCCTGCCTGCACCAAGACGTCGTCCAGGTAACACTGGAGCCTGACTGGGATGGATCTCAGGTAAGCGGCCAGTGCCGCCAGGACTTTGGTGAACGTCCGAGGGGCCGAGGCCAGGCCGAATGGCAGGGCCCGGTACTGATAGTGTCTGCCTTTGTGGGAAAATCTCAGAAATTGACGGTGAGACCGAAGGATGGGGATGTGTAGGTAGGCCTCCGTCAGGTCTACCGAGGCCATGTAATCCCCCTTTCGAATGCCCTGCAAGATTGATTTTAGGGAGGCCATCTTGAAGCGCCTGTAAACTAGATACTGATTCAGGCGTTTCAGGTCGAGAATAGCCCTCCAACCCCCCGAGACCTTCGGGACTACAAATAGATTTGAATAGTAGCCCCGCCCCCTCTCCGTTTCCGGAACGACCTCCACCGCTCTGATTTCCAGAAGGTGTGAAACGGCGAGGTCCATGAGATGACGGCGTTCCGGATCCCGGGATGGGGAGAAAACTTTGAAGCGCCTCGGGGGATAGGAGAGGAACTCTAACCTTAGGCCGTGGCGAATGGTCGCCCGGACCCAACCGTCTGTTGTAATCTGGTCCCACTTGTCCGCATATAATGCCAGGCGGCTGCCTATGGGATGACTCGGATTTGAGTCATTTCCCTCTGCGGAAGGGGCGGCCGCCCCCCCCGCGAAAGGGCCGCTTGGACTGAGACTGGTATCTGGAGCGGTCTTGGAAGCCTTGTCTATTGAATGGCCTATCCTGCCTGTACTGTTGGAAACGGGACTCCTGGTCCCTGTCATAGTTTCTGAAAGGAGGCCTGCGATATGGGTGACTGCGTGTCTCGGATTTCTTAGTGGAAGTAGGCATTACCTTTTTCTTTTCCTTATTCTCCACTAGAATTGGGTCTAGGGCAGACCCAAACAAATTTGGACCCGTGAAGGGGGCAGCTATCAAATCCCATTTGGCTTTATTATCGATCTGCCAATTTCTAAGCCAAAGGAGCCGGCGTGAGGCCACAGAGGTGGCCAAGGCGCTGGAGCCAAAACGCATGGCATCCAAGGTCGCGTCGGCCGAATACTGGCAGGCCGCCATAATTTTGGTCAGATCTTGATGGATTCGATCATCCTGGATCGGGATACGATCCTGGAGTTGGCGGAGCCACATCACTGTTGTGCGATTAAAATACGAGGCGGCAGCCGCCGCTCGCATTGCCCAAGCGGAAGCCTTATAATTTTTCCGCAGGGTAAGCTCCGCCCTCTTATCCTCCGGCTTAAGTTTGTCCGCAGCATCCCCGGAGACCACCGGGGAGGATGAGACCAGGGCAGCTATGGGTTGGTCTATAGCCGGAAGTTGAATTGCCTGTAAAAAGGCCTTCTCCATATTATAAGCCCGCCTATCATTGCTGCCAGGAGGGGAAAAATTCGAAGGTCGGGCCCACTGACTGGTGGCCACCTCCAAGAACAGAGGAGGAGCAGGGATCTCCTCCTTGTTGGTGGCCGTGTTTGAGAACATCACCATGTCTGGATCCCTGGGCGGGGGCACTGTGGGGTCCCCTGTGCCCACCTTGGTGGTTCTCCTAGCCTTCTTCAGTAGGGGTTTAAACATGGCCTGAATGAATAAGTTAGAAGAGGTGGGCTGATCAGTGGCCGCATCCTCTTCCTCAGAGAAACCCCAGTCGTCTTGACGACCGGCCTCCCCCCTAGAAGAGACCTCGCTCATGAGGGAGGGGGAAGAATTCCTAGACCTGGCCCTGCTGAACGGAGTAATCCTATTATGCCGGGAAGGTCTGTCTCTTTGAGCTATTCCCCTAGAAATGGCTGCAGAAATTAATCTTTTTAGATTTTCAGGGAGGTGTTCTAGATCCTCCTCGTCATAATCAGAATCATAGTCATGAGGAATTGAATCCCTGTGGGATCTCCTACCACGGGAGGGGCCTGCAGAGGGGCCCTCTAAAGGATCATTTCTATCCAAGCCCCCTGTCCCAGGGGAAGTTGGGGGAGGGGGAGAAGCCCCCCGTTTTTCACTCCTAACAGATCTGGATGAAGAGGAAGAGGGAGAGGAAGGGCTGAACCCCCTGTTGACAGAAGGGGAATGACTATGAGCCTCAGGTCTGGGAGATCTAGATCTAGGTCTGGGATCCCTGACCTTCTTCTTTTCTGCCCTCTCAATCGCTTTCTCGATTGCCCTGGAACGCCTAAGCTCATCCCTTTGTAGGGTTCTGGAGGGGCGATCCTCCGCAGAAGGCCTAGAAACACGAGGCCTGGCTGGGGCAGTGGGGCCTGACTTATCTTCCTGGGCCTGGGGAGTTGCGGTTTGAACTGCCTCAGATCTCGCTGCCATCGCCCCACTCACGTGCTCCGATGATTATAGAAGAAGAAGCAGTCGCAGTTAGAAGCCTCTTGCTGGGAGAAACTCTCAACTTGAGCTTTGAATAATGACGGAGGCTCGGTAGAGGGTGGAAGGGCTAGGCCCAACACGTGTTCAAAATGGCCGCCGCTGAGGCTTGCTGGTCTTCTTCTCGAGCGGCCGTTTAAAATGGCGCCCGAGCTTGCCGCTTGCCTCCCCCGCACTTTGTAGGGCTCGCCGTTTAAAAAGGCAAGTGATCTCGGCCCTTTAGCTACTTCCGCCGGTCTTCACGCCCGGCAATAGCCGCTGGCGCTCCGGTCTCGTTCCCGCGCCGCCGCCGAGGGCACCGCCGACTCGGTAGAGACGGCGCGGTCTCGTTTAATGACTGCCGGTCTTCACGCGCGGCAAAGGGCCGCCGGCGCTGCGGCTTCAAGGCAAGGAATCGTCTCGGGGGAGGATAAATGAGCTGCAAGCCCCCCGGCACGCCCGAGTCACCAGGAATCAGTCGGGGGGGAAAAGAGCCCGCAGGGAGTAAGGTGGGAAGAGCTTTGCTCCGCGCTGCTTTCCCTGCCTATTTAGGACTGCGATAGCTTGTCCTATTGGGCCAGCTCTATTTTACGAAGCAATTTGTTTGATTTAGAGTGTCCAATTGAACCAATTAATTTTTTTAAATTTAGTACTCACAATCACTGGGAACCAAATTTGAGTCTTTTGGACCTTGTTGACTGAGAGGAAACTGGGAGCCAACGGGAGAAGCCGAAGGCTAAGAAGTTTTCTCTCAGTCAAATGGACCAATCAGGCTGTAATAACCCTTCAGTGACCCCTCCCTCCACTCTACTGGAAAATTAAAACAGTCTGATCAAAATTAAAACAGAGGAAAAACCACTCACACGCCATGGATCCTTTTGTGAATATTTATAGTATATTCTCGAGTAACCACCTCATTGATGGCTGATCGGCCTTTCTTCTTTTCACCACCTTTCTTTGCAGGGGCCATCTGTTTACAACATGCAACAAAAATAGAATATTGTACAGACTTTTGTAGAATAGCATAACATCAAGTTTCACACAATGCGCGCACACGCACACACAGCAATCATATGTCATCTACAAAATCTGATCCCAAATTTTGGGAGAACTCAAAAGCAGTTTGGGGCAATATTCCTTTTGAACAAGTGTACAGGCAATGTTAGTTTTTTGTCCAATATACTTTCATTTACACCAATTACACAATTATTTCATTAGAATATGAAGTATCTAACTACTACTACATTCGTGTCGGAAGTACCTTTTTCCAAGGCACTTCCAGGTTGAAAGGATTAGCCGATGAGATCACCATTGCCCAGGGGATGCCCAAGGAAGTGGTACCATACTTATTTATCTACTTGCATTCCCACGATTTTGAAATGCTAGATGGGCAGGAGCTGGGACAAATTGACGGGAGCTCATCCAATAACAATTTGAAAGACAGCTATGGGACTAAAAATAGTGGCAAAATAAGTTTAGAGACCTTAACAATGTCCATCACAGAATCTCTGTCATAGCACTGCATTCAGTCCCTTCAAATCTTGGGGTACTGAGTATTGTTCTATCAATAACTGTTGCAACTAAGATACAACTGATAATTGGTATATCCTATGGACCCAAATACTGCCTAAGAAATCCTATCTCAGCAAAACTCTAGAATAGCATTCAATGGTGCAGTTCTCTACAGCTACAGTATGTCGAGGTATTACTTAGGGGGGAAGCATTACAACTTAGAATTTAGCTACAAAGCACATCCTGGGCTTTTTACACAGCAGCTAAAGGAGAGCACAAATGGCTGATGCACTGGAGAAACAGTCCATCATGGAAGTGATTCCCAACAAGTGAGTCTACGTCTACGGACAAGAATACACTGATCCACGATTCATATTTGGGCGATGAGTTAAAACTTTTTGAATGCAATTTTATTCATTAGTACTAAAGATGAGAATCATATTTTTGCCCATGTCAAAGCATTAGGTGGGCAAAAAGATGATGTGGCTTACAGCCTGGGATTTTTGACACTTTCTATATATCTTCCTAGGGACTTCTTTAGAATAATACACATATATTATAGAGCAATATCTGCCTCCCAGCCTGTTTTATATTAGCCATTCCTGTTGCTTCCAATCATCTCTATTTTCACACATTCAAGCGAAACGGCCCTGCGTGAAGGCCGGCATTGCGAGAGAGAGAAAAACATTTCGGGCACTTATGGGGAATCTTTCAACGTCAGCGCGAAAACATGCAGCCCTCCGTGAGCGATATCATTCCAACAGCCAGGATGGCTCGGAACTCCGGCCCTAAAAAGGTCCACCGCTACGGATGGAGTCGGATAACAACCAAAACCCACATTACGGCTACTCACCCTGCTTAGGACAAGCTCGGAAAGGAAGAGCCACAGGAATTATGGGAGGAAATCACAGAAACCGGAAGTATCATAGAGATCGAAAAAGAGCAACGAAAAGAATAGCTAGCTTCCGGGTTAAAAGGCGGATGTTGAGGGGTGGATTGTTTGTTTGGACGGGCGACCTGCAGTTTTATCCATTTTTTTGTTTTCCGCGGTTAAGTGGAAATTATAAATGTTCATAAGAGGCAGTGAAAAGAAGAAAGGATACATTAGTCCTGGAGATACGGTAGCAATTGGGTTTTTGCTAAGGCAAGAGACTCGATTGGCTTTTAAATATTCTTAAAACAGAATAAAAAGTTGTAAACTGTATCCTTCTCCCATTGAAAAATTCTCGATTGAGGTTGGGTGAGAAAAAGAGGAACGAAGAGGACCCAAGCCAATTGTATATCATGTAAAACCGCCTTTTTATTCTCTACTCTCACACGTTGCTTCTCAATCTTCAACTGTTTGTTCTGATTTCCCATTTTGGGAATTAAAAAAATGGCTTAGTGTGGGATTTTGCAGTCTTTTGCAATTAGAAGGAAAGATCCTGCCTGAGAAGAAATCAAATTTAAATAAGAGATAAGCCAGTCTGGGAATTCCCAGATATTCGGGACTTTTAATTACCATAGACCAGCCAGCATGACTAATGAAGTGCTGAGAAAAATGTAATACTGTATTAATTCTGCAGACCACCATGTATTCTTTTGCCTGGTAACATTTGACATCTGCACGTCAAATGATAGCTTGTTAAACAGGAATATAATCTCATTTTATTTTTTTCTTGGGCATCCACAGGAGGAAGAACATCTACAAATAACAATTTAAATACAATGGATGTGCAACTTGTTGATTTAAAATCCTTTCTATTTGGAATCACTTTGTAGCTGCCAGTATTTCAGAATAATAGCAGTATGATTATTTCAGCATTCCTGACATAGCATAGTGTATATTAAAAATATTTTATACCCAATACATATACTGTGTGTCAAAAAGACTAATTATATGTGTTTACTTTATTGTGTGTTTACAGTAGAGATGAAAAAACTTTACATTCCAATACTGAGTACGATTTCAAGAATCATATTCCAATGTTGATGGAGGAAAGTAAAGCAGATAGAATACATGAAATAAAACCAGTGGTGCAATTCAGCTGGTTCTATCTGGTTTGGGCAAACTGGTAGCGGTGGCAAAGAGAGGCTCCACCCACCCGTCCAGACATCATCATGTCCTGTTTTTGACGCTCTGCGCATGCGCAGAAGGTCCTGCACGCATGCTTGTTAGGTACTGGTGCGATTAAGCACTAGCAATGAACCCCAGGTCGAGGTTATAACAGAGCAACCCTGTAAAGTATACGCAGCGTGCGATAGATAAAGCAACCACACTGAATAATGGATAGTAAAGTAACAAAATAAATCTTTACTTTTTGAAGAATATAGCAAAATCCATAAACACAGCCAAAAAGTCATACACAGAAAAAACAGTCCAATACTACCAAGATAACTTGGATACAAGTAGCAAATAACTTACACACAGTAAGTAGTAGCAACAGTAGTAACAGTTAGGCAGCAGTTATCATACAGCAATCAAGAGAGAGAGAGAGAGAGAGAGAGCAACAACATCAGCTGCAATTTAAAGGCTGTAATCTACTAATTAGCAGAGCTCCTCTCTTAAAGATACATAACATGCCTTGTGCAATATATTGTCTACCCAACTTGTTGGTTACACCCTAACAATGCTCACATTTGCAAACCGGTAGCGAAGGTAAGTTGATTTCACCCCTGAATAAAACCAACATCCTAAATAAGGAGCAGTATCCATTACAAATACCTCCCCTGTATGCTTTTTTAGAAGTAAACAGATTTGTACTTCCATGTGCCTTTTCCTTGCATAGCACCTTGAAGTAGACAAGATTATTCTGTAATTGCCCAGAGCTGCTGTAATAGTGAGATGGGTGGCATACACATTTAATAAAGTATCAGTTTCTTCTTTGCAAACCTACTCTGAAGTGAGTTTCAAAAGTTTTAATGTGGCTTGTTTTCAGATAAGCATGTATAAGCCTGCTTCCCCTCCCCACCTTAAGTGCAGCTGAAGGAGCAGAGATGCTATCCAGAGATGCTACAGAGATGCCATCCTGTAGCCACACATAACTGCCTGCACAGTTATACTCTGCACCAGCTGAATCTTCCTGATGCTCTTTAAGGGCAGTATAGAATGTGTTACAGCAGGGTTCTCAACCCCCTTTAAATCCCTTTTGTGGCCATGGACCATGGCCGCAGACCCCCAAAACTTATATCATGGTTTAAATAATAAAATTTCTTCAAAGCTTTGCGGCCATGATGACATCATGCCCTCCCCCCCAGGTGTCCGCAGACCACAGATTGAGAACCACTGTGTTACAGCAGTCTACTCTGATTTGTTACATAGGAATAAGATAAAGCCAGATGATAAACTGGGTTTCATGTGAACATGAAGAGAAGTAGTTCAGCCAGGGGGAAAAACAGAGTTTCAAAATAATTTTATTGATTACAGATTATTGGACCTAAGATTCTTTTTCAAATATTTTTTATTAAGAATTATACATGAAGAGAGTAAAAGTCAATACAAACTACAAAAAATACAAACAGAAAAATATAAAAACGAGGTGGTGTATTTTTAAAAAAAGGAGAAAGGAAAAGAGAAAGAAAAAAGAAAAAACTTCATCCCAGCAGGTAAAAATAATTTTAATAATTTACCACTATCTCTGAATAAAACATAATCTCTCTTCTCCCCATGTCTCATCTCTTAGATAAGGAAAATAAGATCCAAATGGTACATAAATCTATCTTTGTCAGCAAAAGTCCAATAAGGGCAACCATTTTAAACGTGTTTGAATAAGTTTATGCATCTTTTCTAATTTTTAGAATTATTCTTTATAACTTTCTTTTTAAAGTTTCAGTGTGCTGCTCATCTGTGTTTCAAAGCAAAAATCCTTCAAAACTTACACATTTCTTTTATATCAATAAGTAAAATTATTCTTCGTCACTTAAAAAAAAATCCTTCCAAATCTTAGCAGAGCTCTATTCAGAATAAAAAAAAAACCAGATCAGATTCCTGGTTTAATGGCTGTTCATCTCCTTTGAAGAATGATTCATCTATCTCATCCATTTGTATTACATTTAAATAATCTTCATATTAATTTCATAGACATCCATTGCAACTCACAGTTGTTTTACAACTTCATTAGAATAAACTCTGTCAATTTTTTAATCATTTGATCCATTCTATTAACTAAAATGCCCTAATTTCAATTCTTTATCCTCTGGTTCTAGTGTGTCCAGCCTTCAAGGTCTCCTTATCATTAAAAAAAATTAAAGCAATCTATTTTCCATTGAGAAAATATATTCTAAATAATTCAGAATTATAATTCCAACTCCCTCTAGCCCCTTAATCCATTACCAACTTTCAAAATCTATCTCCAAAGTTCTTTTTTGCTCCAAATATAATATAGTTCTAAAACTTTTAAAATCAAATTTACACCATAGTTTTTTAAGGAGGTGGAAACTCAAACAATGAATACAATAAAACCTTGCCAGTCTGAAGAGTCTTCATATGCAATCCCCCCAATCAAAAACATGATTAAGTTATAAGGCTTGATATAATTTAATATCCATGAAGGCTGCTTTGAGTATGAGCTTAATCCCGATTATAAGCCATATTACCTATAGGCATTTTAAAATAGCAGTATCCAGTCTGCTCATATCCAGAACCACATGGATAATCTCAGTTACATTTCCTTTGTTCTGGAGAAATTATGCCAGTTAGGATCCAGCGGCACCTTGGAAAAGCTATCTTGCTAACCAACAAAAGCCAGCAAGGTGTCAGCTCACCATGGTATGTACAGGAACTCTCCAGTAACTAATCTTAAAGGGCAAGGTTTGCTGTAATGCTACATTTTGAGAAACTTGGCTATTTTCAAGGTATACCATTTGTAGCAACAAGCTATTTTGCATCCATAGCAACATCGTGAGAATAGATAAAGTTTTGATCATGACCTTAAGCATTAAATAGAAAAAATAATATAATTTGATTAAACCTACAAGTAGTCTTCACTTAACAATGGTAATTGCAATCAGAATTTCTGTTGCTAAGCGCTACAATCATAAAGCATGATGTTACCTGACCACATTGCTTAGTGAGAGCAATCCTGGCAGTCCCTATTGCCAACCAAAAATCATGAATCATTAAGCAAGAACTTCAAGTAATTATGATTTGCAAATTCCTGCAGGCTTCCTCTAAGCCAGGGGTGTCCAAACTTGGGAACTTTAAGGCATGTGGACTTCAACTCCCAGAATTCCCCAGCCAGCCTGGCTGGCTGGGGAATTCTGGGAGTTGAAGTCCACAAGTCTTAAAGTTCCCAAGTTTGGACACCCCTGCTCTAAGCAAAGTCAATGGGGAAGCTGGCTGGAAGTTGCAAGTCCTGAGTGGTCTGAGAATGGATGAGTATTCCAAAGTGAATCAGGAAATTCTCTGGCACCGCACGAGTGCATGCAGGCTTAGGAGGAAGTGCTGCAGTGCTGCAAAAGTGCATGAGTCTGGAGTGCATGGGTCTGGAGAGGGCATATTGTAGCACAAAGTGTGAGATCCCTGGAGAAATACTGGCAGGACCACCTTCCAACTTTCTCTGCTGGCTTCCCCAATCACTTTTCTTGTGAGAAGCCAGTAAGAAAAGTTGTATCACGTGACTGGTGAATGCTGCAACTATCATAAGTGCAAGCCAAGTGCTCAGATCACAATCACATGACCGTAGGGGGGGCTGGAACTTTGAAGACTATTCAGGCTATCACTCATTCAGTGGCACTGCAACTTTGAATGGTCGCTGAACAAGTTGTTGTTAACGAAAACAACCTGTATTATCCTATTGGCCTCTAAATATCAGACATTTAAATAGCATTGAATATGTATAACTGAGTTATCTGTAAACAATAGAAGTGTAGGATAATTATCCTGATTATATGGGGGAAAAGCTACAGAGGAATATTTCCTATATGCCTTAGTAAGTTAATACTTGGTAAATGAGCCCCTGCATTTCCTACATACTGTACATGTTGTACTACACACTGAATAGTTAACTTAATTAACCTTGCTGAATACAATACTTTGAATGCTGCTACTTGTCTCAAGGGAAAAGACTGAGAAAAGGAATACAAAGGATGGAAGCCATAGGCAATGGCTAAGTTACAACAAATCACAGGCTGGTTTGGCAGTCTTATGTTTCTGATCAGAGCATATGTCTTATCAAGAGCATACTGTCGACACGTGTATTAAACCTATAACTCTGAAACTGTCTTGCTATATCTAAATTCTCACCCACAAAAAAGTTTAAAAATGAGAATTCTAAAAAGAGTTCATCACTTAGATGATAAAGTAATAAATTGGAATATAAAATAGGTTTATTAAAATATATACTACTATTTCTGGTAGCTTTTAATAGACTTTTGCCGATTAGAACTGAAAAAATGGCTTTTATAATTTGATTATTACTAAGGGATGAGATACGGAAAGAAGACCTGAAGTTACCGTATTTTTCGGAGTATAAGATGCACTGGAGTATAAGATGCACCAAGGTTTTGAAGAGGCAATTTTTTTTTAAAGTAGGTAGGTAGATAGAGGGATAGAGGGAGAGAAAGAGAGAGAAATACAGTAGGTAGAGAGGGAGAGAGAGAGTAGGTAGGTAGGTAGATAGAGAGAGAGAGAAATACAGTAGGGAGGAAGGGAGAGGGTAGGTAGGGAGAGAGGGTAGATAGGTAGGTAGGTAGAGGGATAGAGAGAGAGTAATAGAAAGAGAGAGAAAAATACAGTAGATAGGTAGACGGATAGAGAGAGAGAAATAGAGAGGGAAAGAAATACAGTAGATAGGTAGGGGGGGAGAGAGAGAGTAGGTAGGTTGGTAGGTAGAGGGAGAGAGAGAGAGAAATAGAGGGAGAGAAATACATTAGATAGGTAGGGAGAGAGAGAGTAGGTACATAGGTAGATAGAGGGGGAGGGAGGGAGAGAGAAATACAGTAGATAGGGAGAGAGAGAGAGTAGGTAGGTACATAGGTAGATAGAAGGGGGGGACAGAGAGAGAGAGAGAGAGAGAGAGAGAGAGAGAGAGAGAGAGAGAGAGAGAGAGAGAGAGAGAGAGAGAGAGAGAGAGAGAGAGAAATACAGTAGATAGGCAGGGAGAGAGAGTAGGTAGATAGAGGGATAGAGAGAAAGAGAGAGAGAGAAATACAGTAGGTAGGTAGGGAGAGAGAGTAGGTAGATGTTTCCAGGTGCATTTATCCCTTTGCTGAAGAAGAAAATCGCTAACAATCTGCAGCACCTAAGGCTTTGTTTCTGCTGGCACAGCACTTTATCAATATAATTCTCATCAATCAGTTAAAGAGCTTTCCAAAAGGAAAAAAAAAGTTTTTGCACTCTGCAAACCTCCCCAAAATGGCCCGTTTTACATGAAAATGGGCCCTTTTTTAAAGGCATGAATAGCCTTGGGGGGGCTTGCAGGGAGCTCCTGGGGGTGGGGGCAAAACCAAGCAAAAAACATCCTGTTTTGCATGAAAACGGGCCCATTTTTTGACAAAAAGCTTGCATGTATAGCCTTACGGAGGCTTATAGAGTGCTGCTGGGCTTCCTTTTTGCCCTTCCTAGCCCACAGGAGCTCTCTGAAAATCTCCATAAGGGTATGCACAGCCATTTTGGTGAAGGGGGCGGGGCTTTGGGAAGCAAAAAAATGCTGTATTCAATGTATAAGACGCACCCAGATTTTCAGCCTCTTTTTTGAGGAAAACAGGTGCGTCTTATACTCTGAAAAATATGGTAAGTTACTGAAGTTATTTATATTACTGGAGAAAGAAGGAGTCATCTTTTATATATCTTTGTTTTTTCCTTTTTATTTTCTTTTTTCTATCTCTTTATTTCTCTTTCTCTCTTCTTTAATTTTTATATTTTTCTCCATTTGTATTAGTCTTTGTATTTGCAAACTCTAATAAAAATTGTTACAAAAAAACTAAGAGCAGTTCATCTTCCATACACAAAATAATCTCCACATATTCTCATATACTTTTATTTTATATAGAAATTGGTCAGTTTTGGTTTTTTTAACAACAACATTTTTACACTACTTATTCTATAATAACATAAAATATCTCTTAGAAACATTAATGTAAAGCATACAAAGTGCAACGCTTTCAGGAAAAATTCCACCTTAAATATAATCATGAAATAGATATGTAATAGAGTTGCAGCATTTTTCCACTTAATGGGCTGTGACACAGTGCATATTCTTCCAATGCTTGTTCTGTGACTAGCGAAGAAACTCTTCCATTATGAGAGAAAAATATAAAGAGTTTGGACAGCGTGATTTTATGTTGGAATAAATAGTTGCATGATTGTGCTTAGGTTAACTGTTTATATTATACTAAATGAATAGGAAGCTATCCATTGTAATTCCTTGACAGTAGAAACATTGGGTGGGGTGACGATAACAAGTTTAATACTTGCAATTTATGAGTCCAAAGGGTACAGACTAAAGATGTGTTGATTGTTCTAAAGAAGTGACAGCATGATCTATCTCACTGCTTATTTGGCCGCTGAAACAGGAATTTTCCTAAGTCAAAGTGCCAAGTTATGCTCGTTGTGCAGTTGTGCAAAACAATTAACAATTAGTCATAATAAAAAATAAAATCTGAATATATTTTTCTAACCCATGGTTTTCATTTTAAATGATCAAAAATAATGAAAGCCAAGTGTTTTTCCCGCTTCTTGATTTTTCTAGAGAAGTCAGAACACTTTCTGCCCAAACTATCCAACTGAGTCATCTAGGAAAAATGTACCAGTTAGTGCCCCAGTGTCAAAGTAATGGTACATATTAGTATTAGTGTTCCTTATTGCTGTGCAGCATTTTAAACACCATCTACCAAAGTGTTAAGAGTATGTGTAGCAACACATACAATACAATACAATACAATAGTAGAGTTGGAAGGGACCTTGGAGGTCTTCTAGTCCAACCCCCTGCCTAGGTAGGAAACCCTATACCATTTCAAACAAATGGCTATCCAACATCTTCTTAAAGACTTCCAGTGTTGGGGCATTCACAACTTCTGGAGGCAAGCTGTTCCACTGATTAATTGTTCTAACTGTCAGGAAATTTCTCCTCAGTTCTAAGTTGCTTCTCTCCTTGATTAGTTTCCACCCATTGCTTCTTGTTCTACCCTCAGGTGCCTTGGGAAATAGTTTGACTCCCTCTTCTTTGTGGCAACCCCTGAGATATTGGAACACTGCTATCATGTCTCCCCTAGTCCTTCTTTCTCTTAAGCTAAACATACCCAGTTCCTGCAACTGTTCTTCATATGTTTTAGTCTCCAGTCCCCTAATCATCTTTGTTGCTCTTCTAAACATGAGTGTTTAGGGTATGAAAAACCTTAAATTAGGTACATTTTTCCTAGGAAAAGACACAGTTCCATTCAGATGTTGCAAACAGGTGCTACATTCATGCTCCCACATAACTGTGAAACACTCTTTGTAAATGGAATCCAAAACACCACAGTCTTATTATTTCATAGCATAACTACAAAATAGTGCAAATACCTGCAAAATGTTCCCTTTCCATTTTATTGCACTATTTCACCAAGGTCCTAGTATTCTTTATAACACAAACATTTCCCTCCCACTAACAAAGTTAAGTGTGCATTGACAGAGAAGGCAGAATCTATTGCCGATGTTGCACATTTAAATTTTCAGATAAGCTCATGGTACTTCTAGCAGCAGGTTGGTGCTTCATTGGCATGTGGTGGTACTCGATACCTCCTTCCTGTAGAGAGTAGGGAGTCGCAGGCAGAGAATCTGCTTGCTCCCTGTGCAAAGAGTCTGCCGGTGGTACCTATACATAAGAAACAAAATGTAATGCAGTTAAAAATGGTTCAATAAGTCAAAAATAACTCAATTTTTATTGCAAAATGTGTGATTTTTTTTAATCAATTCAACTATACTAATCATGGTCCAGGTTTGATATAATTATAGACCAAAGGCTTAATTAAATTGAAATTCTTTGATTTAATCAATGGCTTGGACAGTAAACAGCTAATTAATCAAGGATTCTCTCTTAAATTCTATTTTGTACAAACATAGTTTTCTATTATATTTTGCAACAATTTCAAATCTTTCTAAGACGAACTTGTTTGGCATTAATATTTCAGTTTAATTGCATTTTCAAGTGCATGTACATTTGGAAAATCAGTCCAACTGAGTTCTTGGGCCTTACTACCTATATTTCTCATATTAAACTTTCAAAGTTGTTATAAAAACTAGACGTGTTTTCTGCCCAGTGATGGATAGCATCTATTAATAGACTATTACTGTTAAAGTGGGTTCATATCATCTCCTACATTAAGTTCACCATGAAAAAATAACTTATTTTAAATACCAGGTAACTGGCTATAGTATCAAAAACAAATCAAGTCATCATACTGGGAGTTCCCATGTAACAAAAGGAAAAAACAAAAGGAACAGGGAAGTTATTATGATGTATTAAACAAAAGGAAGTGCACTTGGCAAAGACAATGTGCTAAAGTCAGATTTAGAAATAATGACCTCATGTACACTGCCCATTTTCCTGCACAATAGTCACATTAAAATGACCATTGTCTTACCTGAAGGGTCCTTTTCAGGGCGCTGCAACGGAGAGTCCAAAGAAGGGTTAAACACAGCCAATCTGCCCAGAACTGAATTGAAACTTTAAGCCACGCCTCTGGTGCCGACTCTCCTCAGATTTATTCAATGAAGACGTGGAACAGTTGCGCGCTGAAACTTCAACTGGAAGTCTAATATGGAACAAGTCAAAAATAGTCCAACAACAATAACAGAACAACAAACAACACTGTGACTTCACAAACACCAGCGGAGAATAGACCCCAGGGCGGGGTGGACTCTCCGTTGCAGCGCCCTGAAAAGGACCCTTCAGGTAAGACAATGGTCATTTTCCAGGGCGCTGCTCTGGAGAGTCCAAAGAAGGGACATGCCCAAGCTAACTGTCACTAGGGCGGGAAGGCTCAGCCATCAGGGTCGCTCCGCTGGTATGGATGCCCTGAAGAACACGCCTCCCAAAGGCCTCTTCCGCCGATGCAAAACTGTCCAGTTTGTAATTTCGGACAAATGGAGACAGAGAAGTCCAGGTGGCCGCCTTGCAGATCTCTTCAATCGGTGCCTGTGTAGACCAGGCCGCTGTGGTGGCGGCGCTTCTAGTCGAATGTGCTGTGATATTGCGAGGCACAGGAACGGACTGTAAAACGTGGGCAAGCGCAATGCAGGCTCGCAGCCATCCGCCGATGGTAGATGAAGAGACCTTCTTGCCTTGAGAAGCTGGTTGAAAGGAGACGAATAGAGATTCGGATTTCCGAAAACTGGCCGTGCGCTTGATGTATCTGCGAATAGTCCTGCGCACATCCAGCATGTGCCAGCGCTTTTCCCTCGGGTGCCGAGGATGCGGACAAAAATCCGGAAGGACCACCTCCTGCGCCCGATGAAACCAGGAATTGACCTTCGGAATGAAGGAAGGGTCCAGCCTCAGGATTACTCTGTCGTTACGAATGAGACACAAGTCCTCTCTGACTGACAAGGCAGCCAGTTCCGATATGCGACGAGCAGACATGATAGCGACCAGAAAAACCGTCTTGAATGTGAGGTGTCTGAGACTGGCCGTCTTAATGGGCTCAAACGGGGGCCCGATGAGGGACCGCAACACTACATTGAGATCCCAAGATGGGTATCTGTGGACCACTGGGGGTCTCAGGTTGGTCGCTCCCCTGAGGAAACTGCGGATGGTCGGATTCCGGCCAAGAGATGCGTAGCCCTCAACTGAGAGGATGGTTGACAGGGCTGCCGCCTGGCGCCTCAGAGTGTTAGGTGCCAGGCTCTTGTCCAAACCTTCCTGCAGGAAGTCCAGGATGACAGGAACCGAAGCAAGGGGCGCAGACGTACCATGAGCCGTGCACCAGCTGGCGAAGGATTTCCAAGTGGCGTCGTAGATGCGCGTCGTGGACTGCCGTCGTGACGCTTGGATGGTGCCAATCACCTTGTCTGACAACTTGCCTCTGCTTAGGAGATCCCTCTCAAGTGCCAGACGGCCAGCTGCAGCCACTGGGGTTCTGGATGTTGAAGGGCCCCCTGGCTGAGAGAGATGTCCTGTGGAGGAATCCGCCACGGTGGTGTGATCGAAAGACTCACCAAGTCTGCAAACCAGGTTCTCCTGGGCCAGTACGGTGCTACCAACAGCACCTCCGCCTCCTCTGCTAGGATCTTCCTGATGACTCTGGGAAGAAGAGGTAGCGGGGGAAAAGCGTAAAGCAGACCTTTCGGCCACGGGCCGTGCAGCGCGTTGACTCCTTCCGCCCTCGGGTCGTGGAACCTTGTGAAGAACCGCGGAAGATGCGCGTTGGCTGCGGTGGCGAACAGGTCCACCAGCGGGAGGCCGAACCTCTGGTACAGTTGCTGGAACAGCAGCGGATGTAGACGCCACTCCGAGTGGTCGACTGTGGATCTGCTCAGCCAGTCCGCCTGGGTGTTGCTCGTGCCCGAGATGTGCTCCGCCTGAAGAGAAAGGAGATACCTCTCCGCCCATCGACCCAAGAGCTCCGCCTCCTTCATCAGGGATCTGGAGCGCGTTCCCCCGTCGATTGATGTGCGCCTTGGTGGCGACATTGTCTGTCATGATGCGCACGTGGTGGCCCTGAACGGTGCTCTGGAAGCGCTTCAGCGCAAGCCTGACTGCCCTCAGCTCCAGCCAGTTGATGCTGTGAGTGGCTTCGGAAGGGGACCACCTGCCCTGTGCGAGCTGGTTGTGGCAGTGGGCCCCCCAACCGAACAGGCTGGCATCCGTTGTGATGGTGAGCCTGATGGCTCCTTGAATGGCGACCCCTTTAACAGGGCCGGAGACAACCACCACTTTAGAGAGCGACGTACCTCTGCTGGAACTGGAATCAGTCTTGTTGAGCTGCTTTCGTTTGTTCTTTGATATGGAAGCAGGAGCCACTGAAGGGGACGGGAGTGAAGTCTCGCCCAAGGCACGATTGACAGGCACGAGATCATCTTGCCGAGGAGCTGTGAGAGCTGAACCACCTTGACTAGACGTGACTGCTGCACCTGAACGACCATCTCCCGAAGGCTGGCCACCCTTTCCGGAGACAGGGATACCGTGCACGAGGTGGTGTCGATGACGGCCCCTAGATGCTTCAGTCTGGTCGTGGGAACGAGATGACTTTTTTCCAGGTTGATGGTGAACCCGTGGTCCCGGAGCGCCTGCATGGTGTGTTCTAGGTCGCTGACAGCTTGTTGATGCGATGATGACAGAATGAGAACATCGTCTAGGTAACAGTGGAGTCTGACCGGACGTGACCGTAGAAAAGCCGCCACAGCTGCGAGAACCTTTGTGAATGTCCTGGGCGCCGATGACAGGCCGAATGGCATTGCCCGGTACTGGTAATGGAGGCCCGCATAAGAGAACCTCAGGAACTTGCGGTGGGCTTTGCGGATAGGGATGTGGAGGTAGGCCTCTTTGAGGTCTATGGACGTTAGTATATCGCCTGGCCTGATGCACCCCAAGATGGACTGGAGGGACTGCATTTTGAACCTGCGATATGTCACGTGGTGATTGAACCTCTTTAGATCTAATATCCGCCTCCACCCTCCTGAGTTTTTGGGGACCAGAAACAGGATGGAGTAAAACCCTCTTCCTTCCTGGCCTGCTGGGACAGGTTCTATGGCCCTGATCTCCTTGAGGTGCCTTATCTCCTGTTCCATGAGGGATCTTTTGACTAACCCTGAGGGAACTGGACACCGGATGAAGTGGCGGGGAGGGGGGGACCAGAATTCTAAAGTGAGACCCATGCGGACCGTTTGAAGAACCCACTGGTCCGACATGGTCTGCTCCCATTTGGCGTGGAACAACTGCAACCGCCCTCCTATGGGAGCTGACCTGTGATGGTAATTTATACCTCCTAAAGGGTCGGGAGCCGGAGCCCCCCCGAAATGGCCGCTTGGAGAAGGGCTGCTGGCGACCTCTGTCTCGAAAGGACTGACGGTCCTGAGACCGCTCACTCTGCTGGGGATACGCCCGATGATAGGGGGCGGAGCTGGTCGAGGGCTCATTGTTCCGAAAGGCCTGCCTCCTGTAAGAGCCAGGACCTTTACGATCAGGCTTTTTGGTGACTGATGGCATCATTTTCTTTTTGTCCTTGTTTTCCACAAGGACTGGATCAAGGACCTCACCAAACAGCTTGTCCCCTTTAAACGGGGCAGTAACAAGCTTCCATTTGGAGCGCATATCCACATTCCAGTGCCTAAGCCACAGGAGGCGTCTGGAAGTAACATTAGACGCTAGGGCACGTGAGGCAAACTTAGCAGCATTCAGAGTGGCATCAGCAGTGTACTCTGTGGCTGCCATGATTTTATTGATATCCTGCCTGACTTTAACGTCCTTGGCAGGTATCTTCCTCAACAACTGCCTCAGCCACAGGAGAGCCGCCCTGGAGAAAAAGGAGGCTGAAGCGGAGGACTTAATGGCCCATGCAGCTGCCTGATGGGTCTTGTGACAAGCAGTTTCGGTTCTCTTGTCCTCAGCCTTGAGCCCCTCCAACAGGTCAGGAGGGAGCACAGAAGAGGAGGTAAGAGCCGCTACAGGGGGATCGATAGGAGGGAGCTTGAGCAGCTCCTCCAGGCTGGCATCCACCGTATATAGCTTCTTGTCATGGCTGCTGGGGGTAGCCATGGTAGCTGGCTGCGCCCACTGTCTTTGAACTAAATTGAGGAACATCTTGGGTACAGGAACTATTTCCTGGACCGAAATGGGTTCCTCAAAGAGATCCCCAGATAGATCATCAGGGTCTACAACCACCCGAGCTGGGGGGGTGGACCCCATGTGAGTTGAGATCTTAGCCTTATCTAAAATGGTTTTGAAATTATCCAAATTAAATAAGCCTGAAAAGGCCGGCTTTTTGGCGGGGCTTGCCTCATCCCCAGAGAATTCAGCTTCCTGCCTAGGAAGAAAATCCTCTTCTTCCTCCCAGTCTGACTCATCGGAGGCCACTGAAGAATGCAGGGACGGAGGTGGAAGGCTAGGAGTCATCTCTCTGGAATCCTCCTGGGGTTGCAAATGGTGGGTCTTGCGAGTGCGCTTGCCACCTTTTCGCATGCCTGCCTCAATGCCCTGGGAAATGGCCCTGTTAATTATTTCCTGCATTTCAGTGGATAGGTTAGGCCCTTGGTCCTCAATGGGGCGAACCCTTTGAGTGGGCCCGGGGATCGGCTGTTGAGGGGCTAAGGGCCCCATTGGAGCTGGTCCCTCCTCCATATCAGAGGGACAGGCAAAGAGATCAGCCTGATCAGCCATGGAATGGCCTGGAGAAGTTGCCATGGCCAAGGAATCCCCTTCCTCTTCACTATCAGAAATGGGGCCTCCCTGGGCTGGAGGAATTTCCCTGGAGGGCTCCCCAGGAGACACCGAAAGGGAAGATTGGGCCTGCTGTTGGGCTTTGGAAACCTGTTTTTCTAAGGCCTTCTGTCGCCTTAATGCATCTTTGTCTAGGCCTGAGCCCTGCTTGGGGCCATGCCTGGAGTAAGGCTTATTCCCTCTAATGGCCTCCCTGGCAGCTTTCCCGACCTGTCTTACAGGGGCTCTGGAAGAGACACCCTCAGAAGTCTCAGGGGCCTGATCTGCCATGGTAACAATCACTGGTTGGGGCAGTAGGGGGATGGGAAAACCACCACTCACCACCTCCAGAAAGCCCACCGTAGCACGATGCTCCTGAGGAGACAGAGAAACTGCAAGGCCTGAAGTAGCTTGGAATTTCTTAGGCGCGAGCAGAATTCGCTCCCAGCACCTGCAGGAGAGTAAAGGAGGCGACCCAGCAGGCCACGATCCCACGCCGCTATCACTTGCTTGGATTGGGGCCCAGGTCGCCGGTCACACCGGGCAAGTCTGACTCCACGCGGCTCCTGCAAAGAGCCAGGCACCAGGCAGCTGCGGCAAAAAACTTTTAAAAGTAAAGCCGGAAGATTGCGCAATCCAAAATGGCGGCCGGAACTCACCGGAGCTTTTCGCACCAAATTTAAAGAGGGAAGAAGCCAAAATGGCTGCCCTGAAAGCCCACGCAGCAATTTGACTTGCTAGAAGCACAAATTGCAACAGAGGGCTTCCAGCGGGAATCGGCCCCCAGTAGGGGTGCCCCAACAGCGCTGGCGTCGGCACTCCGACCCACGCGCTTCCCCCAACAGCTGCCTGCGGCTTCTAGGAGCCAGAGCAAAGCCCCGGACTCCAGGAGAGCCAAAAGGGTGAGAAAAACCCAATTAAAAAGGGAAAAAAACAAACTTAAATTTAAACTCACCAGCCTGCTCTAAAAATCCTTAAATATGCTGTTTTAAAAATTATTCTTCCTCTGGAGAGTCCAAGGAATCAATCTTAGAACTGGAGAAAATCTTAAAGCGTCCACTGGGCTAGCTGAATTGAAAAAATCTGAGGAGAGTCGGCACCAGAGGCGTGGCTTAAAGTTTCAATTCAGTTCTGGGCAGATTGGCTGTGTTTAACCCTTCTTTGGACTCTCCAGAGCAGCGCCCTGGAAAACAGTTTGTTCCAGATAACAAACTGAGGGAGGTGGGTGATTAAGAAATATGAAAAATAAACATATTGATGCTTGTATGATGTACATAAAAAATAGCTATATACAGTTCTGAAATTCTAATTTACAGTTAGCTTCCTTCTATGTTTAGAAACATTTGAAATATGTCTAATAGAGAATGCCCTTCTTTTTGCTCTCATGCTAAAATTTTGAACTATTAGTAGAATACAGTAAGTAAATGTACTTCAAAATGAAACTATTTTAAATCAGTTGAAATCTTTAAATATAAAGGAGAGAGAGTTTGAACAGCAGGAGCTCAGAAAACAAAATACATAATATCAAAGAAAAACTTTAATTAGAGTAAGTTACCTAAGAGGGTTTTTCTTAATCCTTGCATCAATCAATAAGAATGAAAAACAACTCCTATATCTCCTATAAACATAACAAAAAGCTACATGCATATGTGAAAGAGGAAGTTCACAAATTACACTCTTAATAATTTGGCTCAAAGGGCATTTGCAGATATCCTTTGGATGATATAACATTTCTGTAGACATACCGTACTGTTGTTTTATCAAAAAACATTCCAAATTATCCTCCTTGTATGCTAGACTACAAAATTAGATAGCTTTAGCAGAAAGATGGTATTAGGGAATATAGATAGTAAGTGTGTGGATTAGTCTTGAAAAACTTAGATTTTTGATTTCTGTTCATTTTTATTTGGTAAGAAAACTTTGCTTAATTGATTGATGAGAGTTATTATGGGATGGTTGAGTTCCGTTATCATTTAAACTGCATATATAAACTGCAGAATTATCTGAACATTTTGTTAACATTTTGGTGAAACAATACTTAAATTTTACAAAGTTTTAATATGATTCAAAGTTAACTGCAATGTGTTAGGGATTTTGGCTGGCAGTCATTATGAATATCATAGTACAGGCAATAATTATGAATTTTTCTACATGTATCATATTTTATCTGAAGATAATAAATATTTTGATTACAATAGAATCAGCACCTATAGTAATATGTTGACCAAAGAAAGGATCCTTCAGAATGCAAACATCACAATATAGCAATTGGAATACATTATTGATGGAGATAGTTTAAAGATTAATATGAAAGACTAATTTAAATGTGATTGTGTTGATGCAATAAAAAAACCTCCATTTGTACCTTACTAAAAACAAAAAAAGATATACAGTAGGTCAAGAAAGGCCCTAAATGCAATCAGGCATAATATCAAATCAAATGACAATGAATATAAATAAAACCTGGGGTTCAATATGGTATAAAATAGATATATAATGTAAATCAAGAAATTGTATTTGCAATAAGTCTGCTATAGGAATTATTTTTAAAAGCTAGGATGTTTTTCCTGCATATATAGGTAGTCCTTGACTTACGTCACAATTGAGCCCAAAATTTTTATTGCTAAATGAAACATTTGTTAAGTGAATTTTGCCCCATTGTATAACCTTTCTTCTCACAGTTTTTAAGTGAATCACTGCAGTTGTTAAGTTCGTAATACAATTAAGTGAATCTGGCTTTCCTATTGACTTAGGTTGTCAGAAGGTCACAAAAGGGGATCACACGACCCCTGGGACACAGCAACCGTCATAAATGAGTCAGTTGCCAAGCATCTGAATTTTGATCATGTGACCATGGGAATGCTACAATGGTCATAAGTGTGAAAAACAGTCATACATCACTTGTTTCAGTGCTGTTGTAACTTTGAACAGTCACTAAAGGAACTGTTGTAAGTCAAGGCCTTCCTGTACAGTAGGAACATGCCCCCCCCAAATATCTATGTACTGGTAGATGTTGATGTCAGAAACTAATCGGATGTCAGTAACTAAGTCAGTAACTAATAAGTAATTCTAGCTGTGGGGGCACAGTTGTTAGAATACAGTATTGCAGGCTAATTCTGCTGACTGCTGATTGCCAGCAGTTTTAATCTCACCAGGTTGATTCAGCCTTCCGTCCTTTTGAGGTTGGTAAGATGAGAACCCAGATTGTTGGAGGCAATATGCTGACTCTGTAAACCGCTTAGAGAAGACTGTAAAGCACTGTGAAGCGGCATATAAGTCTAAATGCTAAATGCTAATGGCCAAAATCAATTTTTGCAACTGAGAAATAAATTCCCTTCATTGCTATATAAAGAACAATGAAGAAACTTTTATTACTTTTTCTTAAGCGAGGTTTCTGTTGCCCCTCCAGCTAAAAGGACATTTAAGTCAGATTTACATCAAAATTTATTTGTTCCAGCCCACCTGAAGGTAGCATTGCTGTGGAAGATGTTGATGCATAGATTGCAAAGATGAGGGTTGAGATGATAGTACTCCAGAGAATCCCGGATGTAATCCTGGTTGTCTCATAAGCACCACTGGTGTACCGTTGCTAGAAGTTTGTGCTTCCAAACCTTGGCAAGATTGTATTTTTTGAAAATACCTATGAAATAAACAGTCTTGCGATTTTCAGTAAAAAAAAAACTCTGTACAGCAAAATCTAAATTTTATTGATTAGAACAACAGATGAAAATATGAAGCATTAAGCAACCAACCCTATTCATTTCTACTCTTCATGAAGAGTCTGCGTATCTAAAATCCTTTTGATGGGTGTCCCAGCATGACAGAAGCTAAGCAGGGATTACAGCAATGTTGTGAAGTCAGAAACTGATTTAATGTTATGCTACTTTTGTTTTGGTGCTAATAAGATGACCTCTGCTTCTCCCATTCAGAGATAGAAGAGTTGGAAACTATGGAATTGTATTTAAATTAGAAATTGAGGATTTGGACATTACAAAGAAAATTAAAGAAAAACATCTTCAAATGACTAAAGAAGATTTGTTGCGGATGTATCAGTAGGAGAGAGCTATTTTCTCCAGAAGTTTAGATATTACTATATCCTGGATAATACATCCTATGAAGCCCATGTTTTCTACATAAGCCTTCAGTTGTGAGAAAGCCATATGCTGGATGAAAGATGTACAAAGGTTTCATTTCCTAACTGGAACTGCAGCTCTGTTAGTGACTACATTTGATAAGCCTGTTGCTAAGCAATATTTGCATTTGCTGGATGACTCTGTAGCAGTTTTACTTGAAGTTCTCCTGAGCCATGAGCTTCATCATTATGAATCCAATCTTTGATGGTCTTGATTTTGTTCTATTAGAATTTACATCTTGCCTGGATATATTGTTCTGCTTAAACGTGGACCTCAACTCTTTAAATTTCGCTAAAATGTGAATTCATGACAACCATCTCAGCCCTGCCTCCCATTCATCATGTGACATCCATTAATCATGTGGCAAAGACCATGAAGTGGACCATAACTGTAGAAACCAGGAGTCTGTGAGTTTTGGTCCTCCCTTAGGCATGAAATCCTATGGCCCAGTCACTCTTTGTCATTCCTAGGAAGAAGAGGGTAATGACAAACCACTTCTGGAAATGCTGACAAGAAAACTGCAGGGACTTGTCCAGGTATTTGCCACAAGTCAATACTGAGTAAAAGACATGGAAAAAATTACTAGTGGTACAGTCCTATTATGGCAACACATATATTTCTATATTCTAAGTATCACGGAATCAGCTTACACACAAAACAGAGATTGCTACATGACTTGAATAGGAAAAAAATAGTCTACCTGCAGAATTGAGATGTGAAAGTTTAATGGGGGAAGCGGGAGGACGTGAACTATACAAATAGCTGTCATTATTTATTGGGGTTACAGTCCAATAAGCAAGCCGTGATAACCAAACCACTGTCATCAAGACAAGAAAAAATCATTTTAAGCATAAGGAAAAACCTGTCACCATTTTGCACAAGCATATAAAAACAAAATTCTCCAAATTTTGCAGACCCATTAAAATGTTTCCTTTGGATTCTGAGGGCTGGTGTCTTTTTAGCAACAGAGGACATGCATACACAGAACCATGGATAACAATGTCTAATGTATAGCAGGGACTGCATAAGGACTAAAACTGTTGTTCCATAGTTACTGTTTGTTTAGTCTATGTGGCACCACTAAATTATATGTAGATTCATGTAGATTCATGATTTAATGGTGAATGCTGTTTCTCTCATATATTTTGAAACTTCCCCCACCAACAGTTTCAGGAGACATACTTTTCACTGTGTCCAGCTGCATCAACATCTGTTATCCTTACATGACAGGATCCAGGCACCATTGGCTGAACAGGTTGACTAAGTAGCAGTCTAGACAACCAGAAATTAAAGAACATATTTAATGCCAGAACAAATAAATTGAACAGAGGAAGGAAGGAGGGATTTGCATGTTAGACAGTCAGAAGGTTAATATCTCAACATTAATCAGTCATGCGAAACAGAGCACTGTGAATTTATTTATTTTTTATTTATTCTTCGCATTTCTAGACCGCCCCCTCTCCCAAAAAGGACTCGGGGCGGTGTACAGTCCACACAGCAAATAACAAATACTAAATACAGATATAAATATAGATATAAATATACATATGGAGGAGGTTAAAAAATTAAAAGAGCTGTACAGAAGAATAAATATGGTTCTAAAAGACCTAAAATCAATTAAATTTAAAACCATACCCTTAAAATACCAGATGAGAATATATTTCCAGGAGGTAACAGTTGTAACAGTTATAATTATAATTATGCCAGGCCAGCTAGTCGAAACAGGTGAGTCTTCAATTTTTGTCGGAAGGAGCGGAAGTCTGTGGTGGTTCTAATATCGGGGGGGAGTTCATTCCAGAGGGTTGGGCCCATCACAGAGAAGGCCCTACTCCTTGGCGCCGCCCGCTGGCATTGCCTAGTGGACGGCACCTGGAGAAGCCCCTCCCTGTGATAGCGGATTGGCCGCAGGGATGTATGTGGGAGGATGCGATCCCGCAAGTAACTAGGTCCTGTGCCATGGAGCGCTTTAAAGATGGTAATCAGAACCTTGAAACGCACCCGGAAAACCACAGGTAGCCAGTGCAGCTCGCGCAGGAGTGGTGTTACGTGGGAGTATCTGGAACTCCCCATGACAACCCGCGCGGCCGCGTTCTGGACTAGCTGCAGTCTCCGGGCGCGTCCCAAGGGAAGCCCCATGTAGAGAGCGTTACAGTAGTCTAGGCGAGACGTGACCAGCGCATGAGTGACTGTGCGTAGGGCATCCCGGTCCAGTAGGGGGCGCAATTGGCGCACCAGGCGAACCTGGTGGAATGCCCCCCTTGCCACGGCTGCCACATGGTCATCCATTGACAGCCGGGCATCTAGGAGGACGCCCAAATTGCGCGCCCGTTCCACAGGGGGCAATCGCTCGTCCCCTATGGCCAGCAATGGAATCAGCTGGCTGAACCGAGGTGCCGGTAGCCACAGCCACTCAGTCTTGGAGGGGTTGAGTTTGAGTCTGTTGTCCCCCATCCAGACCCCGACGGCTTCCAAACACCGGGACATCACTTCGACAGCCTCGTTGGGGTGGCTTGGGGTTGAAATGTACAGCTGGGTGTCGTCAGCGTACAGATGGTATTCAACCCCAAAACCACGGATGATCTCGCCCAGCGGCTTCACATATGCATTGAACAGAAGGGGCGAGAGGACCAACCCCTGCGGCACTCCACAAGAGAGTGGCCTCAGGGTCGATCTCTGCCCCCCTGTCAACACATATTGCATCCGGCCGGAGAGGTAGGAGCCGAACCACCGCAAAACAGTGCCTCCGACTCCCATCCCCTCCAGCCGGCGCAGTAGGATACCATGGTCGATGGTATCAAAAGCCGCTGAGAGATCTAATAGGACCAGGATAGAGGAATAACCTCTATCTCTGGCCCTCCAGAGATCATCGACCAACGTGACCTCATGTAATTTCTTCTTAGTTTTTATTATTTTGTTTTAAAAAAACCTTCCTGATAAAAGAATATAACTTTCTACATATTTATGATTTTAACCTGCGGCATAACTTTTTAAAAATGTATAGCTTTTCTGTGCTCTGCGTAATATTGCTTACCATGAAACAAAATAGCAGGGTAGGTTATGCATGCATGTCTATATGTCTGTTACAGTAATAATCTAAACCTCTCATAAAATTTGTAACTATACTATTGCAAATAAAGATGGATATCTGTCTTAAAAAAAGAAAGCCACAAGCTTACTGCATTTCTTTTACCTTAGTTGTTGATCATGGCCCAGCTCTGTAAGGCTGTGCTGGAGGCTGCTATCCTGTGAAATAGCAGGAGATGGTGCTATCGCCAAAGATGGTGAGAGCACAGAAGAATTGCTCAAGGGCGATGTTAAATTGCCAGAAGAATGACAATTATCTTGAATCTCTTCCGAGGTTCTCACAGTTTTCTTATCCTAGAACAGTATAAAGTCATAATCAGGTGCAGTGGCTCTGCCACAAACTTTTTTTTTTATTTCGAGGAGTTAAGTGACATGTTTTGATTTCTCCTTCATACTGAGCCTAGAAGCATAGATAGAGCTTATTCTGAGCTAACCTGCCTGTTTTTCACTCTTGACTGCTGAATAAAGGAGAAAGGGAGGAGGGGAATGGAGTCTTCACATACCTGCAAAACTGTGGGAACCTCAGACTTTCAATTCCCATCCCAGAGTCATGTTACACTGAGCCAGGGTCAGGTCTCATGACCACAGCAAAAGTCACGGTACCAAGTTTGATAAATGCCTCGGGGTTGTTGTTATTACGTATAAATTTTCTTAAATAAATAAATAGCAAGCCTAATCTAGTATTTATCAGCAGTTTTCTTATTATTATCAAATTAAGTATTAGAATTGCATAGGAAATTGTATTATTGCACATCTGAGGCTAGAACAAAGGGTTTTTCCTTGAGAACACATGAAATATCTTATTCTAAATCAAGTTCTGGTTTAAATTTCAATATATTGTTCTCTATTATGAAGCATTTTCTATTTATTCTAAAACAGATAATTATGAATAATTCATAATTAAGAAATTGCAAATCTCTAGTAAAGTGAAGCTCTAGATAGCCCTGGGATAAAAACCCTTTGTGCATAATTATGGCATGCAAAAATCTTTAAGATCAAACATTAGAATATTATAGGAACTAATGTAATGGAATATTCAAAATCTGATGAAATATATAGGCTTTATTAGAAATTTATCAGTAAATGTTTCTTCCCTGAAATTATAAATAATATATATAAGCTGTGTATGTGTGTGTGTGTGTTGTATGTGTGCTGATAAATAAATAAAGGGAGACTAGTATAGATCCAACACAAATACAACACAAATATAAAAAGGCAACATTAAAAATATGGTTTTCTGCCTGGATGGTCTCCTGCAGTGAGCTGATAGACAGAAAGGGGGAGTAGTGAGTTCCCTCCCATATGTGGACATACCAGGGGTTGTAACACAAATACATACCTATTTCCCTGGCTCAGCTGATAAGGAGGAGAGCCTGTGGCTTAGTGGCTAATACATCTGCCTAATATGTAATACAGCCCAGGTTCGAATCCCAGTAAGGGTATGGCTAGCTGATGAGAGCTAAATAGCTTGAAATAGATCTATACTAGTCTCCCTTTATTTATCAGCACAAATACAACACAAATATAAAAAGGCAACATTAAAAATATGGTTTTCTGCCTGGATGGTCTCCTGCAGTGAGCCAATAGACAGGAAGGGGGAGTAGTGAGTTCCCTCCCATATTTGGGCATACCAGGGGTTGTAACACACACACACACACATACATACATACATACATACATACATACATACATACATACATATGCAGTGTGTGTGTGTGTGTGTGTGTGTGTGTGTGTGTGTGTTTGTCCATCCATCGAATAATCTTGTGATAAGTCTTCTGCATATTTTCAATTCAGTAATTGCAATTTGCTGGATAAAATAATGTGTTTAAATAATATATACTTTGGGGTGTTCTGCTTACCTGTGTACTAGAATCTTGTACCAGGCAGAGCTGTTCTTGGATTTTCTGCAGCTCTTCTTGCTGCCACTGAATGTTGGCTTGTAGTACACGAGTCCGCTGCTCAAGTTGGTTCTTGATGGTTTGGAACGTAGTAAACTGGGCAGAGAGCTTAAGCAAGAAATAAAGATTTCTGAGTCTCTTTTTACTAGGTTTGGTCAATATCATGAAAGCCATGGATCTCAAACATGCAATCATTTTGGGGGGACTTAGAGTACTTCTTGGGAAGGAATGGGCCAGCGTGGGCCTGGGTTTATCAAGCTCAGCTGTGCAGAGTGTTCTCCCTTGGGCTCGAAGGACAGCTAGGCTCCAAACTCAGTGCTGCATTAGCATGTTGTTGGAGCCCGACTTGTCTCCATTGTATTGCCTTATTACAGCTGGGGTAGAGAATGATACCCCAGCTGTTACATGGACAGGACAGAGCAGAACAGCGCAGGGCATTTTAGCACTCCTGGATGAACATCAGTGTTTCAATCTTGAGATTAGTGGACATCAACTCCCAGAATTCCCCAGGCTGAAATCCACCTGTTTTAGAGCTTTCAGGATTAAGGAACACTGGTCTACATAGAGATTTCTGTTGCCAGAATCATTCAACTTGTTACTTCTGGCATAGAGAGTTGAGTCTGTTTTAGAGTGGCTTTTTTTAAAAAAAAGATAAATAGGAAAATAATATTTAATACTGAAATATGTAAGTTTTGTTCCTTTTTCTTGAAAGTAGAACTAGCTCTTCTCCAGTGAGTCCTTTTTCTAATTGATGATCAGTGATACATTTGTCTAATTGTTCACTTTGTGTTCATGAGTTCCATTACATAATGTTAGCAGCAGAGATCTTGATGTCCAGATGTTTCTATCCATTTAGCACTGGGGAAACCAATGGAAAATAAAACTCCTAGGTGTAGCAAAATGAGTTGGTTTAAAGGGCAGGGCATGCTCAGAGAATTACTTCTTGCCAAAAAAACAGTGTGAATAAAACTGTTGTTACATAATCTTGCAAATTCAATTAAAAATAAAAATTTCACATACATTTTATGCTTCCTCCTTGTTTGGAGCAGATTTTTCTTCATATGTAAACTCTAAAAATATATCTTAAAATGTCAATAGAAATATATACATTTATTGTTACGCCTTACTTCAGCTGTAGCAGGTAGGTTAGACCTCTGTTTTGGTAAGTTCTGCTGCGATATTTGCAATGTGGAAGACTCCAGGATAGGCTTTGTTACTGTGGCTGTAAGATATATTCATAGTAAATCATCATTAAATGACAATATTTAATGTTTTTACATACATCTACATCCCTTACATAGCCAGCTATACAGCAAATAGACCACATTGATCAAGCAATCTGATTGAGTTATCCCTAGCTCCTTGGTTCTGCCTTTTTATACCTATTTTTAAAAAATATCTTGTGTAGCAAAATGCATTACGGATGTTATCACAGGATAAATCATGCCATTTGCTTTTTAAAATATATTTATGGTTTTATGCTGAACTGAGAATAAGGATGTACTTGGTTTCTTCTTGTTCACTGCTGGATGAGAAGACATACATTCACAACAGAACTGAACGTGTGCCATGGTGGCACAGTGGTTAGAATGCAGTATTGCAAGCTAACTCTGCCCACATCCATCAATTCAATCCTGGCCAGTTCAAATTGACTCAGCTTCCATCTTTATAAGGTCAGTGAAATGAGAACCCAGATTGTTAGTGGCAATATGCTGACATTTACAGTATAAACCACTCAGAGAGTGCTGTAAAGCACCATGAAGCAGTATATAAGTCTAAGTGTTGTTGCTATTGTTATAATTCATTGATTAATGAATAACAATTAATTCAATTTCTATAACTGCAACTTATCCAAGTGATTCTGGATTACTTACATGGCCAGTATTCATTATTTATTTATTTATAATTTTATTATTTATTAGATTTATTTGCCATCCATCTCACCTCAAGGCCTGAATTTAACAGACTTTTAAAAACTTTTTCTGTAAAATGCAGCTTCTGTATAACTATTACTTTAATGGTCTGGCAACTTGCATGGCCTTTTTAAAATAACAGGTATTTTAAAATAGTGCTTCTTAAAGGCATGCTGGATAAGTAGTTTAAGGTTACTTTGTAAATCTCTAAGAACTAGCTTGAAACCTTATTCATTCTTTTGCTTTATTTATTTGCAGCTTTGGGTTCATTTATCCGCAAAGTTCTAAATAAATGTGAAAGGGTGGATTTTTGAATTTTGACCAATTGATACAGAAGACACGAATTAGAAAGAAAGACAGTTGTAATAATATCATAGGTAGGGACTGAGTGTTTATAATCATATTTTTGATTACAATAGAATAAAATATCTTCTTGTGTGCTTTATTTATTTGCAGCTTTGGGTTCATTTATCCGCAAAGTTCTAAATAAATGTGAAAGTAAGGGTGGATTTTTGAATTTTGACCAATTGATACAGAAGACACGAATTAGAAAGAAAGACAGTTGTAATAATATCATAGGTAGGGACTGAGTGTTTATAATCATATTTTTGGTTACAATAGAATAAAATATCTTCTTGTGTGTTTCGGGTCTTTTCATTAAGCTTTCTTTTGGAGGGTGTTCAGGGTAAGATAAATTTTAAAAACTAATCCAAATTTTTGTAATAATATTCAACTTAAAATATTTGAACCAAATGTTTCACATGGTTTTTTTCTACTACTATATTATCATAGCTTTACAATGCAAATAGGTTAGCATTTATTGAAGCAACATTCTGAGGGATACTGTTCATCCAAATATTTCATTCTGAACTGTTGACTTGGTTCAAACCTTTCAATTTACTAGATGGCTTTATGGAAACAATGTAGCTGAATATAGGCAAAAAACAGGCAATCTAATCATAAGGGCCAAGTGATTATTAGTAGGAGTAGATTTGATATGACATTATGATGGCCAGTGGTAGTCAATGTTATATAAAATAATAATTTAAAAAATTATCATGATACCCATTATATTATCTTGGTTTAATCTTTCAATTTTCTTTTATACAAATTATATTATAATATTTATAATTTATCCTATACTGGGTCAAATAATACATTTCAGTTCTTCACTCCAAATTAGCATTTTGAGAAAAACCATAACTTACATGACATTTCAGGCAAGGATGAAGGCAAAGATTTGTGTAAACCATGAGAAGACATAGAAAATATCTGGCTGTTGAGTAACGTTGTGTCTAATTGAAGTGATTTAAAATGCTGTTGAGGATTCAAATCTGGGACATTGTCCTTGAAAATAAAGCAAAAATATTTATCATGCTAAGTATAAATGTGGACAGAAAAACCTTGAAAGAGTGTACAAAGGAAGAAAGTATTAGTCACATATTCTTTTGAACACAACACTTCTGTAGCCTTTCAGAAGTGCATATGGAGCTCCATATGTCCCATGAACACAAACAAGAGTGACCCCAGAATCAATCCTCCCTTTGCATTTCAAGCATTCCAACATGCTTCTTCGAGATGAAAAGATGAATACACAACAGGTATGTATCAAAATACAATAGGTCACTGCAAGTTACAGTAGTCAAGCCCCAAGTTGGTTGGCAAACCCAAGATGAAAAAACCACATGAATTTCAGAAAAGCATTTTTTGCACTTTTCAGGGATAAAAATATAATTTTGAAAACTGTAAATTCCTAGGCAGACCTGCACAAAGCCTGGAGTAGGGTTAAAGTTAGGATCTTCTCACAACCACAAACTTTCTTCTCCACTTCCTTCCCACTGTCTTCCACAACAGTAGCCCCACTTGTATATTATCTAAATTATGTAGCACTAGCTGCAGTCAACATGTAACTTCATTCATTGCTCTGATTTTTCTCTAGATAATGTAATACAAGAAAGGGAAGTTGTCCCTGGGGATTTAACTTCACTAGTCATTGTCAAGTATAGGCTCATGTCCATTTGGAGATTATGAGCTAGTGCTGTCAGAAGGTGTTTCCCGAGTCATGTAGCCAGCATGATGTTGTGGAGCACTTTTTCCTCTCCACAGAAGTGGCACCTATTTATCTACGTGCATTTGCATGCTTTCTAACTGCCAGGTGGGCAGGAGCTAGGCAAAAACAGGTGCTCACCCCATCATGCAAACCCTTTCCAGCCAATGAGCCTAGCATCTTAATTGCTGATTCATCGCACCAACTAATATAATACAATATCATTCAAAAATTACCTAAAATTTGAGAGTTAAACTAAAAAAAAACATTTGGGCCAAAACATTGGAGAAAAATTTTGTGCATGTACATAAATTCACATTAATCCAGTCCAAATACTTTATAACTGCTGATGAAAAAAAAAGGTAGGCTGTTATACCTTTAATATTGAAGAGATGATATCTGTAGGTGCATCTTCTAAAATCAGATTTTGCTGCCTTTCCACTCGAACATCTGCATAACTGATTGAACATTATAATTTTCCATGGGGAATTATATCCATTCTATCATTTTCAAGCTCTAATGCATGTAATAAATTATTTATTACATGAAACCTGAATGTATTATGTAATTAAAACATGAAGTTTTATCTAATTCAAACATGTATAATGGATTACATTTTATATCTGCAATAAGTTTATCCAAATATGCAAAATAAAAAGAAAATATTGTCTCTAATCACAGCGTATACCTTGATAGGACTAGGTTTCAGGCAAAGAACATAGCTTTGGAGACCATTACTGGTTCTTTAGATCCATAACTACAAGTTTCATAAGTACATATAACTAATACATAAAATTTGATGATATGGGTTGCTTTCTGCTGTCACTGGCCATATTTCTACAACAGGCTGCTCCAAATGTATTATATAAACTACAAAGCTGCTCTACTTTCCAAACAGACAGTGTACCGTCAGATTTAACTTTGATATTTTCTTTGGAATCCAGTTAACATGTCACTATGTTCAGTTCATAATAAACATTAGAATTCCTATTTTTATTCCCTATTTTGAGCCAACCCGGCTGTTATTTCCAGTGTCACACCACACGCTAAATGCAATCAACAAGATTATCCTCATCTAGCTATTTTACCAGAAAACTGAAAAGACACAATTTGTTACATTTCTAATAGTTATTTCTCTGCCTACTCTCAGAACTTTTTGAATTATTTCATAGATTTAAGAAGCAGTCACTATACCACTTTTAACTTTTTCATTTCTATTACTGCCACAGAGAAGCCAAATATCTTATTAAAGTCATTTACGATTTATTTTACAATTATTAAATGAAGTAACATAAAATATTATAGCAAATAACTTATTAAAGTTAATTATTATGTTTATTTATAATTCCTGAAAACTCAAAGTATTGGCTGCAGTTTTCCATATCATTTAGAACAGGGGTTCAAACTGGCGGCCCACATGTTGGATGCGTCATGTGCAGGACACGCCCACCCCAGCTCCGTGACTGGGGAAAATGTTGTGAAATGTCACGTGACAGCAACATGACATGGCAAGTTTGACACCCATGATTTAGAGAAACAGACAGACATTATTCTAGATTGAGTGGCCCTTAAGCTAGAGCTTCTTACTCTCCTGATAGCATGTTAATTGATTTTCCATACCTCAATACTGTATGGGTGCACACAATGAATTCTGGTTTTGAGTTCCATTGATGGTAGGTGATATAGTAATGCGTTTGTAGCCAGATCCATTGCTGTCCTTTGGTCAGAAATCGATAGCAGCAAGATTTCCCTTTGCCAAATTGCATCACTATTGGTGGATAGAAAGAAAATTGCAAAAATTTCAAATATGTCAGTTAAAAATTATTCTGGGAGATTTATGAATTCCCCAGCACTCTCAAATTTCTATAAGGATACAAGAATTCTCTTGCTAAAAGTGAAATAATGCATAATATCTAAATATTTAAAGTACATAAATTTATTTGATTACATGATTATATGGATTATCAAGCTGATAGGAACATTTTAAGTAGGATGTGCTTATAGATTTCTATCTCCAGTATGTTCCCCAAATGAATAAAAATCCTGTACAACTTATACTATAATTTAATTGCATTATTAGTGTGCAAAATGTGTGAACTATTTGTTCAATCATAATCTTTGAGAGTAGCTGAGTTTTATTGCTCTATTATAATTTATATTACATATTTGTTATTATTTTATATTTTCTTTTGCTTTGAGAATGTAAGCAAAATTTGATAATGTAGCAGCAGTAAAAGGAAAACTGCTTGCATGCTGATGTCTGTGATTTATTAAATGAGAAGGAATTGGGCCTTAGGTTTTCTTTCTAACAGAGGAGAATGAAGCACAAATCTAACTTGTCAAATTGAAAGGTTTTAACTGAATTTTAGACAGATAGTATAGACCAATTGACTTAAGCCTGACCCGCAGATTTAGGATTAATATTACAAGGAGTGGGCAATGTTCAGTTTTACAAATTAGCTTTTCTGCATTTGAGGTTTTGCTAATTAGTAATTGCCAAGTGCTATATCTGTAGTATTTTATGCCTATTGCTTCTGAGATTTAATAAAATGAATGAAGAATAAAGTGTAGCCAAAATTAACTCACATTATCTCAATCACTTGTCTTAAATACCGTAATCGCTTTTCCAACAATACTCCTTAAATTCCAAATTACAGATATTTAATATCTGCATAATTTTGTAAATATTATGTAAAGTTTCATAGAATACAGATTTACATTGACATCCACTCACCACCTGTTTTTTTATTTTTAATACAACACAGGGCAACAGCTGTCTCCTTGGATTCTCATGCCCACAGGAAAGCAATACTCACAATGTTCATGGCATCGTGCCAAGAGCTGCAAGTCATCTATATGATAGTAATCATATCCAGAAGTCCCCAGCACTTCAAAAGGCAAATATCCTATAATTGGTGGGGCTCTGTATTAAAGATAAATAATTTTGTTTGCGTTTTGCAAATATGAAGAACAGCATTTGAGTTCTGTGGTCCAACAGAGAAAATTCCAACATACAGAAGCACAACTAACTCAAAGGGATAGGTGTGTCATTGCTGTGACAGGAAGCAATGACACACCTATCAGAAGACAGGAAGAATATATACAAATACCTTGCAAAAATCTTACCAAATCATTTTTAAATATTGGAATAAGGAAAAAAAGCAGAGGAGTTAAAAGCAAAATCAGTGGGAAAAAGTTAACTAATTTATGACTGGGAGCAATACAAGCTACTGTACAAGACTGGTATCAAACAAAAACAACTAAATTCCAGGTTGAATTTTAAAAAGAAAAATACAGTGATAAGGAAAAAACAATGTAAATAGTTTTAGGCAACACTACTGCAATAGATTGGTGAAAGTACTGATAGAATGATAGCCATGTCTCAAAGGCTATCATATACCCTGTCTATATAATTTGATATCACACATTGAAAGACAAGAAAATGTGTGGTAAGGGTTTTTTGGTTGTGGTTGTTGATTTTAAAACCGAACATTAAGAGTATACGTAACAATCTCATATACAATTTTGAGACTACCATATTCTAGATATAACTCATTAAAAACAGGATGCATATAAATTAATAATGGTTCCATTATTAAGACTATGCAGTACTACCTGGGTCAAAACTGAAAGTTATAATTAATCAAAATTAAAGTGGGAGCTAATTTTTTTACAATCTGCCTTCCTCTGACAAATCTTTTGCATCATTTTCTGCCTACCCAGTTGGCAACCTTATAAATGTTCAAAATAAATAAAAGAATACAATTTTGGAGGGTGCCCAGTTCTAAAGAGCAGCTTTTGAAAGATAGGCTTCTTATATGAGTAAGTTTAAGTAGCAAATACTTGGTCCCATGTTTCTCCTAATTAGATTACCTTGGAAAATTCAATTCAATGTGATTTCTTTGTTTATTTAAGAAAATATACCCTTATGAATACAGAATTATATTGTTTTTAAATTTTTCTTGATTCTAGTTTTTGCATGAACTTTAGGAATTCAGTATATATCTATATTCTGCATATTGTCTGACTAAAAGTCCAATGCAACCACATTGGTTAATTTTTTTACAATATATATTCCACTTTATATCAATGTATACCAGAGGTTCCCAATCTTTTTCGGTTTGCGGCTCCCATAACACTTCAGATTTTTTCCGCGGCTCCCTTAATAGGTACATCCGATTTTTTTTAATTTTTGACTTTTTAAGGATTTGGAAATCTACTTTTTAGTTCGTTAAGGTTAGGTTAATTGAAAAATAAATTAAACACGAGCTTTAAATTCACAATTTATTGAACATCGTTTAATGATTTAAAATTATTAATGGGATGGATGGGCTTGTTGTTCGCTGCACAACTTCTCAAATCTTGGATCAGAAAAATAGCTTTTGAAAAGTAACTTAACCACCACACTAGCCCAGTGGTGGGCAACCCTTTTTTTCAACTGAGCCAAATCTCGCCAAAACCACGATTGAAATTTATTTGGAGAGCCGCTCTTGCTTAGCAACCAAAATTTTGGGCTCAATTGTGGTCATATGTTGTTTTTCTTTCTTTCTTTCATCTCTCTCTCCCATTTTCTTTCTTTTTTCTTTTTCTTTCTCTCTCTCTCTCTGGCTCTTTGTCTCTCTCTCCCTCCCTCCCTCTCTGTCTCTGTCTCCCTGTATCATTTTCTCTGGGTGTCTATCTGTCTCTCTCTCTCTCTGTATCTCTGTCTCTCTCTCCTCCTTCCCCCATCTCTGTCACTCTGTGTGTGTGTGTGTGTCTGTCTGTCTCTCACTCACTCTGTGTGTGTGTGTGTGTGTGTGTGTGTGTCTGTCTCTCCCTCTGTCTCTCTCCCCTCCCTTCCTCTCTCTCTGTCACTCTGTGTATGTGGGTGTGTCTGTCTCTCACTCATTCACTTAATCACTCACTCTGTGTGTGTCTCTCTCTCTGTCTGTCTATCTTTCTCTCCCTCCCTCCCCCTCTCTGTGTGTGTGTGTGTCTGTCTGTCTGTCAGTCTCTCTCTGATTCCCTCCCTGATTCCCTCCCTCACTCCCTCTGTGTGTGTGTGTGTGTGTGTGTGAGTGAGACAGACAGACAGAGAGAGGAACAGAGAGAGGGAGTGAGAGAGGGAATCAGAGAGAGACTGACAGAGACGAATCAGAGACGTACTTTTAGCTACCTGGCAGCGGCGTTTTGCCTTGGGGGACTTCTCAGAACTTCCCAAGACTTCAGAGGGAAGTTTACAGCCCTCCCTCGGAACGCTTCGGAGGGAAGCTTCTGCAAAGGCGAGTGGCAACAAGTCTCCCAGGCTTTAATTTGCCGAGCTGTGCGCACGGGCCTGTTTTCCACGGCGTGGAGCAGCGGCGAGATTCTGGGTGGCGAGCGATGATTCCAGGGGCCATCCGGGAAGATGAGGAACGTGGGGGGGACCCTGCCCCCCCCCACTGATGCCCCCCGGAATCATCGCTCGCCGCCCAGAATCTCGCCGCTGCTCCACACCGTGGAAATCAGGCGCGCGCGTACAGCTCGGCAAATTTCAGCCTGGGAAACTTGTCATGCCCGGGCTTTTGCAGAAGCTTCCCTCCAAAGCCCGAGAGGGACGTCAGCGTTAGACCCAGCGGGCGCAGGTATTAATTGAATATTTCACGGCGCCCTTATGATGATAGCGCGGCTCCCCAGGGAGCCGCGGCGCACACTTTGGGAATCACTGATGTATACAAATAGCCCATTCAATATACACCATATACTTCCAAAATTACAAAAATTAATTTATGTCGATTTAATGATTATTTTAATAACTTATGCCATTATGCAATTATTTATAGAACAAACACCACTTTATAAAACTTAATTCATGTCAACAACAATAATCAGGGGAGGGGGCACAGTTTATACTAACCTGTGATCCAGAAATAAAAATTTCCATTCCAAACTGTGTCTTGAAGTGAATTCCTCTAAAGATTCTTCAACTATGCACATTTCCTACATTAGAATTAAATTCTGTTAAGTGGTAGTAGTGCCTTTCCTCCCATTCCATTCATTCCTTAAAGCACAGGAAAGAATGACAATAAAAGGCTAAAAAAAACCAATTATCGGACTCAAGAGCAACAAAAGAAGAAGAAATTCCATTGTGAAGTGGAAAGTATTCTAGGTTTGCATTTTGTTTACAGCATGCCAGATCTGCCAGATCTGCTTAACTGAAGCACTCACATCCCCACACACAACCTAGCAGACCCTGTAGAAGATAAATGCTGACGCAATCCCTTTTCTTTTATGGTATACAACTTAACTCAGCTAAAATTAAAGGAGTTGACTGAATGCATGAAAAATGTCTTGCTATACATTATGACCAAGTAAAGATTATTCTCCAATAGGAGTCTTATTCCTATTGACCTAATTAATGTATTGCATTAAAAAAATTTCTTTTGCATACTTGATCATAGTCAAAACTAATTTCTGGTTTTGCCTATACATGCAAAAATATTGGACAAAGGACTTAATTAATTGCAGCGACATATGTAAGAAAAAAGTAATCTCTAAGAGAAAAAGCCAAACAATGTTCATAATTTGATTGGAAATAGCATCTGCAGATAATAACTTGTTTTCCTTTTAACACTCCCTGTATTTATATTTATTTCCATTCAGGAGCATATATATCAGCCTTCCCTGCTTTGGTTTTCTGTAGGGAGGCTGGTACTACAACTTCCAGAATTGCTAGGCAGTATCAAGATAACTTTCAAAATGTTGCCACATCTTTCAGGCTGCTTTAACGAAAGGAAGAAGTGCTGAGCTAATTCTCTCATTAGAAATGATCTGCAGTATTTCTTCTCAATCATTTCCAAGGCATGCACAATCCTAGATATCAATGTTATTGGTAAGATTCTAAGACAGACAAACTTGCCTTTAAAAGCTGAGGCGTGGCCAGCCGAACAGTAGCAACAAAACAGATTTGTTTTCCTTGTGGTGTTCTGTAACCCCTAGGAACAGCTTCTTCAGCACTGTGACAGTCAGATAGAGGCACTGGATAAGAAAATTAGAAGGCAAAGGATTATGCCTTTCTGGCAAATTTAGCTAACTCTTTTATACACATGAAATGTACTAATATGGAACATCCCACATCATTATATCTGAATGCACTTTTCTGGCTGCATGCATGCATGCATGCATGAATGTATATATAAGAAAGCTAGGCCGTGTGCTAAGATAGTAAATGCCCCGTGTCTTCTAATGTGGACAGGAAAAGTGAGATTCGGCTGTGAAAATAAGTCAACTGAATCAGAATAGTACTGTAATTGGAAAGGTACTAATTTGCTATTCCAAAACACCATGCAATGGCCCTGTTTGGGTCATTTCTAAATTCCCTGTTTTATCTTGGGGGGCTTGGCTAGGAGGTGTCATTTATTTCATATGTAATCCACAAAGTTCAACCTTCACCAATTTACCAATCATAAAGTTTTATTTCGACTTGCAGCACATTTTAAATGTTAAGGACTAACTGGAATGTTTCAGGAGATATGTGACTCAAAAATGCCTGTCTTGCCTTTTAATATATTCTCTAGGAAGGACAGGCATTTATAGGCTTCTATCATGATGAGTCATTAGTCATAAACAGGACATCTATGTTCTCATCAGTGCATATTTTGGATAGATGGTTCTTATCCAAAATCTTTTGAAATGTCCAACAGCAGCTTTTAAAATGAGCAATCCTTTTCTCTTACCAATTTAAAATTAGTAAGCCACTATTTTACCAATTAATACTAATGCAACTTAATTAGATAAAGATCACATTTTTTGTGTAAAGAATAAACAGAAATCAATAAAATGCCAATAAATAAATAAACCAGAGGAAAAACTAGGAAATTATCCTGCTGGTGCCAACTATGTTGGTTCTAATTCTAATTCTGACATCTGAAAGATAAAATTGCTCTCAAGCTGAACTTGACTTCTGATATTCAGTATACTGACATGTTCATCTTGTTTTTTCAGGAACAGTATAGTTTGCCTTATTCTGGGATGCTTCATTAACTTCCCAATCTTGCCTATAGCCCTGATATTAATGATTTCCAGTTCTAGTATTTGACCTCCTATCCAACTTGGCCATTTGAAATCTGGTAGGTACTGCCACTACTACACCTTAGGTGCATTTTAATAAATAAATGAATAGAAGATAAACAATAATTACATGAAGGCAATTTAGCAAGAAGTATTTGTGGCCCTTTTACATGGGGGTTTTCAGTTACTATATGTTTATTGGGCAATAATCATTGATGTAAAGAAAGGAGAAAAGATGTAGTATGGAGGAATTTACTTCTCTCATAAAATGAGAATGGAAGATACAGATTTCTAATAGAAAGATGTCAGTAATTTTAAAATGGTTAATTGTGCATTCTAGACCAGAAGACAGAGAACATATGATTCCTAAGAAGAAAAATAATGGAAGAAAAATATTGAATAAAAGATAAATATGATAGCTAGACTTTGCTGTGAATGCCAATGTCGGAAAATGAGTTTTTACTGAGCTGCTAATTATACAAATATGACAGATTCAAAAAACTGAACACAATAGAATAGAATTCTTTATTGGCCAAGTGTGATTGGACACATAAGGAATTTGTCTTTGGTGCATATGCTCTCAGTGTACATAAAAAGACAAGATACATTCATCAAGAATCATAAGGTACAACACTTAATGATAGTCATAGGGTGCAAATAAGTAATCAGGAAACAATATCAATATAAATTGTAAGGATACAAGCAACAAAGTTACAGTCATGCAGTCATAAGTGGGAGGAGATGGGTGATAGGAACAATGAGAAGACTAATAGTAATGCAGCAAAAGTGCTCCCCAAACAAGATTAATTAATGGGTTATTCTGAGAAATTGTTAATTTTTCCTGCATTTAAATTATGACTAAAAGAATGTTAGATGTCTGAAGCAGATGAAAGAAAGATGTCCTTGAGGAATGACATGGACAGCATGTAGAAAATACTGTTTGATTAAAGAAGATCATGTGGCCAATGGACTATCTGTTTTGATCTGCAGGGTGAGTTCCAGCCATAACCATATGCATTTTGAATTAATTCCTATAAAGCTCAATATTTTTTGCTTCCTTAGCAAAATGTTAGGAATTTCAATTTGAACTATGAAATGCTAATTGCATTTAGAAAATATTCTTTGTTGTGCCAGTAATGTTAATGCTGACCTCTGAAACATTTTTAATCCAAGCACTGAAAGTCAGCAAGTCATCTTTTTTAATACCTTTTAAGTATTTTTAAAATAGTTTCTTTTTAGAATTATATTTCACCATGTAAATGTGGTCATAATTTCTTCCTATAGAACTGAAAAGTTCTTACCATGATTGTAAGATAGAAAATTCCCTACAAATTTTATGTATTCATATGTTGGAAAATCCTTTGGATTCGGACTTCCTCGTAGAAGATGGCAATAAAATTCTAAATCCTCATTACCTAAAATTTAAATAAAATACTACAAGACATTAGTGAAATAATCATTATTTGTTAATTATACAGTTTCTTATGAGTTATATAATTACACAAAAAGAAAACCCCCCAATGAATTCAGTGATGCACAAGATTCATATCTCAAAGTTTTGATGAAGCTTTGCATGAATCTAGGTTGTTCAGAACTATAAATAGATATTTCTCATGCATATTTAAATCAAGAATTGAGATTAACACTTTTCCCATTATTCAGTATCATTTTATGAAATAAATCACACAGACTTAAAGATAATGAAAAGCAATGGAATGTAAAAGGCATTTCCCTTTTCTTTGCAATGTCTCGTTTTCAAAAATAAAAAATAAATTTTAAAATCTACACTTGTTATAGTGAAACCTTTATCTATTTCCCATATAATATTTTTCTTATAATATTTTGTTTCAAAAATCATTTTGTACTAAAGAAACATAAATTTTGAGACTTTGAGAAGAGTCATATTAAAGGAATTCAATATATAATCATAAAGTATTTTATTAACATGTCTAATTTCTCTAAGACTACAATTACTATAGCTGAAATCAATTCCATTTTAAGTTATAATTGTGTTAAATTGTACAGATGGAAATATTGCCTACAGATATCTTTAATTTGAAAATTAAAAGTTAAATGGCTAATCAACTCCTTCTTTATTGTCTTATTTCATTTTGCATTGATCACAATATTTTAAGCCAATTTAAAAAGTTATTTACAAACTTTTTTAAATCACTCACATTTTAGATAATCCGATGAAACAGTATCCATTAGAAGCATATGAGAGGATAATATTTTAAAAATATCGGAATGTTCTTGTTCAGGGAGGAATTTTAACAAATTTTGATCCATGACTTCAGACTGTAAAATGACAAAACTCTATTAAAACGAAGATAGAAAATAGGCATCCCCATTCTTTGCAATCATTTTGAAAATATTAAATTTTTAATTTTTACATCAAATCTGCTTTTATCCTATATATAGGCAATAACCAAAATGGATAATTTGATTTCATGATCAAGGTGATTGTCTCCCTAAATTTCAGAAATGATGAAACTTTTCTGAATCTGGTTAATATTGACAGCAGACTTCCAAGTCCATCTCTTATTCTTAAACGAACAACAAGAACATTTGCTTGTATCCATCTTCTCACATCTCACCTGTTCTCCAAAAATCCTTAACAACTCCAGAAAACGCCATTATCACTCTGGGATATAATTCATCTGTGCCTGGAAACTTGAAGTAGCATCTCCTTACTTATTCTGGGCTGTAAGTTCCTTCTTACTTTTACTTTTCCTGTATAGAAAAGTAATGGGAGAAGGCACAGCCAAAAGGGAGATAATTGATGTATCTTATTTAACACATTGGCACACCAAGTCTTCCTTTGTTTTTTCATGGCATTGAATCAAAGTCAAAGAAGTATTTTTGTTAGGTTGCCTCAGGAATTTTCTGTCATTTTGGACTTTAGCTTTCCTGAGACAAGTCTAACAAATCTGGGCAACTCTACTGTATTCTTGCCTCATTTTTCATTTTATACTCTTTTAAATCTTATCTCTCGATTTCCTGTGTAATCATATTTCCAGTTTCTCATCCACTTGGAATAGTCTGTGCCTTTAGTAATTTAATTGTCAGAATTACATTATCACATTTTTTTTCACTCCTAGTATAGAATGTTTAGTTTTTCAAAATCCTTGCATACACCCTCAGATGTCACATTCCTTTCTAATAACAGTTCCATAATGTTGCCTCTTTTCAAAGCGCTTCCAAGTTTGGATTGCAAAATTCTACATAGTCACAAGAGGACAGCAAAGAGATTTAATCAGAGTTATGGCATTCTAATGCACACTCCATCTCTTTTACATGAATCACGACATTGAATACACATAAAAGGCAAATTCCTGTCCAAGATTTTATCTACTAATTTTTCTTAAATTGGTCAAAATAAATTTCATGATGGCACTTAACAATATTTATGGCTTTTTAAAGAGTCCCTTTGAGAGTGTTAGTGCACGGTAAGTAAGATACAAAATGAATGTATTTGAACCACTCACCGGCAAGTGCCCAAGAAGAGGTGTGATGCTATCAGAAACATACATGATGCTTCCATCAGTGGTAACTGCTATAACAAACCCATCCAGTGCCTACAGGGAAAAAAGTATGGTAATTCTCTAAAAGAGGTAATAAAATGATGATGCTTGTATTGCTATTGAGAACAGGAAGTTACAGAAGACTTTGAATATGGCATAGAAGCCAGATATGTGAATTCCAGAGACTATGAAGAAAAAGAGATTTTGGACAGATTTTATGAATTGATCCAAAATACATGTAAACTATATGCGGCCTGTACACAATTTATATCCAAACCTCAATTATAAACTGCCTATTCCTTCAAGCTAAAATGTGAGCTCTTTGGAGCATTTATTTATTTCTACCTACCCCAAAAGGTTTATATAACAGATAGATATTCTATAAATAGCCAATATGGTCATGTAAAATTGTGTATTATGACTATATTGTGACAAGAAATGTCCTTCCCAGTTGCAATTATGACCCAAGGACTACAGGTAGTTTATATTTCGTTTTCTCTTCTTGTCAATCATTTTATATAATTACTTGGCATGCATAGATAATAGCTTTTTAGTTATTTGTCTTTTACAGAGATCCATCAACAATTATAGTTACAGATTGAAATATCCATCTTATAGAATACCATCAAATTTTTTGAATGAAATATTCCAAAACTGGAAATATTCCAGACATGCTGATCAATTCAAAAGCCACCACTGATAACTCTGTTGAAGTCAACATATCTGGAGGGGACATTTCTTTAGAAAACCATTCATATTCAAAGTTTTGTAAAAATTGCAATTTTCACCTCCAACATCAGTTGAGTGAATTCTTCATTGCTGAGAAAAGAGGGCTTCCATTCCTGATGAATATCACAAAGTTCTGTCTGTGCTGAAAATTCTAAACAAATTAAAATATCTTATTATAAATCCACTAATGACTAGGCCACAGCACAACTGCTATAAGATTTATTTAACAAGTTTATCTTGACTTCTATAAGGAATTTACAAAGAGAAGGATTTTGAGTTCAATTGCAGAATGATTAATTTGCAGAATGTATCTTCTCTTTAAAGTGGCCCTTGGTTTCCACAATATACAATTTTATCTTTTAACATACAAAGTCTCATTTTTTTCTTTACTTCCCCTTAAAGGAGAAAATCACACAGAGTGATCTTTATTCTCTTTCATCAACCTTTCAAACCTGAAGTTTATTATAATGATAAAAACTTTCTTAAATTAAATTCTGGGTGTTTATTAATACCTGCCACACATGGGGTAATATTCTAGGACATTGTGTTGCATTTCGATTATTTGATTTTCATTATTTGATCTTGATCCTGTTATAATTGTTGGGTACTGCATATCTTTATACACATTAAACATATAACACAGGTAAGTACACATATTTTGAAAGACACATGGAAAAGCTATTATCTTCCAAAGAACTATATCTATCTATCTATCTATCTATCTATCTATCTATCTATCTATCTATCATCTATCTATCTATCTATCTATCTATCTATCCATCCATCCATCTATCTATCGCTATATCTTTCAATGGAAAGTCAATACTTTCACTTACATATTATTTGTTTTTAAAAACATATTGTCCCCTATCATTTGTGAAGGATCCCTGGAATGTAATTACTGTAAATATATAATAATTATAATTAATAATTCATATTTTGGCTTTATATCAAAGCCATGTATTTCCAAAAGGATTACACACAGCATGTTTTGTACCCATCAGATTCCTTGCACATCCTGATATTTTCATTAATTAATTAGTTTAACTAAATGGGAGATTACTATATGGGACAATCAAACTTCCACTCCCGCTGCGACTGTTATTTTCATTAATGTGTGTGGCCTTTACCAAGTGTCAAAGGTATTTTCAGAATCTTTTTTAAAAACAGTGGAGAGTTGCAGGCTATAACTCTCTCAAACTTCCCATGATTCATATTTGCTTAAATTCTTATTTCTGGCAAATTGGCTAAATGGGGGTTTGTTAAAATGTGTTTTTTAAATAATTTAAATAATAGAACAATTGTAAAACATTTAAAATTTAACCCATCTTAAGTTTTAGATACCCTGATGTTAATGAAGTGTTTCAAAGCAGAGCAATTAGAAACTAAAAGATCTCAAACTGATTTCAAAGGAAAATAGTTGTTTTCAGCTAAATAACAACCTGTTGCAGTAAATGATTTACATTCAACTCTTAATTACAAAGCAATGGATATTGAGACAACTCAACAGAGCCATGATGGGAAACCTATGGCACGCATCCCACAGGTGGCCAGCGGAGCCATTTGTCAGGGCATGCAAGGCTTGCCCTGTCACCTGGCCAGCGCACGTGCACACGCTGGCCAGCTGACTTTAGCCTTCGTTTGAAGCCACTTTTCACCCTCCGGAGGTTTCCCTGAAGCCTCCGGAGTGCGAAAAACCAGCCCTATGGGCAAACCGGAACTTTAAGGACGGACTTCCAGTTTGCTCGTAGGGCCAGTTTTAGCCCTCCGGAGCCCTCAGGAGGCTTCCCTGAAGGCTCCGGAGGGCAAAAAATGACCCTACAAGCAAACCAGAAGTCACTTCTGGGTTGCTCATAGAGCTGGTTTTAGAGCTGGCTCTAAGGACAAATAAGGACAAACTGGAAGTCCGTTCCCAAACTACCGGTTTGCCGGTAGGGCTGGTTTTTCGTGCTCCAGAGGCTTCAGGGAAGCTCCTGAAACCTCTGGATGGCCTCTTGGGGGGGCGGGGGGGCTGTTTTCATCCTCCCCAGGCTCCTATAAAGCCTCTGGAGCCTGGGGAGGGCAAAAAAAGCACACCAAAAATAGGGGGAATGCTGGTCGTGCATGCAGGCGTGTGCGCTGTGGTTGTGCGCATAGAATTATGGGTGTGGCACGCCCGCGCATGAACCCCCTGCACTCTGCCTGCTTTTGGCACGCAAGCCAAGAAAGCTTTGCCATCACTGAAATAGAGTCATTGTTAGTTTTAAAGATAACACAAGAATTACCATTATGTTTCTGGAGAAAGCCAATGACTTTTTCAAGAACTGTTGTTTTGTCCATTTTACGTGTGTTTCCAGGAAGCATTGAGCTGAGTTCCTTAATGAGAACATTGAACTGGTCACGTCTCTTCTTTTCAGACTTATTACGTGAAGCCCTATGAACAGAATTAAATTGTTAGTAGACATGGAATCACTCATGTTTATTTATTACTGTGATCTGTTCTTAAGAAAATTAATTCTTTACATTAGAATGATATACGTAAACTAAAAGACAACAGAGTGCTAAGAGAACAAAACTGCTTTGGTTGAAAGTATGCCCTAGTGTTGTAAATTCAAATTCCTAAAGCTAACATATGAAGGAAAGAATCCTGCATTTCTCACATACCCATGTTCAATGCAAAAATGCAAAAAAGAAAAGCAGAAAACAATTATAGATATTTGTACTACCAGGTTTCTTTGCTTCTTGCTGTTTTTCTTCCTTAAAAAACTATGTTAAATATACAAATACATTTCCCAAAAAACTGGCTACTTACCTCTTTGCCCTGTCTTTCTCATCCTCATCCATCAGATTGTCTGAACAGCGTTTTCTGTTGAAAGAATTACGAATAATTTCAATATGTAATTTCACTAGATTTCCTTTATGCTTGTATTTCAAACAAAATAAATGTGCCATAACTTAATTTATTGTGACACTATATTTAAGTCAGTAGCTCTAGGAATCATCAATCAGTACTCTTGTTTTCTTGTTTTAGTCACATTACAGCCATTTCTGAACAATAATTTCCATCCATCCATCCATCCATCCATCCATCCATCCATCCATCCATCCATCCATCCATCCATCCATGGTTTTGGAAGAATGCCCCAGAAATATCTTGATGCATATAGAATGTAACTTTTCCCCAAAGTTCCAATGCAAAGGCTACTTGCAAAATAGCATTACAGAAGTGAAAACATGCAGTATGAGACCCTGGGGAGGAATCAGCTCTTGCATATTCAACATAAGATACAAGTCCATACAATGTTTTTGGAAGTGATTTGCCATTGCCTTCTTCCTACAAGTCAGAGAGAGTTACTGACCCTAAATTACACAGTTAGCTTCAAGTTTAAGGTAACAATAGAACTCATGCTCTTCCATTTTTCATCCCCGTGCCTTCAACCTCTACACCAAACTGGCTCTCCTACACAATTAAGACACCTCAAAAACGTTAACGTAAGTATAATTGTTTATTGGGATACTTTGTTGTTTTCAGATAGATGCAAACAAGCAAATACATAAGGTCTTATAATATCTAATAATTAACAATTTAATTATTCATAAATTGAGGATTTGTTCTGCTAAAAAAAAAAAAAATCAAAGCACTCATTCATAATGCAGCAAATCAGCTTCAAAATTTTCCTGGGCTCTTGCTTACATCCAAACTGACCATGCCATCAGAGATTCACAAAATGATTTCACTATTGCCAGCCCAACAATCCAATATATATCTACAGGTATATACAGGTATCCTCGACTTACACTAGTTCATTTAGTGACCGTTCGAAGTTACATCATCACTGAAAAAAGTGATTCATGACTGTTTTTCACACTTACAACTATTGTAGATCCCCATGGTCATGTGAGCAAAATCTGGAGGCTTGGCAACTGACTCATATTTATGATGGTTACAGTATCCTGGGATGATGTTTTGCGACTTTCTAACAAGTATAGTCAATGGGGAAGCCAGATTCACTTAACAACCATGTTATAACTTAACAGCTACAAGTGATTCACTTAACAGATGTGGCAAAAAAAGGTCTTAAAATGGGCAAAATTCATTTAACAACTGTCTCACTTAGCAACATGAATTTTGGGTTCAACTGTGGTCATACGTTGAGGATTACCTGTATTTTCAACAATCCAAACCAAATATAGTTATGATGACATTTCTTTCAATCTAAACTAGCCTATATATCACCTTATTTCTGCATCATCTGTTAGAATAAATTTCAGCCACTGTGTGTTTTAGTAACACATTTGTTTCCCAAGTACTTGGCTTAACAACTTGTTTATCCCAACCATGTAGTAGACTCCCATCCACATGAAAAAAAAACGTTTCTGTATTACTTCTTACATCCCCAAGGAGTTGTGCATGTGGCAAAAAATATTACCTAACTAAACAAAAAAAACATGTTTATATTTTCCACTGAAATATTTTGAAATATTTGATTGTGATTGAAATATAATTATTTTGAAATACTAAATGGCAATTATTATTTCTGAATATTAGTTAGTAGTAAATAAAGTGATTTATAATGTAGTGCTTTCACAGACGGTGATACCAATGTAAGACCTGGACAAGCAAGCAGATATTCTGATAAAAATCCTGCTTGTTTTTATCCTTTTGCCAATGGCATTGGAACTCTTTGAAGAAAGAACTAGCCTTTTGATTAAAATCAAGTGGGTCCAAATTTGGGTCTTTGTTGACTGATTGAAATATTAGATCTCTTTAGTTTAGGAAAGACTTGCCTGTTTTATATTATTTCATTTATGTTATCATTTTTTTCTATTTCCAATTTTGTATAGTCAAAAATACAGCTGGCTGCTTTCCACAAGGACATCTACTTCTGTAACTGTATATTTAATAATACTGTATATATTTATTAGTTGCAGTTGTATAAACTCTATATTTTAAAACATTCTCTAATACAAAGGATTAAAATATAAATAAAGCTGTGAAGTCAGGTTTGTGGAAAATGGAATAGTTTTCTTATCTTCTAATTAAGCTTTTACCAAAAAGAGAGTAGCAAACATGGTAAACGAATATGAATAAAGATAACCATCTGTACACTTCAAAGTATGCCTATCCCCATCCAGTAATGGCAAACAACCTTCTGAACACAAGAGAAAAAGTAGGTCAGTTGGGCAACACTGTTCTTGTGATGCAATTGTAATGGTTGTTTTGCAGTCAACACTTCCTGAGTTCATTGCAGCAATGAAGACTCTATGAAGATTGTCTTTGATGATATATTTCATTAACGTGGTACAGGTTTAGCTTTTACACTAATACAAAAACAAGAATAGCAGCCTGTGAAATGGTTACGAGAAGGGTATAAAGCTTGATGAAAGCTCATGCACCAAAATTTTTGCTCATTATATTCATTTCCAAATAACTATAGGAATACATACAGAGCCTCTCTGTGATTGAGATGTTTGATAAACAAACATACAAAGAAACAAGCACCTAATTTCACATGTGTTGCAGAACATGGACATTCAAGAACATGCTAGATCCATTCCTCTTTAATTTTAATAAATTACAGGTAGTCTTCAAGTTATGACCACGGTTAGGACAAGACTTGTCGATCAGCAACGTGGTTATTCAGTTGCACCTTCTTTTATGACCTTTTTTGCTGCAATAATTTATTCTTATTTAAGGGAGAGGGGCAGTTTAGAAAAACGAAAAATAAATAAATAAACAAACAAATACATAAATATTTCACACCAAAGAATTTCCAGTGAAAGTGTTTTTCACTAATACTACATCTCTACTACATCTCTCCTGGCAGACATAGCCAGAGAAATAATGATTTAGAAACACTGACCCAAAAATATTGGGTAACTTAATAAAATATTATGTCTTTCTAAATGATTGAATTAAACTGTCCTGTCTACCCAGAATCCAGAAATCACAATTTGGTGGCAAGCCACAGTAGTATCAGTAGAGGCAGGATAACTCATGGATAGATGGACAGCAGACAGAGGGGTGGCCTCTCTTATTTTACTTGTAAGTCATCAGTGCTCTTCAGAACAATTGTCCAACAAATGTTTGTTTTCATAGTTTTAATCCACATTTGCTACATCCTTAAATCAAATTCTATCAGGAAATGTTGAATTCAGTTTATCCTTCCACCAGAAACAAATATATCTCAGTATATTGTCAATAAGCACAACCTCTTTACAACTTCTCATTATTATTTTTAGATATACACTGTCCTGTAGCACAGGAGGTAACAAATTAAAAATTATTCTACTTTATTGCATTTGAAATAATTCCAGTATTTTCTCTGGTAAAGTTTCAAAATTACTATGTCAAATTTTTTTCTTAAAGTTCAACTTAAAAGTGATGCTTGATTCTTCATTGACATAAATTCGATTTGGTAGATAACTATAACATACGTGAGTTAAGTTTTAAATTAAGGCATTGACATCATGCAGGATCTTTATGTTCATTTAGTTTTCTAAAAGATAAAATTAGAAAATCTATTGTTTCCATGAGTCTTCATCTATCCATATAGTTTTCACATATACAACAGGTTTAAGATAATCAATTATTAAAAAGCAATAAATCTAAAACTAAATGATTATAAATGATAGCCAGAGGTCCCCCCAAAAAAATATTAGAAACAAATAAAAGAGATGAAATAAAAACAGAAACTACAGCTAGAGGGATAGTTAAAATATATTACAATATGAGATCAAACAGGAATATTAAAATCAAAGCCGGCCATGAAGAAAATATTATGCAGGTTAATTCACGACAGGATATTTGACAAGACATGCAATGTTAATTCTTCTGATGCATTATGAATAAAATATGTTTTGCATGTATACTCAACCACTTAAACCAGTGTTTCTCAAACTTGGCAACTTTAAGTCCTGTGGACTTCAACTCCCAGAATCCCCCAGCCAGCATAGCTGGCTGGGGAATTCTGGGAGTTGAAGTCCACAGGACTTAAAGTCACCAAGTTTGAGAAACACTGACTTAAACTGTAGCAATATAGTTTATCATTTCCAGGCATGATCTAATAGTTCAGAAATACATTCTGCCTACATAGCAATAAGATGGTAACATCTAGTTGACACTGAAAAGATTAAACAGGGTCAGAACAAATTATGATTTGAATCTGAAATGGTCATAAATCCCAGGGCTATAGATTAGATTGGGAATTTTTTAAAAAAAAAATCATCATAAAAGGTAATCAACAACCACCTCCAGATTGTAATCAACAAGACTGCTTGATCTGTGTGTTTTTCTCTGCAATGAGAACCAATAGACCCTGCTTTATTCTATAGAACTGGGATAGTGAACCTATGGTACGCGTGCCGGAAGTGGAGAGAGCCATTTCTCCAGGCACACGAGCCGTCGCCTGTTGCTGCCCAGCTGGTCTTCACGTATGTGAGAGAGCGCCAGAAACCGGAAAAACAACCGCCCGGAGAGCATGCACGCGCCAGGCAGTTGTTCTTCTGGTTTCCGGTGCGTGCATGCTGCAAAATTCCCGAAGACCAGCTGACACACGCATGCACACCGGGCGGCTGCTGTTTTGATTTCTGCATACGCACCGGCCAGCTAGTCATTGCATGTGCACCAGAAACCAGACACCACGTGGCCAGTGTGCATGCACGCATTAGAAATCAGAAGAGCTGACGCTCCCGTTTCGGCACTTGGTGACGAAAAGGTTCGCCCACACAGCAATAGAAGGTCTGTCCTTAGAGAAGCATTTGAAAAAGTGTTTTAAAACATGTTTCTTAAATTATAGACAGTTTTATGAAGAGATACAGAGATTATGATAAAAATAAAATGTTTAGACAAATTATACATATAGACCAAACTAAACTAAACTACACAGAATGCAGAGACTGAACAGTCTAAAAAAGGAAAGATTTGTTTTTAAACATTTTTATTTTTACATTGCACATAGCAGCAAAATTTGGATTCTTTGCTCAATACTTAGGATGATGCTGTACTGCTATTTCTACATTAAAAGAGATACCAGAGGAATATTTCAAAACCTTATTGTAATGAAACTCCTGAATGCATAGAACTAAAAGTTGGCATGTTATATATGTACTATAAATGGTATGCTATCCCAACTATTTTCATCCCACTTTGTCAAAAATGAATCAGCTGCAAGTCTAGAGATGTGTCAACGGTATAAAAAATGGCAAGTATGCCTAAGCAATCAAAGCATTAATCCGTTTATGACCAAAAAGGGATATGGCTTCAATCATGTAGTGGACATGTCAGATCAGCTATGTTTGATAGCACTGACTGCTCCTCTGGATGCCCTGAGACACTTTTTTTTTTTAATTGTTCCATTATACCCTGTAGATAAATACCTATTTTCTTTGAACTCTGTTATCAAAGCAGCTCACTTTGAATCACTTTGCCCTCAGATGTTAAAATGCAGTTGGAGAAGATGTCAAAATCTGAGCTATATCAGAAGGTAGTCTCTGTTTGCAGGAACCTCTAATACCAGAAGATGAAATCACATCAGCACTCTGGTTATTACCAAGACAGCTGACACATCTTGGGAGGAGGGGGAAACAGGGTCAGAGGCAGTGGTGGGATTCAAATTTTTTTACTACCGGTTCTTTGGGCATGGCCTGGTGGATGTGGCATGGCTTGATGGGCGTGGCAGGGGAAGGATACTGCAAAATCTCCATTCCCACTCCACTCCAGGGGAAGGTTACTGCAAAATCCCCAATTAATTAATCTAATTAATCGTGTATACATATAGTGGAAATCTATCACACTGTTATGTTTCATGATAAAGAATGTTACGCCAAGTAAAAATAAAAGTAAAAACAGTGGGCAAAAGAAACTTGGAGGGAAAGAAAAGAAAATATAGCTAAATCTAATTTATCCCAACACCATTCATTATGCTTCGCCATACCTTTCTTTCTACCCTTATAAACTATCCTTGCTTCTCCCACATCCGAACAACATTTCATACATTATCTTTTGAGGTTATTATCTGTTCCATTCAATCATATCTTCATTTTCCTCCCAAACCATTTAAATCATGTTGGTTTCTCACCACAATGGTTACTGTCACTGAGATTTAAGAAAGCTACTTTACTGATAGCAATAGCCGTTAGACTTATATCCTGCTTTACAGTGCTTGACAGCCCTCTCTAATTTTACAGAGTCAGCATATTGCCCCAACAATCTGGGGATACACCCCCATTTTACCGACCTCAGAAGGATAGAAGGCTGAGCCAACCTTGAGCCCTGTGAGATTTGAACTGCCAAATTGCAGGCAGTCGGCAGTCAGCAGAAGCAGCCTGCAGTACTGCACTCTAACCACTGCATCACCGCGGCTCTAAAGCAACCTGTTCTTCACTTGAATCTAGAACAGTGGTTCTCAACCTGTGGGTCGGAACTCCTTTGGGGGTCGAATAACCCTTTCACAGGGGTCGCCTAAGACCATCGGAAAACACATATTTTCGATGGTCTTAGGAACCGAGACACCAATTTTATGGTTGGGGGTCACCACAACATGAGAAACTGTATTAAAGGGTTGTGGCATTGGGAAGGTTGAGAACCACTGATCTAGAAGATATAGGATATAGAAGATATAGGAGTAAAGTTCCTCACCTTTGTAAAGTGGCCTGTGTAGTAAGTTTCTACATTCTCTTTAACATCAATCAATCTATTTTGCTTAGCACAGTATTCTGCTACCTAGGGTTTTAGAAGGAAAGTTTAAAGTTCCTGTATTGGATCAAGGTAATATCCCTGTGTTGGGTCATAATATTTCATGCGTTGTTGTGCTTCCCTTTGTGTCATCTGGCATCCGCATCTAATGACACCCTTGTTAATTAATCATTTAGGTCAAATGAACTCTTGTTTTCTTCATTAGCAACTAGCCCTCCAAAAATATTTAAAAGTAGGGTTCTGCTATGCTACCATAATTGCTGTAACACAGCAATTATTGGATCTAAATTTTGGATTTAAGACTGGAAATATTTACTGGCTGATTTATGCCCATCTGTATATAGTTTGATATTAGTTGTATTAACTATATATCTCTTAATATGTTTATCTTAGTTTTTGTGACCACATTAAACTGGTTTTATGCTTTATTGTAAGAAAATAATCATCACTATCAGGCATAGAGCAATCTTCAAACACATGTTATAAAAATGGTACAAAAACTTCATATTTTAACATTTTTCCAACTTTACTTTCAATCATTGTTAAATGAATACCGTATTTTGGGGAGTTTAAGATGCACCTTTTTCTCTCAAAAAAGAGGTTGAAAATCTGTGTGTGTCTTATACATTCAATACAGCATTTTTGCTTCCCGAAACCCTGCTCCCTTCACCAAAATGGCCATGCATAGCCTTTAGGAGGCCTATAGAGTGCTCCTGGTGGCTGGGTAGGGCAGAAATGAGCAAAAACGGGCTGTTTTTTTGCTCAATTTCCCCCCCCCCCCCCAGCCCCCAGGAGCACTCTATAAGCCTCCTAAAGGCTATGCATGCCCTTTCTTTGACAAAAATTGGGCCTGTTTTCATGAAAAATGGGCTGGTTTTTGCTCATTTGGGGGGAGCCACCCTCCCAGGAGCACTCTACAAGCCTCCTATAGGCTATTCATGCCCTTTTTTGAAAAACAAATGGGGCCATTTTCACAAAAAAAAGGACCGTTTTTGGGAGGTCTGCAGAGTGCAAAAAGTTTTTTTTTAATTTGCCTCTTCAAAATTGTGGTGCGTCTTATACTCCAGTACGTCTTATACTCCGAAAAATACGGTAGTTTGAAATCAAGGCTAGTACAAATGGGGAAAATCTTATTTCACAAGTTCTTGTATCATGCTGGATTTTTAAAAAATGAAATGATTTATTATTTATTAAACAAATGTATTTAACTTAAAAAGTATTTTTTTCCTTTTAATGACCCTGTAATCTTTATTATTTCTTAAATAAATCCACAATATCAAAATCAGAATACCTTTAATGTATGCTTTTTCCTTTTGGAATAAGTTTTTGTCCTGAGGACAAATGGTTCCAACAAGAATCAAACCAAAGGTATCAATGATAATAATAACTAACTAACTACATTTTGCCAAATAAAAGATCAAGGATTAAAATAAGGATATTGCAAAATGTTGGAGGAAGACTGGCTGTGTCAAACCATAAACTATACTGTCAAACCAGATGTTTTACTTGGATTACAGAATGCACACTGTTAACACATGACTGAGTTATCTCTACTGAAGGAGCAGGACTTCCAGAAGACAGGCATAAGTAGCTGTGTCACATATAAAAAGAAGTAGTTAGCCTATTTTTTAAAATTCCTATTTTATATGTATAAGAGGAAGAAGGTATGTAGACATGTTCACAACCTCGAGTTATTTGTAAAAATAATAAAGACAGGATACAAATAAATAACAATAAATAAATAGTGTACTAAAAGAATAGGGTCTAGACAGTAGAACTCCAAACTAATCATATATTTATTTTCATGAATGCACATACATACAAAAAACTGATCAGTATATTGACCACAGAATATACCGTAATAGTATACAGCTTGCAGGATAACAACTTTAATTTTCAGAAATGCTTAATTATTTCCAGTCCTTCAAATAAGTGATATAGCTCCATGTCCAGGTGTGACGGCCTCCTGCAACCCTCTGCCAGTGAAAATGGAGCTCAGGAGGGCCACACGCAGCCCTTCCGAGCTCTGTTTTTGCTGGCAGAGGCACTGCGGGCCGGTCCTTCACTGTTTCCAGGGTGGTCTTGCGAGCCAGATCTATAATACCGTGCAGGCCAGACCCAGGCCTTGAGTTTGACACCCCTGGCTAAGAGAGTGCTGTAAAGCACTGTGCAGTAGTATATAAGCCTAAGTACTATTGCTATTAAGTTAACTGTAGTTAAATTAACCATTTACAGATTTTAACTCTGCATAAGGCCTGTAGCACATCCAAAGTTTGAATTTACTTTAACATATGCCTTTAAAATGTTGCACTTTACCTAATCTGTGATTTGGTAAAGACAGGCTTTCTCAGATTAGACAAAATTCCTATTACTTGTTTTTTTCTTGTTGATGATCTTACTATTCCTTTACTATTTAGCATATGATATTGCTTAGAGAAAAAGCAAAGTTATTTTTATTGCTAGAAAGAAACCAAGAATTTATATAAAAAAGACAAAATTAACTTCCCTTCAATGTTACACAGGGAATTCCTATACTGTAGTGTAAGCTCTGATATTCGTAACACATGTTTTCCTTATATAATTAATATTGATTGTCTCTTGGGATACTTCCCAATATTTCTTTGAAATATGATTACATTAAAATCTGATTTGGTTTATGATTATTCTGGAAGAAGAACAAAAAAAAAACCCCAATAAAGATTAACACCACACCAAGTCTGAACTAATCAATAATCAGTCAACATTGCAATTTTATCCATCAATCCGTGCATATTTTACATTGGTTTCCCTATCTGCCAGATACCATTGTTGGGAAACAGAAAACAAACTATGTTCAACAAGTGTGGACATGTATAGAAACAAAAAGTATTCCAAGAAAGCTTTTGTATAAAGTATGAAAGATTACCTTAACCGTGATATGCATAAATTGTTACTTACACAAAAGAGAATGAAGCATTTTTAAAGTCCAGAACTACAAGATAACATTAGAAGCAGCTCACCTAGATACCTCCCTAGATTCCTGAGCAATAAGGAGGGAAAGGACAAAATAATCAGATGGTAAGACCCTCTCATATCGCACAATTTAAGTTAAGATAATTTTAGCCTTCTAATGGATTTGACCTGTAGTGGGATTCACAGCTCCTCAGTTGGCCTTTGGAAGTACAGGTGAAACTCAAAAAATTAGAATATCGTGCAAAAGTTCATTTATTTCAGTAATGCAACTTAAAAGGTGAAACTAATATATGAGGTAGATTCATTACATGCAAAGCAAATATTTGTCATAATTGTGATGATTTTGTCTTACAGCTCATGAAAACCCCAAATCCACAATCTCAGAAAATTAGAATATTGTGAAAAGATGCAATATTCTAGGCTCAAAGTGTCCCACTCTAATCAGCTAATTAAGCCATAACACCTGCAAAGAGTTCCTGAGCCTTTAAATGGTCTCTCAGTCTGGTTCAGTAGGAATCACAATCATGGGAAAGACAGCTGACCTGACAGTTGGCAGGAAACCATCATTGACACCCTCCATAAGGAGGGAAAGCCTCAAAAGGAAATGGCAAAAGAAGTTAGATGTTCCCAAAGTGCTGTATCAAAGCACATTAATAGAAAGTTATGTGGAAGGGAAAAGGTGGGAAAAAAAGGTGCACAAGCAGCAGGGATGACCGGAGCCTGGAGAGGATTGTCAGGAAAAGGCCATTCAAAAGTGTTGGGGACTTTCACAAGGAGTGGACAGAGTCTGGAGTCAGTGCATCAAGAGCCACCACACCAATTTCGACACACTCTCTCTCCTGCTCTGCTTCCGTTTCAGGGTTCTGTCCCAACCTTGTGCAGCTTCAATGGTTGCTTCTCTTGTAGCTGGAGGAAAGAGCTTCTCCTGGATCAATCAAAGGCTTTGCGATGCCCCTGAGATCCGCAGGACGTGCCCTTCTCTATCACCGTCTCTTCGGGATGGTTTAGGTCCAAAAAGGACCATCCAGCAGCAGAGATATCGACAGCAATCCTGGAGCACCAAGATTGCATGTCGTGTTGTAGCGACGTCAGCCCCGCCTCCCTCAACGCAGCCATCTACCAGGAGATTTTGGAGCACTTCATGCTTCCTTTGCAGACGAGCTTTATGGGGATGCTGACTTCATTTTCCAGCAAGACTTGGCACCTGCCCACACTGCCAAAATCACCAAAACCTGGTTCAATGACCGTGGGATCACTGTGCTTGACTGGCCAGCAAACTCGCCTGACCTAAACCCCATAGAGAATCTATGGGGCATTGCAGAGAGAAAGATGAGAGACATGAGACCGAACAATGCAGAAGAGCTGAAGGCCGCTATTGAGGCATCCTGGTCTTCCATAACACCTCAGCAGTGCCACAGTCTGATACCTTCCATGCCACACCACATTGAGGCAGTAATTGCTGCAAAAGGGGCCGAAAAGAGTACTGAGTATATATGCATGCTTATACTTTTCAGAGGTCCGATATTGTTCTATGTACAATCCTTGTTTTATTGATTGCATGTAATATTCTAATTTTCTGAGATGGTGGATTTGGGGTTTTCATGAGCTGTAAGCCATAATCATCACAATTATGACAAATCACGGCTTGAACCGTCTTGCTTTGCATATAATGAGTTATCTCATATATTAGTTTCACCTTTTAAGTTGCATTACTGAAATAAATGAACTTTTGCACGATATTCTAATTTTTCGAGTTTCACCTGTAGGTACTTGAACCTTTTAGGCCATTCTTGCAAAGTTATGTTTAGCTTGTATATTATTTCATAATTTCATTTTATTTGTGTGCAGACCACTGTGTGAGTGGCAGAAAGAAGGAAGCTTTTTCCTTCAGTGTGTTTCCTGAAGTGAGCCTTGTGTTACCAGATTTCTTTTTAATTCAGGTTTATCTTTTAAAAGGAAAGGAAAGGCAGACAATCTTGGTTAAGCAGAAACGGCAATGGCTAAAAATATGGAGAGTTATGTTTATCTTATTATTTATTGTTAATGTTACTCTGAATATTTTCAGATACTCAGGAAGATATATTATCATCAAATAAAAAGGCCATCAATATTACCCAAAATGTTAGTGTGTAAAATTAGATTTAGATAGCAACAGAAATCTGTCCAAATATACTGAAAATTCACTTTAAAATATAAATCAAAAGTAAACCTCGTAAACCTATTATTATATTCTATCTGGATTCAGCAGATTTGGTAACTAAGGCTGATTATTAAGAGACTGTTTGTCATGTAATTTAAATGTTTTTAAAGGAAATGTTTTAAAGGAAGTCTTCTGAGATCAAATTAATGTGCATGCACATTCATATAAATATGTATATGCATATATGCAAAGCTAGGAGAGAGAAGTCAGAAAGATTAGAAGTGTGTGGATGATCACACAAATACCTCCCCCCCCCACACACTTTATCAGTGAATGTGTTGGTATGTAGTATAAATTTGTTGAAAATGGAATATTTTGTTCATTACTCTACAGATCAATAAACTTCAAGAAATAAAGATGTATTTCTCATTTTCAGAGACGTACACATATTATTTTAAAAATCAATTTAATTAAAAACTGAGTGGTTTTGTTCTATGCAACAAGTCATTAGCTTCCCTAAAGCTAACTGGCATTATCTGATCATGGAAGTCCTGACATGACATCAAAGTCCTGTTATGCCAGTGCCTTGGTGCAATTCCCAAGTAAACATGGAGCCACAGTTGCCCGCTTTTTGTTTAGGTCACAAAATATGCTTAGAGCTATTACACATTATATAAGCCAGGACTAAATTATGCAAATTTAACAAACATACAATAATTTAATATAACAAACATACAATAATTCTTTTCTTAAAATGAATACTTTCACTTCCAGGATCATTCATTAAACTAAATGTAACATAAATAAATATAGCACACATGGTGTACTTTTTGTGACACAAAAGCTTGCTGTAAAGCACACTGCAGGAATTACTATTATGTTTGCAATTTTGGAATTTTGCTGATAAGTTATGAAAAATTCTATACATTTATCACATGTGTGATTGCAGCAAATTTTGGCTCCTTATAACAGTATACAATAAAGCAATTTGCCCATGGTAAAAAGCAAATAATCACAAGAACAATGAAAAAACTACAATACTAAATTAATATATAATGTTACAACTTTATCAGTCTTATAACAACATACAATCCACACACAGCAAGTTGATCTGGGAGCCAGTTTGGAGTAATGGTTAAGGCACCAGTTAGAAAGCAGGAGAGTGTGAGTTCAAGTCCTACCATAACCATGAAAGCCATCTGTGTGACTTTGGGCCATACACTCTCTCAGCCCAACCCACCTTACAGGGTTGTTGTTATGGGGAATGTAGAAGGAGGAAAGTGTGCTGGATATGTGTTAGATATCAACCATAAGGTACCTATATGGGTTTGGTTAAAATTGTCGGGATATTTTTTTTTTATCCCACAGGAGGTCAGTTTCAGAGACTTTAAGTTTGTTGATTTGATTGGACTGAACAGGACTGGGCTGAACTAGAATTTCCATCACTAAGCAAAATGAATATAAGTATGATGTCCCATAACTAGGCCACTTAGTGATGGAAGTTTTAGAAAATCCCTGGTTACTGTTGTTAAGCAAATGATGAAAATTGTTATGTGAAGACCTCACATGACTGTGACTTCCTAATGGTTTCCTCATTAACTTGCTTGTGGGAAGCCAGCAAGGAAGGTTGCAAATCTTGATTTCATGACAGTGCAATGGCTAGAAATCCAGAGGTATTCAGATCATGGTGTGTGACCATGGGAATGCTGCAACAGACAGGACTTTGAAGACCAGTTGTAAGTACCATTTGTTCAGCACTGCTGTAAGTTTAACTTAAGAAGCATTCATTAACCTAGGAACGTGATGGTGAATATATGGCATGTGTGCCAGAAGTGGCATGCAGAGCCATCTCTCCAGGTCTGCGAGCTGTCACCCGTTGCTCTTCTGGGTTCCGGCGAGCCGAACAGCTGGTCTTCAGGTGCGCATGAGCGCTGGAAACCAGAAGAGCAATTGCTCGGCGCATGTTTATTCTGGTTTTGGGCATGCACGCAATCCTGTTTCGGCACTAGATGATGAAAAGTTTTGCCAAGACTCATCTAGGACCACCTATACTTGAATAGGATTTGGAGTAAACTTTGCTCTCTCGATGTCTGTCAGTCTCTCTCTTGAACATTTCATAACATAAAGTTTGGCATTACTTAATGTTACACTTAACATGTGTTGTTCTTATTTGATTTGTAGGATAGACCCTGATCTTAGGCATTTCCCAAACAGAATTATTTATAATACATGATTAAGATACTGGCTTCTGGGCACACCACTCCACATCTTAGCATCTTGTCCAAAAAGGAGAAGGCAGATTCATCCAAGAAGAAACATAGAATTTAGCCTTTCTTTCTGTTATACCCCATTTGTACCAGAAATAAAGTTATTTATTTTATTCTATTTAAGCCATTTATGGAGACGCCCATCTCACAGCTTTGTGACTTTGGAAGACATATAAAAATATAATTCATCATGCCATCCCTTAATGGATTCCATGTTACAATCCATTTTATCCTTTTCATCTAAATAATCAATGCAATGTGTGTCACTGCAGGATTGTCGCATACTGGCCTTTTTTCTGGTCTCCCAGGAAGATAACGGAGTTGGTATAATTTTGTGTCTCATCCAATATCCTGCTTCTATTCAGCAATAATCATTTGACAGAAAAATATTATTTGATATTTATGAATCCAGAAAAATCACCAATATTTAAAAGATTACAATTAGAAATATTACAAATTAGACACTCCTGACTAATCACATATACACCAAGCAACGCCCTCCCATAATCTAGATTTCTGAATTGCAGCTATCAATTCCATCCAGGGTGGACAAATATTGTAGGCAAAAATGTCCCTTCCTAAACAAAGAACTGTGTGTCATTGACTGACATCACTGATAAACAGGAAAACAGTTTTTTTACAGAAGTCAAATAGCAATTATGTATTTTTCTTCATATCTTGCTTCCAGAAAGCATAACACAGTAAGAATATTTTCCCATTTCAAGCTTGACCAATGTATTACCATGACAACAATACAACTGAAGTTATAGCTACTGTATTGCACTGTTTAAAAAATGAACTCATCTTCTTTGAAAAGCTTCCAATGATCTAAACAGCAGACTATATAGTTTGTAATGGTAACTGCTAAGTAATTAACATTTTATTTTATTGTTTACCAACCAAAGTGGCAGAAAATTATAATACAGTGAACAATAAAAGAAATAAAATACATAGGAAATAATCAAAACAGAAGGTGTGACCTCCGTGAAATATTCAAAACATGTCCCTCAGCTGTAACCTATAATTAAAACTGTTGCAGAGTAAGGTAAAATGTTGCTTATTACAAACTGTATTTTAAAATGGTCCATAAAATGTAATAAAACAAATGTAGTAAAATGTAACAGAAGGAACAAAATGGGACATGTAACAGTGGTGGTGCCATGAATTTGGCAAGGGTTCCAATGTGTCAAATACTGAGATTAATTTTTTGAGAGCTGCAACAAAAAATTCTAGCTATGGAATGAATAACATTAATCTAATACAGGATTTCTCAAAGTGTGGCCAAAGGTCCTTCGCAGTGACTGGTTATTTGCCAGTGTATTTTGAAAAGTAATTCAATACAGGTAGTTCTGGCCAAAATTGAGCCCAGAATTTTCATTGCTAAGCAAGACAGTTAAGTGAGTCACGCCTGCTTTTATGTCCTTTTTTGCCATAGTTTTAAAGTAAATCACTGCAATTGTTAAGTGAATCATGCAGTCATTCGGTAAACCTGGTTTCTCCCACTGATCTTTGCTTATTAGAAGCTGGCTGGGAAGGTTGCAAATCAGTGGTGGGTTCCAGATCCCGTTCCAAACATACCGACGTCATCGACATGGACTCACACAGCAACGTGCACACACGCACAGCGCACACATGCATCTTAGCGCCTCTGCTAGCCTCCGCGATGCTCCAGCTGCTCAGCGGAGTGGAGTGCAGGCGCTGTGCATGGAAGCGCCAAAGACTTAAAAGACTGGTAAGGAGCTCGGGCAGGCGGGTGGGCCCTCTGGAGCATCATACCAGAACGGTATCCGGTGCTCTGGGCAGGCTCCAGTACGCCCATACCGGGGCGTACCACCTGTAACCCACCACTGTTGCAAATGGTGAACACATGAGCCACAATGCTGCAACCATCATAAATACATGCTGGTTGCCAAGCATTTGAATTTTGATCATGTGACTGTGGGGATGCTGCAACGGTTGTAAATGCGAGGACTGATTGTAGGTTAGACTCAGTGATGGGATTCAAAAAAAATTTACTACCTTTCTGTGGGCGTGGCTTGGTGGCAGGGGAAGGATACTGTAAAATCTCCATTGCCTCCCTACTCCAGGGAAATGTTACTGCAAAATCCCCATTTCCTCCCAATCAGCTGGGACTCAGGAGACAGAGAATAGATGGGGGTGGGGCCAGTCAGAGGTGATATTTACCAGTTCTCTGAACTACTCAAAATTTCCGCTACCAGTTCTCCAGAACTGGTCAGAACCTGCTGAATACTACCTCTGGTTAGACTGTGTTTATGTTAAACAAGCTAGAGTGTGTTGTTTCTTGGTGTCATATAATATATGTGGGTATGTAGGTGTATAAATATGTATTTATTTATTTGTCATGTTTGTATAGTGAATATTGGAGGTGGTGACCCTTTGAGAGCTGCATGCAACGAAATTTTATTTTAATATATGTCAATTAGTGTACATTTAAAGTGACAATAAAGTTATTCTAATTCTAAGTCAATTGCTGGAGAGTTACACGGGCGGAGACTTTTCAAATAAAGGATTTCATAGTATCTATCCTAAATAAATACAAGGGAATAACTCTATGACTCCACTTGAGATAGATAACTAGATGTACTTTTCATCTCACAGTTGCATGAAAGGTTATGCCTAAATAGTGAAAGGTCCGGATTATATATTTTGTGGTCATTATGCTTTTTTATACTTTTCTAGTAAGGGTTATAGCTTTTGTTTTCTTGTAATTAATTAGCTAGTATCTAGTTTTCATAGTAGAGTGTGAGTTCTTTTAAGACTCTTCTCAGCCCTATGACTGAGCAAAGAGGATGATTGTATCATCGGCATCAAGAAAGATTGGCCTCTTGGCCAATGGATGAACCCACGTTAAAATATGAGATCACTAAATTTATATAAAAATTAAAAATTAGTGGGACTAGAGAAATAAATCAATTAATCGTCTTCACACTGCATTTAACCCCCGGCTGATGTTACTGTAAAGAATATGATTAGGTAAAGAAGTCTTCTTATGTTGATAGTGGTAGTCAACAATTTCTTCCATAGAATTTCTCTTAAAGTAAAACCAGAAGCTGATTTGAAATCTGAAAAGTATGAGTAATTAATATTCAGGTCTCACTATTTCTGTGGATTGATAAGAAATATTAGAATTAAATTCTTTTGATGCAAATCTGGAGATCAAACAAGGAAGTCTTATTTGTCTCATTCTTTTTCTAACTTTTTTTTCACTGAAGACCACTTTTATTTTGTTTCTTACTGTACATTTTTCAGCCTGGAGGTCCCATGATGAAACTGGGCACTGGAAGTTGAATGCAGAAGCTTATAAAATTCATTCAGATAAAAAAAGTATTTAATAAACACAATCCAAGTGACTATAGAACACTATCAACATGCAATTTCCCAGCGTATGATACAGGAAATCCTATACCATACAACCTGTTACTTAGCAACTGTTCAAAGTTACAACAGACCCCCAAAAGGTACTTTCACACTAGATTCAAAGTTCTGACAGCCACACACACCCAGAGTCATGCGATTGCATTCAGCCCACATTTACAGCCATTGGAAAAATCCTGTGTTCAAGTAACCACAATTTTAAATGTTTTTTGCTAGAAAACCAGCATTTATTTTTGATTTCTGGCACCTGCTGCAAAAAGAAGAACACAAAATTGGGTTGGTCATATGATAACCCAATTAATGACCAACATGACATGACTGCAATTTTGAACTCAATTACAGTTGTAAATTGAGGACTACATATGTAGGAGACAGAAATAAGGCAATGTGAAAAATTAAGACTAAAACCACAAAGGCCTAAAACACCAAGTCATGTACCTTTTTTCCATCAAAGAATAGTCCTGAGGCAACATTCTGGAATTTTCAATTCTATCTCAAAGTGAGTACCAAGATAAAATTCAACAGCCATTATGTGTATTCGTGACTTTGAGTAACTTGTACTACATGAGATATACAGTAAATGGGTGGGAAAATTATAGTTCATTGATACAGCACATGTTTGAATGTAAAATGTTTTACAGTCAAAGGGGCATAGTTTCAAGGCAGTTTATCTTGAAGTAGGATGGAAAAGAAATGCTTAGTAGGAAGTTGCTTCACAATAGTGCAAGTAGAAGTGATCTTGATGGATTAATAATCTCACTATGTACAAGGCAGCATCCACGCTCCTAGCATAACAGCTACCTAATCCATGCTTGCTTTGTACTGGTTGCACATTATGTTGTTGTTGTTGTTGTTAGTTGCGAAGTCTTGTCCAACCCATCACAACCCCATGGACAACGTTCCCCCAGGCCTTCCTGTCCCCTACCATCCCCTGGAGTCCATTTAAGCTCACACCTACTGCTTCAGTGACTCCAGCCAGCCACCTCATTCTCTGTCGCCCCCTTCTTCTTTTGCCCTCAATCTTTCCCGGCATTAGGCTCTTCTCCAAGGAGTCCTTCCTTCTCATTAGGTGACCAAAGTATTTGAATTTAATCTTAAGGATTTGGCCTTCTAAAGAGCAGTCAGGGTTGATCTCCTCTAGGACTGATCGGTTTGATCGCCTTGCAGTCCAAGGGACTTCTAGGAGTTTTCTCCAGCATCATAGTTCAAAGGCCCCAATTCTTTGGCGCTCAGCCTTTCTTATGGTCCAACTTTCACAGCCATACATTGCAACTGGGAAAACCATAGCCTTGACCATACACACTTTTGTTGGCAGGGTAATGCCTCTGCTTTTTAGTATGCTGTCTAGATTTGCCATAGCTTTCCTCCCTGGGAGCAAGCGTCTTTTAATTTCTTGGCTGCAGTCCCCATCTGCGGTGAACTTGGAGCCCAGGAAAATAACATCTGTCACTACCTCCATTTTGTCCCCATCTATTTGCCAGGAGTCGAGAGGCCCAGATTCCATCATCTTAGTTTTCTTAATGTTGAGTTTCTAGCCAACTTTTGCACTCTCCTTCTTCACCCGCATCAGGAGGCTCTTTAGTTCCTCTTCACTTTCTGTCATTAGAGTGGTATCATCTGCATATCTAAGGTTGTTGATATTTCTCCCAGCAAACATTATATAGCTATAGCTATATACATATAGTCATACCATTACAATGGTGGATTTTAGGGTTGGATTTTAGGAATCATACCAATTGCATGAATACTAAGGGAGTCATAATCCACTTATTGTGGAAGGTGCTCTGAAGTAAGTAAACATCTTTAATAATGTACCTTATCATTGAAAACAATCATGTGAAATTACTTTTCTATTTCCTGTTTTCAACAACAGCTTTTCTTTCTCATTTAAAAAGGAAAATCAACACATAAATAGAGACTGGACATACATTAATATTCTTTCTCGTTATGTTGTATGTAAGCTTAGGTAGTTTACGAAACTGCAATTAAGTGTCCACACAATTGATTTTTGTGAAATATTTATTAAGAATGATCCCATGAACCTCACCTGTCTTCTATGATCTATCCATTTTTCCCTGAGTAGTAATTATGAGCACCCGCCATTATGAGCACACCCACTGGGGTGTGTTTCTCTTCTTTATCCCTGAAATTCCAGAATTTTAGATCTATAAAGATTCCTAGTTGCCATTTCCCTATCTGAACCTTATCATATTATTTTTTTGTGTTTCAGGATAATGAAACTAATATACAACAGTATTTGTATAGTCTTTAGTAACAATGAAAGAAACCCTTATTTCCATTGAGATATTTTTCCATTGAGATCAGCTAAAGCAGATTAATATGCAAAGGACATTAATTAATTAATCTGCCCTAAATTATTAATGGGTCAAAAACACTTTGAGTACACAGAAAATGTTATTTAAAAAAATAAATAAATAATGTTTGCTTCCTTCCCATTAAATCTCTCACACTGGACAGATGTTTAGACTAGATGTGGCATTTTTATCCATCTATTGAGTTTTATTAAAGTTATCATTGCAAGGATGTAGGCTGTTCCAAGCAAAGCTACAATTTGCAATTGACGGTAATTTTATCAATGCTAATGATGTTCAAGTGGTATTCCAGATGATTGCACCCAAGGCACCTATTACTATTGGTATTATCTTTGCTTTATTTTGCTACAGTTGTTATATTTTTATTCTGTATTCTGTTATTTTTTCCCCAGTACTTTCTCTTCTATTCTGCTGTCTCCAGGTATTGCCATGTCTGCTGTTCCGATTTTTTTGTCTTTCTTATTGACAATTGTTGTAGGTGTTTCTATGAACTACAAAGTCCCAGAGCACTTCATTTTCTGTTATTTTGCCTGTTTTTTAGTTCCAACAGTTCTTGCTTACAGGCAAATGTATTTTTCAAATGCATTGGGGGACTTGTAATTAAACCATCTTCAAAGTGGGCACTGTTGGTGTCAGATTTATATCCCAAAATTACACCTAAATTCTTTATATGGTCAACTACTTGTGCAGTAGCCTTATTGGTTTGATAACTTTCTGCATTTGGCTGCATCTCTTGATTACTCATCTTCTTTCAATTACTTGAGTAATTTGTTTGTCTTGCTCCTCTTTCATGACATCTTTGGAATATAATTGATTTATAAAGTGAACTGTTGTTTTAAAATAGTTCTCCAAAATAATTTTTGCAATTTCCTTCTGGCTTTGATGTCGCTTCATCATCATCTGGGTGGGTTTTTTTTGCCCCTTCTTGTGGTCAAAGAATAAATCTTTTTTGTAGATCAGCTGGTATCACTTGGCTAATCAGAACCCATTAAAATTGGAAGATTTCAGCCAACCACAACAAACAATCCTAAATTGCAAACTAACAATCTCAAATGGCAAATTCATGAAAATAACAAAATAAAACCATAACTTTTAAAATCTTTACATTTTTCCATCAACATTAGAAAGAAAAAAATAGTCCACAGTTCTTTATTTTAGCTCAGCTCCAGCAACCCTTCTCTTCTTCATTCAATAATAACAATGTCCCAAAATAATGCAGATCTTCAAAAAGAGTAACAGGCTATGACTGAAAAGAATCTCTTTTAGCTAAGTAAAGATAATAATTAAATAAAGTATTTGAGTAGTGAAAGCCATGACCTACTGTCTGTTTGAAAACTAAATTCCAAAATGGCTGCTTTTTCAACAACAAAATAATTCCAGTCCATCTCTCAGCTTATGGTCAACTCACCCAGTTACTTTAGAGCAGTGCTCCAGTCTCTCCTTGCAGACCAACCCTGTATCGAGGATATTGAAGGATTATTCCAGGACTCCCCCTAATCCAGGAGTCATATAAACTCAGTCCCTTGTTTTTAAATTGAAAAAGTTTAAGTCTGGAAAGAGCTTTCTGAACTGGTCAGTCTGGAACTGGACTGGAAGTCCAAGCAAATACTACCTTCTCTGTGATGGGCCCAGCCCTGTGGAATGACCTCCCCCGTGACATCAGGATTACTTCCGATCTCCGCTCCTTCCGTGTACAGCTGAAGACCCACCTCTTTCAATTATCTGGCCTGGCTCAACCGTAATTTTTCTTACTCCTCCTGACTGTCTTTTTAAATTTTAAATTTTAATTGTACATTGGGTTTCTTACAATTGGGGTATTTTAATGGTGATTTTTAACTGTCTAAATGTTGTAATTTGTTACCTCCTCCGTGCATGTGTGTCTTGGTATATATGTATGTTTATGTGTTTGTACACATGTTTTATGTTCTATATGCTCCATTGTACGCCGCCCCGAGTCCTGTCTGGAAAGGGAGCGGCTAATAAATTCAAATTATTATTATTATTATTATTATTATTATTATTATTATTATTATTATTATTATTTCTTGCAGATATTCCAAAGCACCATTGTTGCTCATTGTCATGGCATTGTTTGTAATCAGCCTGTGCAATTATTACTATGATTATGGTTCATTGCACAGTCAGTGAGATATTTATATTAAATTTGGAATTTTATCCACCTATTGACACCTTCTCGAGGATCTGCAATAGACAAATATTGTTGTTTGATTGTATTAAAGGTATTACCGCACGGAAAGCTGCCTTTTGCAATTGATTGGTGGTGATTTACTATTACATAAACAAAATTGTGAAATCATAAAATCACAGCTACCAGTTTTTTAACTGCTCTTGGCCTTCACACACATCAAGTTCTTCCCAACAAAGTAGGATGTCATAACGTATCAGCATATACATATATGCAGATCCAAAATGTGGCCTTTTGTAATATGGAAATGTTGCCAATGTGCATATTTTCTAAGTGCCATCCAATTTTTTTGTTATGGCACCCAGTATGATGATAACCACTCGGACCACCACACCTGGTTTATGTTCAGTTAAATTCACAATGTAGGACTGGTAGAAATGTAATGAAAATTCAAGTCCAAACCAAGGACCTAAAAATTATTAAGGTAGCATTTAAGAATATAAACAGGTCCAAGCAGGGTAGCTTTTTTTGAAAATTCGGATGTTCAGGTATGATAATTCAATATTTCCAGATATTAAGAAAATACTTTAAATATTGCTTTGAGGGCTCCAACCACAATTGCTATACAATGGATTTATATTTTCATAAATATTCAGTTTAAATCTGTGAGTCCCAGTCCCAGCAACAACAATTAAACAGACTTTGTTTTCAATGACTCTTATATCAGGCATGTTTTGAATAAGATGCCAGTTCTGTTTGAATCTTAAAGGCCCACAAGGTATTAACCTGCTCATTTTCCAAAACCTTTTCAACTTGATGGTCCCAGTAGTTTTTCCTACCTTCAAATCCAAACGACTGGCAACATTTCCAGTGAATAATTCTGGCAGTTCTGTCATGATGATGCTTGTAATCAGCTTGTGAAATTTTACTGTAGTCATTCATCAAATAATCAATTGTTTCATGTGTTTTACTACAAAGGCAACATTTGCTGTTGTGCGTCATAGTATGAATTTTCATCCATGCAATTTATTAGCAAAGTTTTTTCTTGAGCCACTTTAATAAAAGCTTCAATTTCTTTCTTTAGCACTTCTCATCTTAAACAATTCCACGCTTGGTTTTTATTGGCTTTTCTTTCTACATCTTTCAAGTATTGACTAAACATTTGGCTTGTTCTTCCAATTAACAAATCAGTTTTCAGTTGTCTCTTTTCTATATTCAGCTTTCACCTTTCCTGTTTTCAAGAGCCTTCCTTGATTGACTTCTTCAATAAGAGTTTTTGGCTCATTCAGACCATTCTTCTCTTCCTCCATAGTTTGTTTCTCATATAAGCTCTAGGCAAATAGATATGATCAATATCAATTTTTGGTTGCAAAGCATTGTGCACTTTCATTACTTTACTCATCTTCCAATCCACATTACTAAGTTGCATCTGGATCCATTCCTGCTGCATATGGAATAATAGGTATTAATTGCTTTAATGATGTTTCCACCATTTAGCTTTGATTTCAAAATTTTCTAAACTCTGAATATTTGGTAGAAATATTTTCTTTGATTTTATTATTATTGTCCTGTACTCCAAATATATGTAAAGGTAAAGGTTTCCTCTGTCCAGTTGTTTCCAACTCTAGGGGTTGGTTTCTTAGCCAAGGGAGTCAGCAAGACATTTCCGTGGTCATGTAGCTAACTTGATTATACGCCAAAGTGCACAGAACACACTGTTATCTTCCCACCAAAGTGGTATCTATTTATCTACTCACATTTTCATGCTTACAAATTGCTAAGTGGGCAGGAGCTGGGACAAGAATGGGATCTTACCCCTTGCATAGCGCTCATATCTCAAACCCGGACTGTCAGCTTTCCAGCTGACAAGCTTAGCATCTTTAACCACTGAGCTATCGCACCACCTACTCCAAACATAAAAGACTCCAAATATCAAAACCTATACTGCATGCTGCTGAAATAAAATGATTCTTCTAAAATCTATTTCTACCCTTTGAGAAGTAAGTACCAGTGAGTTCAGTAAAGCTTTGTACTAGTAGTAGGGTTAGAGGTTTTACAGTGCAAATCTATGCAGGTCTAGTCGAAAGTAAATTGACTCATTAAATTTTGTGGGTTATACTTTGGAAAAGTGTTCAAGGGTTACAGCTTAAGCAATTGCATTTTGTAGACTGGCTTTAGATATACTATGTAAAATAAGACCTTCCAAAATAAATACTATATTGCAAATATTTCAATATGTATGATATATTGCATAGAGTTGTAATATACAATATTTTCTTTCTTATAAAAGTAATTTACCTTTAATCACATTAATGTACTATTTATATCATATAAATACATATTATTCGAGCCATTTGCAAAACTTAATTTTTCATAAACAAATATATAGGCCAACTGGTTGTTGATGAGACTTGAACTTAAAGAAAGCTAGAGGTTTCTACATTGGGAAATGTAATTTTAATATCTCTTAACATAAATTAAAAACCACAGAACACAGCAAGCTGAACATGCTATTGCCTCATAAAGAAGGCAACAGTATTTAAATCAGTGTTTTTCAACTTGACAACTTTAAGTTGCGTGGACTTCAATTTCCAGAATTCTCTAGCCCAGAGGTCTCCAACCTTGGTAACTTTAAGACTTGCAGACTTCAAGTCCCAGAGTTCTGGGAGTTGAAGTTCACAAGTCTTACAGATGCCAAGGTTGGAGACCCCTGCTCTAGCCATCCACATATCTCTTCCAGTCTGAACAACAAATAATGATCTGATACCATACATGCCCTTTGTTGATTCAATATTAGATCTTGAACCTATTCATAGAAAACTTCTGAAATGTATAAAAAAAGATGCCATCATTATACAAAAAGATGCTGAGGAAATATAAACAGTTCAGAGAAGTCAAACAAAGACAGTAAGGTGCCTGATGTCAAATCCTATGAACAGCAAGTAAAGGAACTTGGTATGTTAGTTTAAAGAAGAGAATGTTAGGAGAGACATGATAGCACACTTCTGATACATGAAAGGATATCACAGGGAAAAGGGAACTGATTGATTTTCTGACATCTGAAGGTAAGACAAAAACCAATGGAAGAAAGCTTTATAGTGAAAAAATCCAAACTTGAATCAAGTTCAAGATATCAGAGTTTCCTAACTGTGACAACTCTTAAGTAATGGAACAGGCTGCCTCCTGAAATTGTGGGTGCTCTATCTATCACTGGAGATTTTCAAGAAAAGACCAGCCAGCCATTTGCCCAACATGGTATGAAGATTCCTGACCGGCCAGGAAGTTGGACTAGAAGATCTCCAAGTTCTCTTTCAACCCTATGATTATAAGAGAATATTGGTAGTTCATCTTCATGTTATTCATAACATTGGCACAGAATTTATGGTAACTAATCACAAGAAGAAATGCTTAAATTTATCTTTGGATAGTAAGTTCACAAAATCTTTCTCCTAGAAAGAGATGCAATGAATCAGAAACATTACCTATTATCTAATGCCATAGTTCCAGCGACTGGCATATAGATACAAATAATAATTGGTTGTCTCAATTTCTGCAAAACACTTTTGCAACTGAAACAGGCTTCCTCTTTGTGTGCCAAATATGCTCCAAAGCACTGGGAGAGCCTTTGAAAGGACTTATGTAGGAAAAGAGAAGAGCAAAGGTAAGTCAGTCGTATTGTGTAAGCTAAAGTTTATTCATGAAATACTGAATTTAGCCTGGTATGTATGGGCTTTTATCTTTCAGAAATGTTATCCAAAACAGGCTTAAAGGTAAAGTTTCAACAATTCAATCATGAGTATATATCAATTTTTCAAATCTATGCTACTACTTTAATTCTAATAAACACGATGGATAATGTCAGTAATACGTTTATTCTTTTTTAACAGTTAATACTTGGAATATCTTATCTGTAATTTAAAAAATATCTACTTTTATCAGCCTTTTAAAAAACCTGTTCCTTATTTGTTACTATGAAAAGGAAGGAAAGTTCACTTGATCTTAATGGCACTACTGAATCAGCCATAGCTTTCAAATATTATATTGTTCCTAATTTGATTGAATTTGATTTCAGAACATTGGTGGTCACAAAGGCTAAAAAAAGGAAGTTCTTCATTCCCACTTTATCTCTGACTCAAATTCTCCATAATAATAACATTAACAGTACTGGTCTGCATTACATGGCTGCTGTGGTGGATATAATGCATCTGAAACACTAGATAACTATTGGCCAATACTGGATTTGCAAAAAAAATAAATAAATACAGAGAGATCTTTTAAGTCTCACAACCTAAAGCTTTTTTATCACCTGAATATCATCTTTTTAAAAGAGTTACATTTAAAATTGCAATATGTAATCCAAAACTGGCATTAGCCTTGCATTAAAGAACAGCGTGGAAAGAAAAGCTATCAACTAACTCAAATGAGCAATTCAGTTAATTTTCAATCTCTACACTTGTTGGTTCGAGTTTTGCACATATAAATAGAAGTAGAATCATAGGGATAGAAAAGTACTCTTCTAGTCCAACCCTCTGCTCAAGGCAGGTGACCTTACGCCACCCCGTCAAATGAGTCAACAATACTGGGGTTCCTTATGCATCCTCCAGGATCTAGCTATCAACATCTTATTATTTCTGAGCTAACAGTCAAAGGCAATCTCCAAACTAGAACAATTCTTGGTCCACTCTGCAGGGGAGATGCGATGGGAAGGCGGGTGGTGGGCATCCGGGATGGCGGTGCACCCTGCAATTGTCCCCTGACAGAGTCCCCCCCCCCCATGCTTATGATCGGAAAAAAGCGGACCAAAGGTCCCGGGAGCCGCCAGGGCGATTGTTTATCTGTGTCACTGTGCCAAGCGCCGCCTGCGCGGCTTACCTGAGGTGCCCGTGCCGGGAGGAGAGGTGGGCACGTGTGCCCAGGAGGCGCCAAACGCCGCTGCTACCGCTGCTGCTGCTGCTATCCGCGGTGGCGACCAGGGTGCGCGGGCTGTCCTTCCCGCCGCTCTCGAGTTTGATACGGCCACTGTCCCCTGAGCTTCTGCGGCTCGTTCCCTCTTGCCAAAGGCCGGGTAAACGCTCTCTGGCGCACGCCAAGGCGTCGGGGAAATGAGGCTCCGGTGCTTTTTTGAACTCGGACTTGTCGCCGCGGCTACTTCTGCGGCCGCTGTTTCTCATGGTGTGAGGGAACGCAGCATGCCGGGCTCCGGCTTCCTCCCAGCGCCGGCAGCGCAGTCCCGTGAGGGACGGAAAGAGAAGCTCGGGAAAGACGCGCAAACGGCCGCGAGCCTCCCGAGGAGGACGCTGGACACCGGAGGGTGGCGGTGGCGTCCGCTGCTGTTTCTGCTGCTCCCGGTAACGCAGGCTTCTCGGAGAGCATTAAGTTGCAGGCGCACCGATTCCAGCAGCTGCGTTTTGCCTTGAAACTTGCTGTCCCGGCGACCCGAAGGGGACATTCTCCCAGCGGCGTCTCAGGCGCTCCCACCCTTAGTCGGGAGGGAGTAAGGACGGCTGGGCGCAGTTGGGCGCTTCCCGGCTCCCCTCAAATCATCCGGGGGGCCTCGCGCGCTTGCTCGCTCGCGCGTGGCCTGCGTGCTTCCAGCGGGAATGGGAAGCGCGGGGATCTTAATGTAGTAGGGCGGGGGAGGCTTGGAGCGGGAGGTTCCCTGGTGCTCGCGGCCGCGGCCGCTGCTTGGGAAAATATCAGCCGGAATCTCTAGCCGGAGACGAGCGAGAGCCGCGGGGCGAGACGCAAGCGACGAAATGGGTCACCGCGGGCATAAAAAGCGCCGTCGGATCGCCTCCCACGGTCCGGGAACCGACCAACCCAATAAATAAATAAAGTAGGCTTCGCTTCCTTGCGCGGCAAGAGAGAAAGTTGCCGAGGGTTGGCGGCTGAAGGAGGGCTCCCACCCGACGGTGCCTTCCCGCTTCTCTTGTTTTTGCAGAAGTGCAGGAAATGCTCCACTGACCTACATATTTTCCCAAACATCCGTGACCTCCCCCGGGAGGAGGAGAAAAGGGAGGATCTAAAAAGAAAGTGTCTTTGGGTTCGAGGATGAAGGCTCGAGCGAAGACAAAATCCTGGGTAATATAAATGGAGCGTGGGGGGGGGGGGTGTTTTCTTTTCAACGCTGAGTACAGAGAGGAAGTCAAACAGGTACCTGTGATTTGCATAAAAGGCTTCTGATGCGCTGATCAGGAGGACATACTGGGATTTAACGCGCGAGCTTTGTATCAGAAAATCTATGGAGATTCTCAGTCATCCAGGTCATGGTTGTCCCAAAAGGTGCTTTTTCTTTTCTTTTCCAAGAGGCAACTAGACTGTCTGGTTTTTCTTTGAAGACTTAGACTTCTCATCCAAGAAGCATCTTCACCTCTGAAGAAGCTGAAGAAACTGCTTGGATGAGAAGCGAAAACATCTTCAAAGCAAAACCAGAAAGTCCAGTTGCCTCTTGGGGAAAAAAGGTACCTTTTCTATCAGAAAGGACTGCTGGCTTTGAGAAGTTTAAGATGTCTGTAGGGAGCCTCCTTTGAAATATTGCAAACTTTTTCAGATGAACTAACCAATTTATCTGTTTGTCCTTCCAGATTATGACCCTGAGAAAATGAATTGGGTTTTTAATTTATTTATTTTTTTAAATTCAAAATTCAGGTTTCATTTTTTAAAAAACTTCAGATTCTGGACTTTCTATTAAACTTCCAGGGATAAGTTTCCTAATTTTGGTAAAAAGTTTCAAGATGAATTAAATTTCTCTGCTGTTAGACAACTAGTACACTCACAAAATATAATTATAATAGGTTGAGCTCATCTGTGAGATTAAAAGTGCTGTGGTTTTTTTTAATGAATCAGTTTTGTATACAAAACTAATTTGAGAAGTTTTTAAACAAATCCCAACAATTGCTGGATTCAAATTATGTGACACTTTTAACACTAAAAACTTGATTAAAATGTTTTATTATTATTGAAATACAATATCCCCACACTTCTTTCATATTCATATCCAGCAAGTAAAAAAGATAGTGAGAAATAAAGACAGCAAAAGAAAAGGGAGCAAGCTACAAGATATGCATAATCTGAAGAAAAGCAATTAAAAATAAAATAACTCTGTAACATTAGGACTAATTGCTTTCAGATTTCATTCTAGTATTATGCATTCTAATGTTGTTTATAAAAGGTGAGGTCACTAAATTCTAGTATTAAAAATGGAGCTTACAAGATCCTTACTTTTTTACAAGATATAATTTCCCACAGGTATCATGGTTTGCCTAGAAATAAGATTAATTGAAATTTACATTAAGCTCCAGGAAATATGATCAGCCTCAACATTACAGACCAAGGGTAGAGCTGCAGTGAATAGTCTAAAAAAGTATATAAGTTAAAGTCAAAGAGTTGTTTGAAAATGTAATCATCTACCTGAAGTAAAGAGAGTCCTCAATTTACAACAGTTCATTTAGTGACTGTTGAAGTTACAACCGCACTGAAAATAGTGATTTATTACCATATTTCACACTTATGACCATTGCAGCATCTCAATGGTCATGTGATTTACATTCAAATGCTTGACAACTGACTCATATAGATGACGGTTGCAGTATTCAGGAATCATTTTGTGACCTTCTGACAAGCAAAGTCAATGGAGAACTCAGATTCCTTTAACAACCATGTTACTAATTTAACAACTGCAGTGTTTCACTTAACAAATGTGGCAAGATAAGTCGTAAAATGGGATAAATTCAGTTAACAATTTTTTCACTTAACGACATAAATTTTCACCTCAATTGTGGTCATAAGTTGAGGACTACCTGTATAATAAGAATATTTAGTATGGTACTAGACGCAATCTCCAATCCGATTAAGTTATTTGGTAGCTATAGTTGAGTACCCATTGCAAGAAAAGCAGGTATCACAACTGCTGGTGCTATGTTTATGATGCCATAGTCCTGCATTACTCATATATAATAGATAGCAAGTAAACAATGAGTACTTACTATGCCCATAGCCACACCACCTCCACTGCCATTCTGCAACACATCAACTCAGGTTTCCTCAAGGAAAAGTAAGGATGAATGAACACATTTATTATAGAAGTCGCATTTTGTAAAACATAGAAGGAGTGACAGAATCAGAGCAGGATTATGCAAAGAAGAAATATTTGAATTCCTCATCTCTACTGAATTCTGTGCTTGTCATCACCAGCAATTCCTCTTCCAAGTCAACTGCACTGAGAGGTGGGAGAGGGAGACATTAGCTGCTGGGGTTAAATACCTGCCTCTTCTTTCTCCTTCATACACTGTGATGGCTGCCAAGCACTGCTAAAATATATGTGTAATTTATCAAATCCAATCACACATTGAAATAAACTGGTTTTCATACACACGCACACCACACCACACATAGCCTATACTGTAGAAATTAATATTTTTATTTACGTGTTTGTGTGTACCTTGTTTTTGACAAATCTTTGTTCCCTCCTTATAACGACATCCTTTTCTAAATACAAACAAACCTGCTACTTGACAATCTGTTTTGGAACCTTGCAGAGTGCAAACATCAAACTGACTGTTCTTTATTCTCTTCCATCTTCTTTCTTCTTCTTTTTGAATGTTGGGATTTTGTTTCTGTTGTCTGGTTTTTCATTATATCACTAGTCTTTTTAAAAAAAGTTCCACCACTACTCCAAAGCCTAGCAACTGATTCACCTGTCCCTACAGACTTGACATTTTGATTTAAGGTGTTGTTTTTTTTCATTTATCATCGTTGAGGTGTATTAATATCCTTTCCTCAGAAATATTAAAAATAGCTCGCTGTCTCATAAAGAATATATTAAGTAGTTTTTCTTTCTCCTTACTTTCTATTACTACTTCTCTGCACAATAAATTAACAGTCATTTACTGCAATATTTTATTTTAGACAATCCAATTTTTTTTTACTATATGTATTTTGAAAGCGTCAAATCAGATTTATCTCTGAATTTCAGCCTTTTTGATTCCACCTATAGGTTTTAGTTATCCTTTAGACTCCTCCTTTGTTATTAGTTTCTCTTTTGTTTCCTATACTATATATCTTCTTTTTGTTTCTCAGCTTGTTTGTGAATTATTTCAAGATGCCATTTTTGGGATCTTCCTTCTTTATTGCTTATTATTTAGGATTTTGAGTCATATGAGGTTGTTTCCAACCTCATACATATTTCCAGTATGGTTATTCTCCATTAAAAAGGGTGGAGACAGAGGGAAAACGCACCCATAAATTCTTCATAAGAGGGCTTTATGTGATTCTTGGTTGCACAAAGATATTTGTAGCCTACTCAAGCAGGTAAGATGATTCAGAATTTATGAGCTTCATCTGAAAATGGAGGTGGCAAAAACTAAACCTCAACTATTACAAAATGCCCAACGGGAATTTCTATATAGTTTTAACCAGTGTACTTCTTGAATTATAAAACGGTTTGCTACATAAATTTAGGTGTGTGTGTGTGTGTGTGTGTGTGTGTGTGTGATTCTCCTGACTCAAATTATAATTAGCTATATATTCTTGGGAACACTGAATTCAGTAGGATTTAACTCTAGTTAGATGCATATACAATTAGTGGTTAAATTATTTATAAGTTTAGCAAGGGGAGTTGTTTACTTTAAAAACCTTCCTCATCTGAACTCAATGGGTAGAAGTGATTGGAGGTGTTGATGTGTATCCCAGCAGAATGCAAAACTGCAGGATTCTCTGTTGCCTTTCCTCAAAGCATAAATAGTAACTTTATTTGGCTATGCAATGTCACATTGTCAGTTTGAGTAAATGCTTTCTCACAGTTATTTTGAAGAAGAAGAAAAATAGGTCAATATCTGTATTTCTCACTTGTATTATTTGTTACTAATATTCCTTTTGAAAGCTAGCCAACATACAGTGTGTGCTGCAAAGCTATATAATTAACTTGCAGTTCAAATGAATGAAGTGGATTTTGTTCATGTTACAAAGAATTTGGAATATCATGTTTAATTATTTCTGTCTGTAGCACAAAAATATAGGCCTTTTGTTGTTTTTTGCATCCTTTGTCCCTTGCTTTGAGAATCAAGTTATAATCATAATCAGATTAAATCTAGTATTTAAACATATTAAAAAGAACGTATTTTATTTCTTCAGCTGAAACTCTTCTCCCCCCCCCTTGCTGGAGATTAACAGTCGTGATTAAATAATCCTTTAGAGAACTAAATATGTGCCAAAAAATAAAGTATGAGGTAAAGCAAGAACTGAAAGTTTATTAATTTATGTGTCTAATGCAGGGTAAAATATGATTTCTTAAAACTCTGTAAATGTCAGCCTTGAAACTTTATTGGTGTACCATTTTAAATGTAAAATCAAAACTGAATGAAACAATCACATACATGCATTGATTCCCATTTCCTATTAAACCTGTGCTTAACTACTAAGCAAGCAAGCAATATGTAATATTGGGGACTCTCCATTATTATATAGGATTACAATATTCTCATTCATTATGTATATGTTTAAACAGTAAACTATTAAAAGTCAAAAGACTTCAAAAGAGAAGTAAAAGCCCTTCAAAAACTTCCAAACTATATTTTGACAATGTCAAACTAATGCTGGGTTAGACAAATTGCTGTCTCCAAATGCTTTTAACACTAATATTCTCCACCAAAGTTTTCCAACATTCTTAGGAGGCTTTTTTGTGGGTATTTGTGTATTAATCTTGACTTCTAGATTTCCTGGAAAAAATCCCTGAAGTTTACTTGGAAAGATTTTGAATGTGGTTTGCCATGGATTACTTCTTCCTAGGACTGAGTGAAAGAGACCAATCCAGATTGATGCTGGGGAGTGCATAATGAATCATAAGTGGTACAGCACAAATCAGAAAAAGTAAATGGAGTGATCAAGAGGTGCATTGTGGGTCAGGGAGGATGTCCAGGGGTGTGGTACAAATTAGAAAGCATCATGGGAGTGTGCGAGAAATCAGTAGGAGTAGAAGAGGGCATTGGAGGGGGGGCTGCATGCATTGGGAAGGTTCAGAGGTGGGTTCCTACTGGTTCTGACTGGTTCAGCTGAGTAGTTAGTAACTCAACTGCCCACGCCCCTGAACTAGTTTTATCAGCAGTGCCATAGGCACCGCCATCTTGTTTTTTGTTCTGCACATGCGCAAAAGCATTTTTTCACTACTGCGCATGCATGCGCATGCATCAAGTGCGTGCACCCAAAGCGCATCCCTGAGCGAACCAGCAGTAAAAGAATCCAGAACCCACCCCTGGGAAGGTTGTATGGGGATGTGCAGGTGGACACTTCAGTGTGAGCATAAACATGCTGGGGAGAGTGTGTGAATGAAGGACACTTACCCAAGCAACTTGTAACCTAATCCTATCTGGACCAAGAAAGTTGATTTTCAGTACCATACTTACAGCTGAAAGATTTATTGATCTTTATTAGGAAGATAAACTTATGGCCCAGCTATCAAGTAGACTGCAGAACTGAAGTTATAAGCAATTTACAAACCAATAACCTATTGATATAGATTGAAAATGGATGATCAAAATGAATCATTTCTTCTATTTATTGAAATGTTTATTTTACAACTTTTATACATGTGTGTGTGTTTATGACTATATGCCATATATGGTTTTTGCTTTTGTTTCAACTTTTTCTTTCTTTCTTTGCAATTTTATTGTTTATTTTGTGTATTTAATTCATAAAAATATTTGGGGGGGCGGGGGGAGGAAAATCTTTCTTGGAGATTTCTGTCCCTGGAAATTCCTTCTTCTTCTTCTCCTTCTCCTCCTCTTTCTGCTTCTCCTCCTCTTCCTCCATCATTATCACCCTAGCTGGTTTCATAGAATAAAGGCAATAAAAGCAAATTTCATGCCAGCATGGTCTTCTGTCAATCTAAGGATGGGTGAACAGCACTTCAATTTAACAAGTGGAAAAGTCAAGATGAGGAAAAAATAGGCTAGCTTTTCACCCCTTCCTAGTACTCTATCTGAAATGATCTGTTTTTCCATTGTGAGAAACCAAAAATTTACAGATAATTTTCTGGCAGGGAGTACAGATAACTACTTTGCTTATTAAATGTACATTGATGCATAATGAGAGAGAAGGCATGTTTCTGTGTACAAGAGGTTATGTATAAGAGTGTTATATAAATGTTCACACTTGCTACTGATTATTCCACTGACTGGGTGTTTAGTAGTCAACTCATTAGTTGATATGAATTACATACATTATTTATTTTTTGCTAATATTAATTTAATATTCTTCACCCCACCCACCACCTCCATTTTTGGACTGCATTGCCTGGAATGCCAATTAAAATTTAGCTACTCTGTGCAGTCTTTTTTCAGATTCTAGAAGTCGTTTAATTTCCAAGTTGAACAAAACCTACTTCTCTATTTTCTATCCAAAAAACAAACAAACCCAATGCTAACTTAAGTGGCCATAGAAGAATAAAACGGCTATTATTTTACATCTAAAGATGCTGGGAATAACAACAATTACAATCAAGATATTTATAATTCTTTTCCCAACTGCTCAATACCTTTTATATATCATATTACCGGTAGTTGCTTTCTTCATTAACTGTCAACCCTCCCAGATAAACTAGACAGGAAACACAATCAGATTCTACTTTATTGTAAGGTAGGTTTGCAAGTCTCAAAGTATAAACCACCAACTTCTTTTTACAGCTTGATCAATTACAGCGGGTCCTTCAAAATTTCTTCCTTAAGCAACTGCAGGCTCCTCTCTTTCTTGTTTCTCACTCTCTAAGCATCATCTCTTCCCCCCTCTCAAGGTCATTCCTACATCCCATTACATTAATATCATGAGCCAGAGATATATCCCAAATTAATGATACTAAGGATGTCACGAATCAAGTGCAGCACAATAATGAATGATTGAGAAAAATAAGCCTGGAGCTCTCCATTTTATAGCACCTGCTTGGGTAGGGCTACATTTTGAATTTTGTGGCCCCTGGGCACTTTTGCCTTCATGAGCCTTCCTTTCTTAAGAGTAATAGTATTCATGATTATATTTCATATGTTCTTCAACATGTCCTTTGTATGTTTATCAGAAAATAGGGAACAGTAAATAATATGTATGATTTTGCGTCAATCAATTATTGAAAATAAATTATGTTGTTCATTGAGTCATCAAAATTACTGAATTTAATATTCACGCTAGTGCAGAATAATTGCATGTCCATCTTTCCTTCCGCAGGTTACCTATAATATATATCTCAGATGAAGAGGAACAATAGAAATTATATCTCTGGCACAGTTAATATGTATCACCATATTTGATCACCCAATTAACATGTCTGTATATGCAGCAGATCAAGAGGTAAACATGTTTCTATGGTTATCTTTTCTAGCCTTGCAAATTGTGATCAAATTGCTTTTTCCTTGAATCCAAACTTGGACTGTGTCTGTATAATTAGCTGTTACGGTATTCCTTTAGGTAAATGCTATGAAACATTTATTTAATCAACAATGATAGGGGGGAGAGATGAGGACAAGAAGAATTTTATATTAGTAACCTAGGGTTACACAAGTCAGTAATTTATCAAATTATGAATAATTTCATGTTTTCAGCATGTTCTGTATAGACAGAAAATATAGCTAAGTAGCTAGAGTCAGCTCATATTTATATCCTGAATTGATTCCTGTAACAGTTAACATGGAACCAGGAATTCCATTAAATTCCACTGAACATTTTGAATCTAGCAAATTCTCTGAAGCTGTTTAGAGAAAGAAAAACCCAATTCAAAAGTTTAGAAGGGGGAAAGAACTAAAAGTAAGATTAATTGTGGTATTGCAAATGGCAATTCAAATTATTATGCAAATAGCACTTTCAGAGAAGCTCTGCTTCGTAAGGGAAATTTAACTCTTCTTAATCCTGTCATAATCCTCCCACTTAAAATAACTCTGAGTACATTTTAGGAACAAGATAGGCCCAGATGTAAGTGAATTGATCCTGGTTTACCTGATACGAATTGCTTTCTCTGTGAAACAGTTTTGATTTGTTGTCCCTGCATTCTATCATTCCATTAGGAAATAGCATCCTGAAACTGCAAAAGAGAAAGAAGACATGATCTGACTCTCTCTTTGGATTTATTCTAGAATATGAGAAGTTGCATTCTTACATTTCTCTCTGTACTAGGAATTCACAGCTTCTGTTTTCCAAAAGATAGATGTACATATGTAGCTTCAAAAAAATGATTCATTTGTATAATTTTCTTCTAACTCCATTAGTACAAGATACTTGAATTGCTCCCTGAAATTTGTCAACTAAAGATGAGACTTTAGAAAGAGTGCTATGATCACTTCCGGTTCCTGTAGGTGACGGACGTGTTGTCCGCTGCTCGTCCCCCCGGTGGGCTCCTTTCAGGAGTACAGGGGGCCCTGGAGGGGTCTCCTGCCACAGGGCGGCTTGCTGGAATCCCCCAGACTTGGCGGCAGCTGGCGGGGATGTTTCCAGCCTCACCCCAGGAGCCGGGGAGCGGAGGGGGGGCATGAAACAGCTGCTGGCTGTCTGCCCTTTTGCCGAATGGGCTCTGGGAGGAAAGAGTTAAGCGAAAGAAGAGCGGCTGAAGTGCCGGTGTGGAGAGATCCGCCCTAACCTCCTTAATCATCGTTAACAGATAAGCAGCAGACTATTGTAAGTTTTTGTTCAATCCATTTGAAACTGGAAGATTAGAGGGGGGTGTTTCTTTCTCTTCCCCCCCCCCCTCGGACAAAGCGGCATTTGAACTATCTCTCTCTCTATCGGAATGGAGAGAAAATAAAGGCTGACCTGCCACTTGTACTAACTATGTGAGAAAGACTGATATCACAGCTGCAAGAGGTGATTGCTGAGCTGTTTTCTTAAAAGGAAAAAAACTTTATGGAACTCCTTGTTCTTCTCCCTGTGAAAGGAGGAGCCAAGATGGTGCCCCTCCGTCTTTGTCTTTGTAAATGAAGCCTGCCTTTTGAAACTACCTTTTGAAAAAAAATCTCTGGTAATTGTCTTAATACCCCCTCTGAAGGTGCTCTGGACCTCTCCTGTTATGTGGGCTTCCTGATTAATTTTGACTATTTGACTTTTCCTCTTTCTGGTGTACCTCCGTGCCTTGGAACTGTGAAGGAGAACTAACTTTTCACTTTTGGATTTGCCTGACGCCTTGGACCGGCACAGCTGCGCGCTCCACTGATGCCATTTTCTTTGTAAAAGACTTATCATCCCTGAACGCAGATAAATGGGGCCCAAAAAACCACCAACGGGCAAGTCATTCTCACCTCCTGCTTCTGCCACCTCCAGTCCAAGCATGCAGCAGATGAAAATTACTTTATTGTTACAACAAGAAGGGACTAGGGAGAGCTCAAAAGAACTATCTGTTAACCAAATGTTTCAGGAAATTATGAGGGGTCAAAATGAGTTGAAAAAAGAGGTGACAGATCTCAAAGATGAACTCAGAGGTGTACAACATCATATAACAGAAAACAAACAAAGAATTGGGGTGTTGGAGGACAGGACAGCTGGATTGGGGGAGGAGGTTAAGGCAGTCCGGAAGGGAAATTTAGAACTGGAAAATTTTATGGAAAAAATAGAACTTGAAAGAATGTCCTTTTTTCTCAGATTCCAGAACCTACCAGAGACAGAAAATGAAGATCTTAAGGATATTATGAGTACAATTTTAGCATAATATATTAAGAGAAATAAAGAACAGTTGTGGTGGGATATGGATCTGGTTTACAGGATTAATTCAACATATGCTAGAACACACAATGTTCCAAGGGAGGTACATGTTAAGTTGTTTAGGAGGACCATGAGGGATGAGGTGCTAGTGGCCCAAAGGGAGGGAACATTAAAATATAAAGATAAAGAAATTACCATTCTTAAGCAAATTCCGAAAAAAATAAGGGAAAAACGGAGGAAGTATTCCTCCTTATCAAAGAAATTATACAATAAAAGAGTTTGGTTTAGATGGTTATTGCCAGAGGGAATGTTGATTATTTGGGAGGGAAATAGAATTAGAATTAATACAGTGGAGGAGGCAGAAGCCTTCATTAAAAAATATAGTTCTCTCCTAGAGGACGAAAATAGGGGAGGTGGTGAAAAAGGTAGTAATGTGCAAGATATGAAGGAGGGGGGGGGCTGTGGCTCCATCTGGGGACAGGGAAGAGGGAGCAATATCAAAAAGGCTCAGGTCACAAAAATAAATGTATTTGAAATACTATGGTAATTGTTGATATGCTAGAAAGTGACAAAGAAAGAGATGATTGAACATATGGTTGATATAATGTAAAACAAGATTCTGTTTATGCTTATCTTTTATACGTTATTTTTAACATTGTAAAAATTGTGAGATTTGGGGGGATTTCTGCCACTAGCACGGGAGCTGCCCAAATTTTCTATGTACCTTTTTTAACCTTTCCCTATAAATGTTTAAAAACCAATAAAATTCTTTAAAAAGAAAAAAGAAAGAGTGCTGTGTTTTCTGACAAAGATTTTTACACTCAGAGGCAAAACTGAGCATCCTTTAAAATATTGCAGCTTTCACAATATTGTGTGTGTACAGTGGTAAAATGGATTACATCAAATTGAAGAATAGAAGTGTGTGATATAATCATTCCATGGAATAATAGAAAAAGAGTATCTTAATCAAGGGGTGCGCAGATAATGACACAGCTTCTGCAGTGAGAAAACAAAGTCATGTTATATTCTTTATCTAATGCTCTTACAATTTTCTTCCATCCGTTAGAGTGGAAAACATGGCAGAGTGCGATGTTGGAAGGAGCCGCACACAGTGCTGCCAACTGCATCATTTGTGATATACTAATTATATTTGCATGCCATATGCTGTTTGCTACATGGGATACCACTAATTGTACTCAGTCAAGACTGTGGGGAGATGCTGAGAGCTTCAAATGAGTTGTAACAAGCCTACAAGTAACATTATGTTGATAAGAGCACCATTCCATACTTTGTAATTGCTTTCTGGTAAATTTTCCAATCCTTTGTTTTTAAAAAAAAAAAATCTACACATGTTCTGCTTCAAATTGTAAGCTCATTTAAAATATAGCATATCACCTTCCTAGACCAGGTCCAAGCTATAATGACATTATGAGAAAATGATGTCATGATACATATCCTGTCACACCTGTTAGATATTTGCTTCAACTACAGTGGTTTCCACCAAGGTCCTCTGTTCCGGCGGGAACAGAGGTTTAATCCTATTGGTCAAAGGGTCAGACAGCTCCCTATAAAAGGGCTGCTGTCAGACTCAACCTTCGCTGGATTGTTCTTACTTGTTGTACTTTAATAAAGAGCTGTTGTTGCCTTTAGCCTTGTGTGCCTTTCCATTACCCGATCTAACAACACCATACCTCTTTCCCTGTAGGTCACTGATCACTATAGGTATAAAGTGGAATTGTTTTGCTACACATTGGAATTGAGCCTAAACACAGCCTAGTAGTGGAAAGGCCAAGTGTGTTTCAAATTTAAAAGCTAAGCGTCTGCCTCTCATTTAACTATAAAATAGATCCCTGATAAGCAAGTAAAGTCAGACATGACTTCAGAATGCATGCATTACTTCTTACACTCTGAATGAACACAGAGAGGATTTGTTGCAACTTTGATGCCCACTCAGTAGGTTAAGACTACAAACTGTTCAACCTCAAAGAAGCATGCTGTCTTAGGAACTGAGAGTCAATATGAAAACTAAATGTAATATGACATTAAAGGTATCTTTGATTTGACATGAGAGTTCTTAAATATCAGTAAGGTAAAAGTTCCCCTCGCACATATGTGCTAGTTGTTCCCAACTTTAGGGGGCAATGCTCATCTCTGTTTCAAAGCCTAAGAGCCAGCATTGTCTGAAGTCATCTCCGTGATCATGTGGCCAGCATGACTAAACACCAAAGGTGAACGGAACTCTTGTTACCTTCCCACCAAAGATGGTTCCTATTTTTTTTACTTGCATTTTTACATGCTTTCGAACTGCTAGGTTGGCAAAAGGTGGGACAAGTAACAAGAACTTATTCCATTACGCAGCGCTAGGGATTCGAACCACTGAACTGCCGACCTTTCTGATCGACAAGCTCAGTGTCTTAGCCTGAGCTACCGCGTCCCTCTTTAAATGTCAGTAGCAGTTGGGAAATAAAAGGTAAATCTTTCATACTCTCAATCCAAACAATGGGATATATTTCACTAGGAGGTAGAGAGGCTTAGACTCCTGAGATGTTTAAACATACACATTTTGAATATATACTGTACATGTATTGTAACATCTAAGTTGATCCTCAGATATGTTAGAAGAAGACTTTTGACAAAAGACTGCATTTTCTATCTGTTATAATTATTCAGAGCCTTCACATAATGAGTGTTACTTTCACATCTCCTGAAAAAAAAAGATAATAATGTTGAGTGGTGGTGCTGGTGTGTGTGTGTGTGTGTGCGCGCACGCACGTATGTGCTTATGCATGCATTCCTGTATCACTAGACCATGAGCTTAACATTAATAAGCAGTCAACATAGTCCTCAATGATTTCCTCTTGTCTTTCCATCTGTTCATGAAATTCCCCAAAACACAGAAAAGAACACAATTCATTTTGGCATCCTTTTTCATGCAATGTTCCGAACTGGATTTAGCACCAGGCCTCTTGATAGTGTTGATAATTACTTCCATCTGTATTGCTTTGATCCATAATGAAGGGATATGCATATACAAAAGGTCAATGAGTAAAAGAGGCAGGCAGCCCACCAGCAATTTCCCATCAATTTAGTACACTAAAAATAATCAAAATTGGAATTACTGTTCTTGCATGACTATTGTTTCATATTTACGTCACAACATTATTGAATGAGATATTTTATTTAATCCGAGCCTAATAACCAAAAGGAAGCTTTCCTTTGCTTTCCTTTCTTTCCCTCATTTCCCTTCCCACCCTACCCTCCCATTTTCTTCTCTTTGCGTTCTTTTTTGAGTCTTTGAATCATTGTTAACTCCTGGTGACTGCCTGGATTAATCCCTGAAGTTTTCTTTGCAAGGTTTATTGGAAGTGATTTGCCATTGCCTTCTTTCTAGGGCTGAGAGTGAAAGATCGACAGCCACTTGAGTTCTAGTCTCACCAGAGGTCGGTTCTGGCAGACACTACATTTGCAAGATGGTGGTGCCTATGGCGCCACCCGGAGGACTGGTTCGAGAGAATGGCAGGCAGCTATCTAGGCCACCAAACCACTACCGGTTCAACCGGTCCGAACTGGTAGGAGCCCACCACTGAGTCTCATTTACTTCATGGTGAGACTAGACTCATAGATTCTAGCTTGGTGCCTGAGCCACTACATCAAATTGGCTCTTGGAAAGGAAGATAGAAATAATTCAATTCTCTGTTTTATTAAATCAAGTGAGGACATTCTGAAGCTCTCCAAATGTTATGGATGTCAGTTTCATCAACTTATTTAAAATGATCCATTTAGAATGTAGGTTCTATAAATTTGCAATTTCTCTGCCTTTCTCTATGTTGTTAACAATTCAAAGATATTTGCATAGTGCCTTTCATTTACTATACAGAATTTAGATATTGGCTGAAGAAAACAAAGTTTGCCAGAAGCTATTGTTGCTGAATGCACCATATTAAAACACATTTTTTAAACTTCTTCAGAGATTCTCTGTTTCCCTGCACTGTTCCTGACCAATACAAAAACATTAATGATTGTTTTTGATACTGAAGTGTGGCTTGATGTCAGTGTGATTTGTAATCAGACAGAGAACATTACTCATTTTCTTTCCTGTCAAATGCAGATTAACATTGTGAGATTCTGAAGCAGGCTATATAAAAATAGCAAATGTATTTAAAATGTGGCAGAGGGGAGAAATGCAGTTCGCAATATTCCATGGCGTTGCTTTATTCTACGGTGCTAAATCTTTTTTTTCTTTTTACTTACAACACTGCAATTCCTTCATTTGAATCCCGAGCAACATGAGTGAGTCAGATCATGACGAAACAGATAAACTATTATTAGGAACATGTTTATTTATAACCAGCAGTTCAGCACTCAGCAACAAAATACAACAGGCTCTGCCTTCCTAAAGATTTACTGCCTGCCTCGGGTAAGTTATGAGCGCACAATGGATTGCAGAGGCCTTTATGCCACCACAAGAATGCAGGAAGCTTTTAAGAATACCATGTCATTACCATTATCCATTGCTGTTAATTACTGTAAACAAAATTAGAGCAAGTTTGTCCCTTCCTGTGATGGGATCGTGGTTCAAAGCAACACAGCAGTAATCTCTAGGAACCCAATTATAAGCCCTTGGTTTTGCACTTGATATTAGTTAGGTTTACACTTGAAATAAATGCACACTCATTAAATGGAAAATAGAAGAATAAATGCAACAAATGGGGGTCAGCAAATGTCTGTTATGTAGGGGGATGGGTGGGCTGAAGCATGAAGACTATTCACAAGAGTGCAAGAATTGGGGGAGTGGAGGAATTTGGAATTACATGCTGCCCAATGCTGGCACACTTGCTGTCCATACTGTCCAGTGATTATGCATTCAGTGCAAGAGAAAAAAGAGTGTTAGGGTTTGCAGGGTCTGCTAAAAAAATTAAGCAGGTGATCATTTTATTTCTTTAACATTTCTTTAATTTACAAAAGAAGGCAGTCACAACTATTTCTATTGATAGCAATGACCCTAATGGAACTCATTATGATTTAGAGTGCCTTTGGCAGATTTTCCTTCTCTACAAGGATCCATCCAACTAGGAGGAGGAGTCTTATAGGGAGGATGGAAAGATCCTGAGCAGGTAAGGATCTGAGCAGGTAAGAGAGTATTTGATGGGTTCCTCTCCTTTTCTTTGTCTCCCTTCAGATATTTTTCCCACAGGGCACTTAGTGATCATGGCTCTGGTTTGTGGAGGAAAGAGACCTCAGAACCACTTATCACCTGCCTGCCTTCTCATCTGTAGTAGTGGATCTGTAGCAGTGGTGGGTTCCGGATCCTGTTCCATCTTGTATGGTTGGAATGGGCCCATCAGTGTCCACATGGATGTGCGCAGCGTGTGCATGCATCTTAGCACCTCCGTGAGCTTCCGTGATGGTCCAACTGTTCTGCGGAGCATTGCACAGGCGCTGTACGCTCCTTGCGCGTGCACGGAAGCCTTAAAGGACAAGTAAGGAGGGCAGGCGGGTGGGCCCTCTGGAGCACCGTACCAGAATGGTATCCGGTGCTCCAGACAGGCTCTGATACGCCCGTACTGAGGTGAACCGCCTGCAACCCACCACTGATCTGTAGTGAAGAAAGTAGGTTCCAACTAGAGTAGGTTTATGTGAGTATTGTCACCTGGCCTTTTCTTGCCCCCCAAAGAAGTATGCTTTGTCATCAAATCAAATTTGCCTTCACACACTAGAGAACTATATCCAAGACTGAAAGTTTGTTGAAATGCTAAGCACTTCTTCCTTCTGCAGTTATCTGGATTATTTTCTGGGTCAGATTTCCCTTTTTCCTCTTCAAATTCATGCCCAGCCTTTTCCTTTTTTCTTTGTTCTTAAACGTATTTTGCTTTTCTTGTCCTGTTGCTTCTTTAGCCTACTTTTCCCCCTAGGCTTGTTTTTTGTAACTTTCATGTTCTGGTCTTAGGAATTAGTTGATGTCAGCAATTCATCTGCTAGCAGAGAAAATATCCACCAATGGAATATTGTAGTACAAATGTCATGGATCTGACTAGGACTTTCCTGGCACTTCTCTAGGCTGATTTGTCTGTCTCTCTGCTTGCATTCCAGTATGACATCTCCAGGTCAAAATACCATGGAATAAAGAAATAGAGGTGGGCAGTGAAACAGAAGTAACCCCATAGAAAGGAGAGAGACAGATGCTACCACAATTATTTAATTAGATAGGACTTGTAGAGCAGCAGTTCCGAAATATGGTATTTCAGCTGGTCTGCAAAGTCAAATAAACATTTTACAATTTCTCAGCTTCAGTTTCTTATATAGTACATATTGATAGATATAACCCCCATAAAGCACACCTCTTTGAGATCCTCAGTCTTTTTTAAGAATGTAAAGAGATATTTTGGAGAACCACTGTAATATAGGAAGAGAATTGAAATTGACTGGTTGCTGGGCAGTATGTCTCTGACTTCAAAAGGACAAGAAGGAAAGTGACTGGAACTGAAAAATACAGAGAACTTAGGAATAGAAGTTTCCTTAAAATTCATAATTGTTTTCTGGACCCTGGATGTAATTAATTAATTAATTAATTAATTAATTAATTAATTAATTAATATTCATTAAATATAAACATGGATATCTAGTTATTTCACATAACATATTATTGAGACTGTCATCTGCACCTCCATAACTGTCTGATTCAATGGATAATTAGAACTGCAGAAAAAAACAATTGATACCTGCCTTCCATTGAGGACCTGTATACTGCACGAGTCAAAAAGAGAGCTGTGAAAATAACTACAGACCCCTCACATCCTGGACATAAATTGTTTCAGCTTCTATCCTCAAAACGATGCTATAGGGCACTGCACACCAGAACAACTGGACACAAGGATAGTTTTTCCCCGAATGCCATCACTCTGCTAAACAACTAATTCCCACAACACTGTCAAATAATTTACTAAGACTGTATTACTATTATTCTTCTCTTCCTTCCTAGCAGCTATCTCTTCCCACTTATAACTACAACCATTTTGTTACAAAATAAATATTTACAATTTATATTGTTTTTATTTGTTTCCTAGTATGATTTGATAGCTTATTAGTAACCTTGACTATCACTAAGTGTATCTTTTATTCGTGATGAATAAAAGGTATTTTATTCTCCTTAAGTACACTGAGAGCATATGCACCAAAGACAAATTCCTTGTGTGTCCAATCATATTTGGCCAATAAAGAATTCTATTCTATAGCTATCTACTTTCCATGGATAAAATAATGCAAGTCTCTCCTATTCTGAACTTTGCTGGCAGCTTGAACTGAGATAGTCCCAAAAATAAGAAGAGGCAAAACTAAAAGAAACTCTGAAGGTGCTAATAGGGCAAGCATTGGTGGAGGAATGTTGTTGATAGGCTGGCTAGTGACTCAAAGGGAGGGCTTGTCAGCACCTCCCAACAATCTCAAAACACACTTCTGGTCACATTTCACAACAGGTAATCTGATCTCACCTCCAAGAGAAAGAGTGGCAAAGCATTGCAAATACGATACTTCTTAAAGCCCGTATAGGTTCAGGTGATGGTATACAACTTAATTATCAGTAGTACTTAGTGATAACTTTAAGCTGTTTCATTCTTGGACCATGAATGAGAAGATAATATCATGCAACCAGTTGGACTCATGCCATAGTTACTGCAGATAGAGGGTGAGCCTGTATTTCTGCTGCTTTGAGGACTATTTTTGGATGTTATATTTTTCTTGATCAAAGCATAGAATGTCTGATTGCAACAATATCATTACTTGGAATCAATACTGCAATCATTAGCAGTATTGTTTTTATGATCATTGGCAGGAATTTTATACAATTTTTGTAAAAGGTTACAAGGCTTAAGTTGAAATGCATTTACATTTTCTAAAATGCCTGTCACAGTAAAAAAAAATGACTTACTCTACTAGACTATGAATACAAATAGTAGAATATTAAAAATCTAAATATTTAAAATTAATTAGATATAAAGCCAGTTTATAAATAAAATACTAACATAGTAAATATTAAACTACTACATAAGTATGAGTGCGCCCTCACACGCACACACACACACACACACACACACAAATCTATTCTGTTCAGTGGCAAGTAAGAAATAAATGGCATTAATCATTCACAATTTTGACTTTCAAGAAAGGGGTCAAGGTAGTCCAGAAATTGCTAGAAAAGTGATGTTTCAGCCAGAAATAGAGCTGGCATTTGAGGATTTTGAATTCCAACAGGATCATTCCAGTTTTTAAATGTACTGCTGAAGAATAGTCTGGACTAAATAATATAATAATATTTATTATTATATAGTATGCACATACCTAAGAACCACATTAGCTAGGAAATGGATTTGGCTTTAAAGAATTCTAGAGCAGTACCGTGTTTCCCCCAAAATAAGACCCAACTCCCAAAATAGGACCCAGTTAAGATCGTCACCCATATGAACATATTTAAGTAACATATTTCCCCAAAATTAGACCTAACTTGAAAATAAGCCCTAATACACATTTTGTTTGAGAAAAAAAATAATATGAGACTGGGTCTTATTTTCAAGGAAACACGGATAGATATGTCACTTCAGAAAGGATGAGTAACAGGTCTATGTGAATTCAATGGACACTACTTAACTAAAGTAGAATAAATTTAACAAGACACATTTGGCCTACCTGATCATATGGCCCTTATATTTGTAGCCCATATATATATACCTCTGTAAATATGTAACTGATATCTGCAGAGAAATAGCTGCTACTACCACTTCTGACCCATAGAACTGCAGTTTTGTGCTGCATCCAAACTTAAAGTAATATCCAAAATATGGATGGATGAGTGAATTAAACAACTTCCATGAGAATCTTTCTCTGGGGAGAGATTCAAAAGCTGATTTTAAATCAATGAAGGCAACATAAAAAGAGTGGAAATATGTATATTTCTCTGCTAAGAATTGTGAAACAGCTCATTGATTCAGTCAACCTGCCTTCCCTTAAGTATTACAAACATTGATAGTGTGAAAATTCTCCTGAGAAATTAGCTCTTGATCCCACACTTTATTTCAACAATTAAGTCTCATTGTTAGCTACACTCTAAATTTTCTGCACTATTGATTGAACTCATTATGACTGTCAGGGAGGGGAGAATTTCTCTTCAAACCTTATACCTAAAAATGCTGTGGCTTAAATGTTCTTTTGCTTATTTGAAGGTTGTTTTAGTGTGTGTGTGTGTGTGTGTGTGTGTGTGTGTGTGTGTGTGTGTTAGGTTCAGGGTGGGAAAGCCCTTTCTTTCCAGGAAAGTACAGGTACTATTCCTGTGGGATGGACCCTCTCCATATTTACCACCATTTGCAGTGTCTTACACTCATGCGACTGCAATTTTTGGCAGTTTTTGCTGGTTTCCAGCATTTGTTTTCCGCTTCTGGCAAAAAAAATGCCCATTAGGTATAATGGATCCACTGCAAAAAAAAAAAAATCATAAAATTGAGTGTAGTTACCTGCATAACAATCACATAGTCACTTGCTTAACAATTGCCACAGATTATAACCATAATCCTGGGCTCAATTACAGTCAAAAGTTGAGAACTACCTGTAATAAGGGATGGCATACCTTGAGTTTCTGGTGCTTCCACCATACCTACAGAGGCTTGGCTTCATCATACTTCTTAGCAGTTCTGCAATAGCCATACAGACATCCAAAATTTAATGTTTGTTTGAATTTAATTCATAATAAACATGCATTCCAAATCATGAAAGTCAAACTCTTCAATATTGACTTTATTATTGACTCTGGATGAGATGGTTCACACATACATTTAACAAATAGAAATAAATATATAAAGAATTGTTCTTGTTCTGAAAAGTTTCATTTTGGGATTAAATAACGTCACATATGTTAAAATAAGCGCAGTTATAAAACTCACATTGAATGCTCTTCAAAACAAAATATTGGCTTTGCCCTATTTATTTGGGATTCTATACCATACATGACATGTATGGTATGACCAGTGACGTGCAGTCAGGTGAGGCAAGTGAGGCACAGCCTCACCACTCTCATCATGAAAAAAAAAGTAAAAGGAAAAAGCTGAGCTAGTTGCTGCCTCACCGTGGATGACTCTGCTTAACCTCACTGGTGCTCTCCCTCCCCAAGTGTAGTGACTTCCTCCCCAGGGCCCCATTCATTTCTCTCTCTCACACACACAGCTGGATAAAACTATATAAAAATCTAGCCCAGCTTCACTGATTACAAGTTTGAAAAGGCAATGTGGCTCCACCTGCAATCAAACTACACTTGGGGAGGGAGAGCACAAGCGAGCACTGAGGAGACCACAGGAGGAGGCAGGAAGCCAGGCAAAGAGCCATGCTGTAGTACACACACTTTCCCCCCAGCCTCTTTCTTTTGGAAGGCTCGGCTCCCCTCCGGCTTCTCTGCCTCTCCTCTCACCCCAGCCTGCCAGCAGGAGGTGGTGGGTGGGCTTTATTGTGTTCCAGGCATTTCCCACCCAGACAGCAGGCTGCATTTGCAATGGTGGAGGTGTTTGGGAAAGGCAGCAGGGGAATGGAGGGGGGGATGGCAGAGGAACTGCTTTCAAGCCACTGGAAAAGATATCCAATCCAACTTTTGTGGGGGGGGGTTGTTTGAGAGTGAGTGAGAGAGGGAAGGGGTAGGAGAGATAGTCCAATCCAACTTCTGTGTGTGTGTGTGTGTGTGTGTGTGTGTGTGTGTGTGTGTGTGTGTTGAGAGAGGGGGAGGAAGGGAGAGAGGGAGGAAGGAGGGGAAGGAGAAGAAAAAGAAAAAGAAAGAAGGAGCAAAGGAGAAAAACAAATGCTGTCGCTTTAAATTGGAACTGAGCATGCCTGGCTGTGGAATTCTGGGAGTTGAAGTCCACAAGTCTAAAAATATTTGAAACCCAGCACTGTGTCAGTGCCTCATCAGTCATAAACCTCACCGCACGTCACTGGGTATGACAAAGAGGAGAAGGCCACAAAGCAGACCCAGAAGAAGATGGAGAGACAACATAGCAATAGCAATAGCATTTAGATTTATATACTGCTTTACAGTGTTTAACAGCCATCTCTAAGTGGTTTACAGAATCAGCATATTGCCCCCAATAATCTGGGTCCTCATTTTACCCACCTTGAAAGGATAGAAGGCTGAGTTAACCTTGAGCCTGGTGGGATTTGAACTGCCAAACTGAACTTGCAGGCACCTGGCAGTCAGCAGAAGTAGCCTGCAATACTGCACTCTAACCACTGCACCACCGTGATTCATAACATCAAAGACACCCTACACCAGCATCAAATAATAATGATTGAGGCCATCAGAAGTACAAGAACCAGAACTTTGTATCTCCCTTGACACCTGAAGTGGTAAAAGGGGAAGTAAAGAAGAAGATGTATTTCTTAAATATGTAATATATGTTTTAACAGATAATTTGCTTAACTACTCACTAGAATAACTGGAAAATTAAAATTATTTGTCCTGAAAAAGTATAGAAAGAAATTAAATTTATAAAATCCAGTGGTAGTTTAATTTATAAACATACACAGCCCTTACACTGTGTCTAATGGATTAATGAAAACTGTTATTATCTGATCAGATATTTCATGGATGAAATTGCTTACATTCATTTTATGTTGGATGGCGATGTTTGGGTGATTGGAATTTTCTGAGTTGATAAAAGTGACATCTGGTTTTAGACCCTGTTGATTTCAAGAAAGTGGACATCATTTTCTGTAACTGTAGATATGGATTAAACCTCTATCGCACTTGGCTATGGAAAGTGTCCAAGGAGGGAACTGGAAGGGAAAGATTTTAGCAGCTTTGGAAGATCTATGGGTCTTCCCATTCCATTCCAGAAATGGATCCAGGCCTGGAACCCAATGTAATGGATAAGCCTTGTTTGGTCTCAAGCTCCTCTTTTTGGAAAAAGTTCTTAAGAAAGTGATGGGGCTACAATTGACCCTGGAAGATAATGATTATCTCGACTCTTGATAGTCTAAACCCCAGTATGAAACATGCTGCTTATTCTCTTGCATGACCTCTGTCAGGAGTTGGATAGAGAGATCATGACTACCATTGTTCTTCTAGTTTTCACAGCAATCTCTGTTGACTCCCATATCCTTCCAGGGTGCCAAGGACACTGAGGGCAGATCCCAGTAATTATATCAATTACCTGATTCTAAATCAATCTCAGGTTATTTTTGCATTGGAATTGGGTTATCAATTGCAGCATAACATCAAACAGCTCACTTATGCCTCTCAAAAGTAGTTCTCACAGTCAGTGTAGTACTTGTACAATAATCAAGAATAACATGGTGTTTGTGAACCAGCCATAAGTATATTACTAGTAAGAGCTAGCCTAGTAGTAGTAGAAACTCTATATGGAAGGAATTCTAAATGGAAAAATAAAGGGAGGATTAAATTTTATCGTAAAACACCCAGAGAGTTTTGACAGTTTAAATAAACAAACAAACAAACAAGCAAACAAATATAGGTGACATAGAGCCTGAGGTGGCTCAGGAGTTTGTGACCCACCCACCCCCAGCAACTATGGATCTGCCCAAGTCATGCCTGGGTCAACATATGTCTGTGGCTATACATTAGATCTAGTTTTTGCTGCACCTGTAGGTGATATGCTTCCAGGTGTGATTCAAGGTATTGGTTATGACCTATAGAGCTTTACATGATATGTGAGGGACTGGCTGTCTCCCACAGTATCTACCTAGCTATTACAATCCAGCAGAGTGAGTACTGTACACTTGATTCCTCTTAATTAAGCACAGTTATCTTTCAGGAATCAGGAAGTGTATCTTCTTTGTAGCAGCCACTGCCTTGTAAATGATGCCCCTCCACCCACCATGGTTCCCAATCTGATGGCAAGGAAAGCCCCTCAAGTAGGATGAATAGTATGCCCCTGTTGTGGCACACGTGCCATAGGTTTGCTATCACGGTTATATACCCTTGGCCAACTCCATTGCAAAAACAAGACAGAAGCAGAAACCATGTAAATTACATCATGACTTTGGAATGTTTTTGATAAAACCATCTGGGTGACCTTCTTATAATTTATCCTTTCCTATTATTAGGTCAGCATGTCACCTACGCTATCTCTGAAATATAGTCAATGAATACAAACAATTTGGTTTATTGGGCTACAGACTGACTCTTCCTTTTGTTACCACTCACGGTCAATTCAGCTTGCGGTGTTCTTACACTTTAAACATGGATAGGGATCATCTCAGGTTTGGTAGTGAATGCAGCTCATATGCATAAGGGCTACCTTTTATCACCAAATTATCTAGTAATGTTGTAAAATAACTACACAATAATACTACATAATAACTACATGTTTTGCACTTATTTTTGTTCTTGTTTTTGGTTAATGTGCTGCACTTTCCTGTTTTTGTGTGATTTTATTGTTTATTATTTATTATCACAATTTATTAAAGTTGATGGCATCCAAATTGAAATAAATGCACATTCAAATGAAGCAGTTCCTTTCCATTTGTGCCTTCCTATAGAATATATTTCTATTACTGCCTCCACATAGATAATGGGATCTGACTCCTATTAATAATGTCCCAGGAGCGGGGAGGGTTTTATATATTTGAAAACTAAACATTTTTCAGCCACTCAATTCTCAAAATATCCTCTTTTTACCTTAGGGATCACACTTGATATGCGAGCGTGGGCAGAAAAGTTCAAATGAACAATTTGAGAATGTACAAGATTTTTAAAATAACTTTGTTGGTATGGAATGACAAAACCCACGAACCACAAGTAAACACATGTATGGAATTTCAACCGGTGTTATGTATGCTTCCTTAGTTACAGATACGCACATAAGAGAGAGAGATCCTACTTCTCTTTCTAATTCTCTGTGGAAATTGCCACTAAATTGCTTCTTTTCAATGCAGTCTCTCTGGTTATGTTCAGGAACAGAAGTTTATATTCCCACAAGATTGTTGACAGAGAGGATCTGTGTCTTCATAGTAACCGTAGTACAAATTCCCTAAGATTTACTCCCAGTCTTGCATTTTTCACACAGAAATTCCTTTGCGCTGTCTCTCCATAGAGTGGGAATTGTTTATCTTCAAACCACACTACTTCCACTGGTCTCTTGTTGCTAGAATAGGCAAACCACATCTTTATTGGGAGACAAAACAACCTGGACAACCAGTTGGTGGCAGCAGACAGATTTAGAAAATGCCTCTTTACTGTCATCTAGTGGTTATTGAATTATTGCAGCTCAGATATCGTATATCTAGATTGAAGTAGTTTCGCTTACCATACTTTCCTTCTAGAATTTTTTTTCTCCTATCAGCCCTCTAGGATTTTTTATTTCTTTCACATTACATGTCCTTTTGATCCTGATGGTTTATTTTTAGTGTTCTGACTAATTCAGGGAAACACTGAGTTGGAACATGGTTGCTGGCAAGAGACTAAAGAATTGCTCCACTTTTTCCTATCTGTCCTGTCCCAGATTGTTTTCCCCAATGTGATTACCAGCAAGAAAAGAACATGTTAATTCCTAACAGCCAACTGCAGACTAAAAACTGGCCAACTGAGAAAAGTAAATGGGACTTTTGGGATTCTGTAGGCTTCAGAAAGAGGAGACGACTGCTGCTGATTACCCCCTTGTGATTGGCAGGCTGCAATACTCTACACACTCATCCAAAATTAAGTCCCATTGAGACCCACTGTGAGATTTTGTTTTGAGTAAATGTTCTTACCACTGTACTATAAATAATATTTCAGAACAGGACTCAGTAGGACTCACACTGCTGCAGTCACCCATGTTTATGACAGAAGATCACATATTATAGTAATCTTATTAGGGAGGAAACCCAGTTTGATGTAATGGTCAAGGCACAAGGCAGAGGACCATGAGTTCTAGTCCTGCCTTAGGCAAAAAGCCACCTAGCTGACTTTGAGCCAGTCACTCTCAGTCCTAGGAAAAAGCAGGCAATGGCAACACTTGTGAAATTTTACCAAGAAAACTGCAGGGATTTGTTCAGACAGTCAACATCGACTCAAAGGCATTCCCCTCCAAAACTTTATTAGTCCTGGAGCAAAAGAAGACAATAAACATATTCTGGACAAAAGGAATATTAAATAAAGTATCAACAAACCGTTGTCCAAATGCAGCCCCCCCCCCTTCTAAAGAGTTCCTAAAACAGTTGTAGATTTTTCAACTGATTTAGAAGTGCTTCAAACGTTGTGCAAGCGGCAAGCTCTTTTAATGCTTATTAAATCACCAGCATCTTTTTTCAGGTTGACATAAAGACTTTGTTACTTTATTACTATTATTAATTTTATTGAAGGAGTTTTGAACAAAATAAAATCAACTGAATTGCTTTTGAATTGAAGAGAAAAAGAATAGAGAAAAGTAAGAAGAAAGTGAAAAAGATACTAAGTAAAAGAAATAGAAAAGAAAAAGTAATAAAGAAGTCTGTTAGATCTGGGCAACGAGAGAACAGACTGCGGACACGAAGTGACTTAACAGCTCTTTATTAGTAGTAGTAGTGATCCAGCTTGCTCTGTGGTCGGAGGGTTCCCCTTTTATAGTAATCGGGTACGCCTCTCGACCAATCAGAGCGATACCTGTTTCCCGCCGTAGCGGCGGACCAGAGAGGAGACTTGCTACGATATATGTTAATATCTAACACCCCTCCCCTCTTAGACGGCACATTGCAGTTTGCTACATAGTCTCTAAGGTATGTTGGTGTTTGTCTTATGCGTGTGGAACGTCGCAGTTCGGGTTGATCGGAAGTAGTTGCAGGATCGGTTGCTTTCTCTGTTTCGCGTTCGGGAGTCTGTAGGCTTTCGTTGCTTTGGCGTTCGGGGATCTGCTGGCTTTCGTTATGTTGGCGTTGTTCCGTTTAGCGTTCGACCTCTTGTTCTGTCCTGGGCTCGCAGGTGTCGTAGTTCTCCGTGTTGGGGCTCTCTAGTGGCTGACTCTGTATTGGCAGATAGCTCTCGTTCTTGGCTCGTAGGTCTGAGTGCGCCAGGCGACCTCGCAGTTGATCGATGTGCCTTTTCCAGTTTCGCCCATCTTCCAGTTCTAGCAGATACGATCATGGACCCGTGATGCCAATGACCTTTGCCGGCATCCACAATGTTCCCCCTGCATAGTTGTGGGTGTATACTGAATCCCCTATGCTAAAACTCCGAATTTTGCTTGTGGAGTCTGGGGGTGCTGTGGCAGAGTAATTTGGGTGAAGACGGTCCAGGTGAGACCGTAGACGGCGGCCCATGAGTAGTTCAGCGGGGCTCCTACCCGTCGTAGCGCTGAGGGTAATATGTTGAATTAAGAGGTAATGGTCAATGCGTGTTTGCCAATCACCTGGACCCATCCTAGCGAGGGCCTCTTTGGCGGATCGCACCATTCTTTCCGCCTGTCCGTTTGATGCCGGATGGAATGGCGTGACGAGGGCATGCCGAATTCCTTGACCTGCTAAATATGTTTCGAATTGCATGGCCGTGAACTGGGGCCCGTTATCAGAGACCAGGAGGTCGGACAGGCCATGAGTGGCGAAAAGTCGCCGTAGAACCTTAATGACTGCCTCTGCCGTGGTTGAAGTCATTAGGACTACTTCTAGCCATTTGGAGTATGCATCCACAACTATGAGGAAGGTCTGACCTTGAACTGGCCCTGCGAAGTCGATGTGTATTCTCGACCAGGGTGCTTTCGGCTTTTCCCATTCTGTGGCGGGCGCTTCCGGGGGTGCTGGCCTCGATTCCTGGCATGGATCGCAAGTGGCCACCCATTCCTCTATCTCTTTGTCCATGTTTGGCCACCAAACGTAACTTCTTGCTAACGCCTTCATCCTAACAATCCCCGGATGACCAACATGTAATGCATCTAACACATTTCTACGTAACGCATAAGGAATAACAACTCGATCCCCCCACAATAAACAACCTTGTAACACTGAGAGTTCATCCCGTTTTGACCAAAACATTTTGAATTCCGGGCCCACGTTTCCCTTCGGCCACCCCCTCCAAACCCAAGTTTGAACTTGCTTTATTATATTGTCTTTAGAAGAGAACCTCGCAACGTCGCAGGAAGAAACCGGTCCTGAGTCCAAACAGTCAATAAGCAGCACCGGTACTTCGGGAGTGGGGTCTGGCAACAGGTCCGGTAGTGGGCAACGGCTGAGTGCGTCTGCGTGTCCTAGAGTGGAGCCCGGTCGATGTATCAGCTTGTATGAATATGCAGCCAGGAAAACAGTCCACCTGGTCATGCGTGGAGAAAGGGAGACTGGTGTGGGGCGGTTTCCCGCCAAGAGTCCCAACAGCGGTTTGTGATCCGTAATCAGCTCGAAATCGCGCCCATAGAGGTATTCATGAAAGCGTTTAACTCCAGCAACAGCGGCTAACACTTCCCTGTCCATCTGGCTGTAGTTCCTCTCGGCTGATGAAAGAGTCCTGGAGTAGAAGGCGATGGGTGCTTCGTTCCCGTTGGGCATCCTGTGGCTGAGGACTGCGCCGAAGCCGAATGGGGATGCATCGCAGGTCAATACCAGTGGGAGCGTTTGGCTGTATTGAACTAGTAGTGAGTCGGTTGTGAGTAGGCGCTTTACCGCGTTGAAAGCTGCTGCTTCGGATCGTCCCCATCTCCATGTTGTGTTTCTCTGGAGTAGTCGATGTAATGGTTCAGCAACAGTCGCCTTCTGTCTCAGAAAAACGCTGTAGAAGTTAAGTAGTCCGAGGAAGGCCTGCAACTCGGTCTGATTTCGTGGTGTGGGGGCGTCCTGGATCGCCTTAATTTTCTTTGAAGTGGGGTGTATTCCCTGACCATCAATTCTATATCCCAGGAATTCTACGCTAGGCACGTTAATTTGGCATTTCTCCTTTTTGAGGCGGAGGCCCTTTTCTCTGATTCTGGCCAAAACAGTTCTGACTCTTTTTAATAGTTGCTCCTCATTTGCAGCGGACACCAAGATATCGTCGAAATAGGGGACGACTCCCGGTATCCCTTGCAAAAGCCATTCCATGACGCTCTGGAACAGACCTGGAGCAATACTCACACCGAATTGCAGCCGGTTGCATTTGAATGCTCCTCTATGCGTCACTATAGTTTGGGCCTCCGCTGTGGCGCTATCCACGGGCAACTGCTGGTAAGCTTGTGCCATGTCTAACTTAGCAAATATTTTTCCTGGCCCCAACGAGTGCAATAAGTGTTGTACTACTGGCACAGGATATGCGCTTTGTTGTAGCGCGACATTAATTGTGCATTTATAGTGCGCGCAGATGCGGACTGACCCATCTGGCTTAACTGGGGTCACTATGGGAGTTTCCCAGCGCGCGTGATCCACCGGCTCAAGGATTCCTTGCTCCACTAACTTATCTATTTCCTTATCTATTTTTGGGCGGAGTGCAAAAGGCACTCGTCTCGGTTTAAGTCGGATTGGCGCCACTTTGGGGTCTAAATTGAATGAAATTGGTTTACCCACATACTTACCAAGACCGGGGCTGAACACATCCTCGAACTCCTTTAAAATCTCTTCAGCTCTGCTGCTTTCCACGGCGTTGATTCCGGTGACTTCTAGCCCCAAGGCTTCGAACCAATCCAGTCCTAGAAGGTTCTGTAACGGTGCGCTGGTGATGGTCACGGGCAGCTGGGCTATGATGTCCTTGAAACTGATCTGGAACGTGCCTTGGCCCACGATGGGGACTCGGTTCCCCTGGTAGTCTCGTAGCAGGATGTCTGGAGTGCGTAGTTGGCTCTTTCTGAGGCTAGGGATAGCCTGTTTCATGGATGCCCATGAAATGATCGTCAGGGACGATCCTGTGTCAACTTCCAGCTCGCAAGGTGAGCCCTCCAAGAGGACTGTGACTTTCAGCTTTTTAGGCCGCTTGGTGCGAACCTGACTTATTGTGGTGAGGTACGTTCGCAATTCCTCTCTCTGGGTCAACTCTATCTCAGCATCTGTATCCTGAAAATACTCTCGTTGAGTGTCTTGATAGAACGCTCTCTCAGCTCTTTGTGAGTAATCTCTCTGGGGATACGCTCGCTCAGCTCTTTGGGGATTTTCTCTCTGGGTAAACACTTGTGGATTTCTCTCTGGGCGCCCTTTATGATTTCGCCAAGCCCCTGGGTTGGACTTTTGTTGGCGGTATGTAGGTGGCTGCCGTGAGGCAGGGACTTCGCTCCGGCACACTCGTGCGATGTGCCCAAGTTTGTTGCAGTGTGAACAAACAACGTTTCTGAACCGACAGGTAGACCGGGGGTGGTTCCCTCCGCAGCTTGCGCAGGGTGGCAAGCGGAATCCGGGTTTCCCCCAAGGCCTCATGTGACTGCTCCGCATCAGGTGACTGTCCTCGAACTCGGGATCCTCGTAGTCGGGGTTGGTGTCCTCGTAGTGGACTCTGGTTTGTCTGGGTGCTGGTTGGCTTATGTTGAATCCGCGTTGTATGCTTTCCGATTATCTTTCCGCTGACTCTGATGCCCTTGCTTCGTTTAGCGCTATTTGTAGGGTTAAATTTGGATTAGCCAACAGCCTCTTTTGTAGCGAAATGTCCCTTAACCCACAAACAAATTGCGCCAGGATATGCTCGTCCAGATCCCTGAACTCGCAGTTAGTTGATGCCTTACGTAGGGCTGCAACATACTGGTTGATTGACTCTCCCGCCTTCTGGTTCCTCGTGTTGAATTCCTGGCGGCAAACGTGGCGGGAAGGTTTTGGCGGGTAATGAGTCTGTAGAGTCTGTTGCAACGCCGTCCATGATACTGCTTGTATTGGAGTAGGCGCGGTGAGGTCTCTGGCCGTGTTGAAGACTTCCTTTCCGCAGTAGCCGAGGAAGATGTTTTTCTTTCGGGCGTCGGTTATCCCCGTGTATTCATTCGCTTCGAGAAAACACTCGAAATGAATCATGAATGCCTCCCATTCGTCGTTCGCTGGGTCGAATGGAGCGGGGGGAGCGTGCATCGCCAACTTCTCTCGTTTGAATTTGCCGCGCTGCGGTGTCCTGAGATGGCTGCCGGAATTTCTGCCGAATTCCTGGGCTGGATCGAATCCGGAGATCCTGAAGTAGCGTTCTTCGTCCTATCTGTCTCTCGATCCCACCTTCGTCGCCAATGTTAGATCTGGGCAACGAGAGAACAGACTACGGACACGAAGTGACTTAACAGCTCTTTATTAGTAGTAGTAGTGATCCAGCTTGCTCTGTGGTCGGAGGGTTCCCCTTTTATAGTAATCGGGTACGCCTCTCGACCAATCAGAGCGATACCTGTTTCCCGCCATAGCGGCGGACCAGAGAGGAGACTTGCTACGATATATGTTAATATCTAACAAAGTCTTAACAGCAATTATAAATGTGTTTATAGTTTACTTTCTCTAACTCTAATATTCAGTTATAATTTCCTTCTTCCCATAATCTACTTGTTCTAATCATCAAATCCACCAGTTCATTTTTTATTTTTTTCAGCAAAAAGTCCATAGTTGTTTCCGGTCACTAATAAACACAGTCATTGATCTTTCTCTGAGGAAACTAATTTTGCCATCTCTGCTCATTCAATTATCTTCACCTTGTGGATATTTCAAAATCTTGTCATTTTTGTGCATGTAGTAGTCCCACAGTACTGATCATATTTTAAAAAATCTTCCAGGGCTCTTTTATAATTGTCAGTTCTTTCATCCCAGCAAAAAAAAGATTTAGTTTCTAATATTCAACTGAAAATATTCAGTTTCAGTTGAGTCTTTAAAATTCTTTGTATTGCAAACGTTTCAACAACAAAAAAAATATTCTGGGTTTTTTACAAGTTCTCCAGGCATGGTTAAAAAACTCTTAATTTGTCCAAGCATAAATGTGAAGTACCTTAGTGACGGTCTAGAACATTTTCCTGGAGTCATATATACTAATGGTACATAATTTTATTTAAAAAAATTTAAATTAAAATGTTGGTAAATTTCAACAGTGTTTTCCCACTGTTTTCCCATAAGGGTAGCTGTAATCACTGGCATTGTTATCAAGGCAGCATAGCGCAATATAAAGTAGCATATTTTTTCTATCACAGGCTATTTCCTCCTCATGTTATCCAGGACTTGCATATGTAAAACTGTAAAAAGTAGCCTAATGCCAAAAAAAACCCCAGTTAGTTTAATACCTATATCACCATATCATTATTGATTGTATTGATTAATTAATTATATCAGTGATCGTAACATTGTGGATTTCCTTAAAATTAATTGATCTGATATTATCTGCTCAGAATGATTAGTTATTATCAATCAGAATATGATGCTCAGATATTCTATTTTTTTCTCCTTAAATGATTTTTTTCTCAAGAAATTTTTTTGAGAAAAATCAGATAAACTACAAATAGACTTTAAAATTCCTATAAAAATCCATGAATGACGTAGGATATTGCTGCAGCAAAAACCTGATCTGAAAATATACCAGAATTAACAAAATAATTTGAATCTCTGAAGCTGAAGAAACAGTCAACTTGTCTTCATTAGTCATGAAGTTCTGAGCAAATTTATGAGTTTCTAGGATAGCCTGGCAACCTCAAACAATAGTCCTAGTCCTCAAAACTCTGGTCCTATTTTCCAGACCATGATTTACACATTATTTTCCTGCAGTCTTCCAATTACAGAAAATTCACCTGCTGCAAAATACAGATGAGTGCAAAAGAGAACTAATGTAGTAGGTGTGTCCAGCTTGCGACCTGCAGGCTGCATGCATCCCTGGTCAGCTAATAATGTGACCCCACAAGGTTGTAAACGTTTAACATTATGGGATTCACATACATTAACTATGTTATATATTTTATATGGATCCCTACATAATTCCGCTTCACTCAATGCAGCCCAGGCAAATCAAAAGATTAAACAGCCAGGTAATACAGTGTATCATTATGCTGACAATTCTTTTTATTGACACAGCAGCGGCTGAATTCTGCTGAACTAAATAAGGAAAGGCTGTAAGAGATGACTGGATAAGATGCTCATACTTACTTCCACCTATACTTAAATGTAAGAGCCTCTTACTAAGAGGACAACAAAAGACCACTGTTTTGAAATAGAAAGTAAGAGGTAGAAAGGAAAAGGTTTGGGCTAAATGAGTTAAAAGCACTGGACATCCTGACTGGAAAAAAATAGAAATGTAGTTTGAAATATTTGGAAGATGCTTTGGAAAACTAGACTAGACTTTGTCTATTGAATTATTTCATCTCTCCCTCTAAACATCTCTTCTGATGTATCTGTAAATATATTCATATAGTATAAAATACTACAAACCTTCAGTGCCAGTTCTCCAAAAGAAACCAAATCTTCTTATACTTCAGAATAATTGGGTAAACACAAGTGTCTAGTAGAAAACCATGGAAATTTTTCAGCAGAACATTCAGCAAAAGAAGTTCACTCCAATACAAGTTTAATATGGGACTATCATGGAAAAGAACAATACATGGTGTTTCCAGTTAATTTCATTTGGAGGGTTTTAGCTACATAATCTCAGCTAGTCCCTTGGGAACAACTGAGTTTTTGAAGTTAAAGCAAGACAAATTTATTTTATTCTAATGAGGGAAAAAGGCAGGAGTTAATTTTTGAGGGCACAGGACTGTTTCTATCATCTGTAGCTTTACAATTCAATGAAATAATTATTATTAACCTAGAAAGCTGTTGGGATATTATAATATACTTTTATATATATATATATATTATAGATAGATATAGATATAGATATAGATATAGATATAGATATAGATATAGATATAGATATAGATACACACACACACACACACACACACACATTATATAACTTCAAAAATATTTTTTTTACCTGAATAGAAAAACAGAATGACCAAGGGCAGATTGCTATTGTTTTGATTGTAAAATTAAAGAAGAAAATATCACTTAATTAAACAAGAAAAATGTGTGGTAAGACAAATATAGATGTTTTTCATTTAACAAAAGACACTTTTGATGGCAACATTTGTGATTGATCCACCATTCTTTAAGACTACTCCAGTGTTTTCACTTCTTTTTTCTTGGCTTAAAATGACATACAGCTGACCATGCTGGAATACAGCACATTCTTCATGCCTTGTCTGTGCACTTTATGTATAGTGAGAACAAAGCATGACTCTGATTGGGAACTGTGTCCACTAAAGAAGAACATTTTCGCCTTCTGATGAACGTAATTCTTCAAATCATGGCAATATAATTTTTAATGAACCAAAGCTTAACTTTGAAAATGAGATTCTTCTACAGTTCTTTCACAATCATCCACACTCCCCTGCAAAGCTTTGGAAGAGCTAGGATCCTCATTAAAATGATGGGAGATCATTTACTTCAATTCTAGTTTATTGGTAGCAATCCAGAAAGTTCAAATGAATCAAGAAGTCCTGTTTTGAAAAATGAGTAGTGTTAGCTCACTGACAGAACTGAAGGAACACTATTCTTTCATCATTCCAGGGAAGTGTCTAATGCTGTGGAATTGATTTTTCTCATTTCATTGAACTATATAAATAGAGTGCTCTCAGAACAATTCTGCAGTTCTTCCAGATCTCAGTTTCAACACATTCATCATTGCTATATAAATATAAAAGCCGCCCAGAGTCACTCACTGAGTTAGGTGGTTATAGAAATTGAACAAATAAATAAATAAATAAATTTGAGAGGTTCATTACAAAGAGGTTGCAAATTGCCTTATCCTGACCTTTCCCTTCATACAGCAGAAATTGGCAGTTTCTTCAGGGAATAAAAACTCCCAACAGTGAACACAGACTTTGGCAGTAGCACCAACATCTGAAGAAATATTATGGCATGTAAGTCATACATTTTGCCCCACTCTTTCTCTGTCTTGGTATTAGTAGTAGTATGTGCAGTAGATGTCATAGATCTTTAGCTGGAATACTACTGATTGTGATTCATACTGACCATGTAACAGAGAAGATTGCAGAAGTGACAGAAAAATAACAATTATGGATCACAATCTGGTATTGACATCAGACTTCCTTTCTCTGGTGACATGAATGCTTTTTCAAGCTGAATCCAGATTCTTTGGGTCATTGTTGTTGTTGTTGTTGCTATGTTTAATAGGTGAAGATAATTAAGCACATTAATTCTGAAGTTACAGAAAACCTGCCTTCATCAGCTAGAAGCCAGAGGAAGGTTTTGCTACTTGAGGCAGAAGATCAAGTGACATCTTTGTTCAGTCAAGGCAGGCTACTCAAAGTTCCTTGGTCATCAGAGGCAGAAGATTTCACAAGTGCATAAGAAATGAACACCTTAGCTCTGATTATTTTAGTGATATGAAAGTGAGAAAAGTGGTGACTGACATTTAAGAAAGAAAATCAAGCAACACAGCAAAGGATAAAAACTAATCCACTAACCAAATTGAACTGAATAGCAACAGGTTGGAAATACAAGCCTGAAGTTCCACAGAACCCATTTCACTTCATGCAGCTTCAAATGCAGGGTAGACTTTGAGATCAAAGATGAAATAGGAAATAATTATCAAGTAGGATGACATTTTCCTATCCAGTGTCCTCCAGATGTGTATTGCTGGATTTCAACAAATGAAGGTCATGTTAAATAGGGATTACAGGCATAGAGTCAAACACAATGGACGTTTTCCAAGGCTATAGCAAGCTGATTTATAGGAACTAATATGCTACACTGCAAATGTTTCCAACAACATTTCAAAGATGCAACATATTTAAATATGTGTGAACGCCATGGACAGCACTGCCAATGAGTCAATTTCTATTGTTTTGAATTTTCACCTGCTATTTGAAGGAGGTTCGAGACATGTAATACTTAATGGTAGTTTAACCTTGCATTTCTTAGGAAACTGAGTCACCCCCATGTCTCCAGTCCCCTATCTTCCCAGTTCATACAGTGACGTGCAGTCAGGGGAGGCAGGGGAGGCAGAGCCTCACCGCTCTTATCATGAAAATAAAAAAAAATACTCTGGGAAGCCGTGAAAGTGGCTGGGAGAGGCGCACGGCTTGGTTTAGCCTCCCTGGACATCTCAGCAGCAGCCCCAAGTGTGCCGATCTCGCCATTTTTTGCATCGGGCGAGCCCGGGATCCTTGCAAGGGGAATGGGACCACGTGTGCAGGAGGCTCCTCAGCTCCAGCCTCAATCAGCAGCCGCGGTCCCCTTCATGTTGGCTCAGGAAGGAGGGGAATGGGACCACGTGTGCAGGGGAAGGGGATCGCGGCTCTGCTAATCTGAGGCTGTGCGCTGAGGAGCCGCCTGCACACGTGGTCCCATTCCCCTTGCAAGAATCCCGGGCTCGCCCGATGCAAAAAATGCCTAGGTAACATCATCAGTGCTAGAAGGGGGGGAAGGAGGAGAAAGGAGAAGTTTCTCTTCTCAGAAATGTCTTCTCAGTGGAGCTGCGGCAGCCTGTCTGTCCCTTTCTGACATTTCTGAGAAGAGAAACTTCTCCGTTTGGGCTGCGCCCGTGCGATCGGAGCAACCACACGGTTTGATGACGTCACCAGCCTCACCAATCATAAACCTCACCGCATGTCACTCAGTTCATACCCACCAATAGTTGTACCTTCTTTTTTCCCAACAGTCTGCTCAGCCCCTCATCTTCCCACTGCTCCCTTACCTATATTTACACCAATATTCACAAAACTTCCTCTTTCCCACCAGCTGCCAGGTATCCCCCTCACTCCCAATTTTTCCACCAAACAACCATGGATTATTGCAGTGCTTTCTCTTTCTCATTGACTTAAGCCTACTTTTTCTTACCCATCTTCATAGCACCAGTCTATCCACCTCCATCTCTTCCTTGAGTTTCCCATAGTGTATTATATTCTTCTTCTGCAAGTGATAAGTGATATGTATATATATTCTCTGGGTGTGTGTATTGAAAATACTTACACTCTTGTAAATATTTTTAAACTCCTTTGTATGTACAGAATGCTGATCCTCAAAGCACTCTTGGAATTTTTTTGAGCTGGGAACCTCAATAAAAATTGTTTTGTTAGACGCATAATTTATTTCGGAAAAAAGATAAGCCACAATTTTCCATCAAACTATGCCTAAATTAGTTATATGTATTAAGCTGAGTTTGTAAATGGCTGGCAAGGTCATATCTGACAAACAAGAACTGTTTTTCATTAAGCTTGACATCTTTGATGACGTGCCATATGCTAAATAAATAAATAAATATTTGATGGCATTCCTCATTTGCCTTGGGTGGATCTTAAAAAGAAGTTTTGATGATTTTGGAGGTATTGCATAGCCGTCCTTGTTTCTACACCATAAAATGGCTGTGAAATCAGCCTGTAATATACGTAAAGCATGTCTATGAAATTTGGTAACAGTTCTGGCAAGTTGATGCATTGTGTGTGATTTGATAGCTCACAGCAAAGAATGGAGTCTGTAGTCTTTTCCATTTTCTTCATTGGGAACCTCAATGTTGATTTAGTACAGGACTTCAAAAATATTCACAAGAGCTACAAGTATTTTCAAGGAATGATTTCTTGCAGCACATTTTAGTCATGTCCAATTTACATCATGTTATGTTTCTGTGGTTGAGAAGAACTACGTTTAGCTCATCACTAGGTTTCCTCTGTAATGTTTCAGATAACTCTAATAATAATAACATTATACTCCAAACCCCTAGGAACAGTTCTAACAGAGGGTCACATTTTCTTTCATTTCAATTAACCTACTTGTCATATACAAAGTTGTCTACATTCAGAAAAAAGTGCCCAAAGGGCTTCTTATGATCTTTTAGTGTGTTGAATTAAAAACTGATAATATCTGGTTGCTATTTGCACCAAAATATAAGGGACATCCTTATTGAGGAGTCAATTTTACTGTCTCCTGGTAACTTTGTTTAAAATGTAGCCCTTTTCATATTCTAAGACAATAATGCAACTTCAAAGTCAATGTCCCTAGTTTAAATAGATTAAGATGAATCTGAAACACATTTGTTAGGTTGTGTAACAATATTAATGCTAAGAGTTCCACTATACACATGGAACATTTTATTATATGCGGTGATTGCATTTCTACAATAATCTGTCAAAAATGTTTTTCTTATAAAACGTCCCCACTAAACCAGTAAAAAGTCAGTAGTATCTATTGAGTGCTACTATTATCGCAGTCTGCAGCAACCTAACAAATGTTATGCAAATCATGCTGAGCACACAGATTATGGAAATCAGCTGTTCAAGAGGCTCAGCATAGTGTCCATGGTATTGAGCTAATTGTCTCTCTGTCCACGAATTACAGTTAATGGGGATGTGTTCCATTATGAGATATCTGTACTTATGAACATATGGAGCTGCCTGAGAATGTCAGACAATTGGTATGTTTTTTGCCCACAATTACTTACTCTAATTGGCACCAGAATTTCAACAGTAAGATAGCACAGTATTTGCCAACTTATTCTTTCTTGCTAATAGAAGTCATTGGCTCCAGTACTTTGAAAGACTTCAGTTCTTTGCAGCTCATAGCAAATTAATGTCAACTGGAGTCTTTTTTTTCTTATTTTTTTAAAAAACAAATGGGATTTTCGATTGAGCTATAGTTAATGAAAGGAAACTTTAGATGGAAAGCAATTTATTTGCTCACATTTGGTGCATTTTCTGAGCTACAATACATTTGTCACACAAAGAAACTATCATGTGGGCTTTCTCTGCTTGATCCTGAAAAGAAGATTAATCTTGTTTTTAAGTTTCTGTTATTCCTACTGCATCTGTGTGTGGGTGGGCATGTTGGGTGAAGAGACAGACAAAGAGAACAGCTCATAAATACATAGCTTTTAAACCTATTTTTTCATTATATTGTTTTTATAACTTGCAAGATGACTTCCATTCCGTATAATGTTCAGATGGAGCAAAAGCTCTTAAGTATGTATGAGATATATATCTTTGAAACACCAATAATTCCTGCAGTTGTATGGGCAAATAACAGGCACGTAAACAAATAAATTAAAAGACATATAAAATATATAAAGTAGAACAATATAAAAACAAACATATCTCAGAACAACAAATACTCCAAAGAGTTTGCATATGTATTACAGGATATTCTTGTGAGCTAATTCACAGAATAGATTAAAGGGACTAATACTGAATACCAACTGCTAAGCTGAATAGAGACAAATTTAAAGGGCAGTGTTGCATGAAATGGAAAAAAAATATTTCAAATGTCAAAGAAAAACACTGTGTCTTGAAAGTTCTGTGGTTTAGGTTGGGCTGCTATGAGAATTATTTCTCATACTGATCTGACAGATTGACAGATACCAAAACAAAAAACAAAAAAGATATAAACTACTTCTTCCCAAAAAAGGCACATAGTCAATCCTCCACACAGAAAAATTAGGAGAAAATGGACAAGACTCCTTTTGCTCTATAAGGATCTATGCTTGTAATGGGTGGGTTTCAGCAGGTTCGCACCGGTACGGGTGAACTGGTTGGTGAAATTTAGCGTACCTTCCCATACCCCTTCTTCCGGAGGCCTCGTACTGGAACACTGCCTCTGCCAGCCTGCCCACCCACCCCCTGCTCACCCGGTCACCACTCGCTTGCTCGCTCACTTGTCCCACCCGTCCACACCATGCTTGCCTCGCCCACCCACTTTCTTTGCCTGCTTAGCCGAGGCTCTGAGGCTGCAGGCTGCCAGGAAGGTGAGGGGGAATGCTGCCCATCCCTTGGGGAAGGGAGAGTCAGAACTGACTGCCCAGGATTGTGCTTCAGCCACCACTGTGAAAATGAAAGAAGCCAGTCTTTGGAAAGAACCATCCCTCCCCCTCCAGAGAGCCCATGCCCTTGGCTATCGCATGCCTAGGCGGGCCACTAAACTGCCCTTTTCAAACAGCTGAACTCCTCTCCTGTTCCTTCTTTTGCTGTTTGTACATGGCGTGTGGGTTGCGCTCCCTTGTCCCGGCTGCCCCACTGCCTCTGGCTTCCCTCCAAGAGTCTGCTCTCCAGGGCTGTAATTGTGCAGGCTGTGCACACGTGCCTATGTTTTCCATGGAGTGGAGTGACTCCGGAGCCCATCCGTGACTCCCCTGTGGAAAACATAAGTGCGCGCACACAGCCTGCACAATTACAGCCCCGGAGAGTGGAGACTCTCAGATGGAAGCCAGAGGCAGCGAGGCAGCCAGGTCCCTCACTCTTAGAGGGAGGAAGGGACAGTTGGGAGAGGGGCTTTGGTCCTGCTGCCTCTGGTGGACGGAGCTTTATTGTTCCGTGGCGAAGCTATCCTGAATTAAATGTTATGGAGATGTTGAGCTGGGTGTCATTGGCATGTTGATACTATCTCTCTGCAAAACTCTTAACTTCACTGGTAACTTAATATAGTCATAAAAGAGCATTGGGCACATCAAATTATAACTACCAAAGAATAGTCCCCAATGTTGTTCCTCGTGAGTGTGAGTAAAATCATCTCCAACCCATTGAGAATAATACCAAGTCAACAGTATCAAAAACTGCTAAGAGATCCACCAGGTCAACAACCATTCTCCTTTTATCTCTTACCGTTAGGAGGGCACCCATCAAGGCAACCAAAACATTCAACATCTTTTTTTTCTCTATTTTTTTTTCATTTTCATAACATATAACCACATGTATACTATTACACAGCCAGCATCGTTTTGTGTTATTAAATGTTTACGTCAATTCATCTTACCATCAACTCCCAAAACACAATTATTTAGCATTTCTGCTCTCCATACACCATATTTGTCCTTATCCATCACTTTCTTCCCCCTCTCTTCCCCCTCCCTACTTCCTTTCTTCCCTCTGTCATTCTTCCCTATTCTACTTCCCCTTCTCCTCTCCCCCCTTTCCACTCCTCCTTTCTCTCCTCCTCTTCCCCCCCTCCTTGCCGTCTCTCCTATTCCTCTCTTCTTCCCTTATCTCTCTCCTTTTCTTCCCACTCTTCATCTCATTTACTTGGTGTATTTCAGTTTCTGAGCAAGTTCCATTTTATGTTGGTAGTATTTATAGTTTTGGATATACATATTTAATTTTAACATACATTCTCCTCCTTTCTTAAAAAAATACAACAAAAAAGTATACATATGTAGTCATTGTAATTTAAAAAAAAAACCAGCCTAATTTTGGTTGAGATGTAGACCTGGTTACAATTCCCAGCTATTCTTGTCATTATATAATTATACATCCTTACACGCCCCCAATTTGTGATTCGACAGGAAGTTCTCCAGCTGGACAGACGTGGGGGATGTGAGCTCTGAAGAGCTTCACATGAACCCTATCTGACAAACCAACTCCAGGGATCCTTTTTTGGATCAGAACCCCCACTGAAGGTGGGGGTGAAGAAGGGCAGCGTCTCATCAGACCAAGAGGGAAGCAACAGTCCCTCGCAGGTCAGAGATTCGCCTATGAATCGGAGTAGGGGCAGCAGCCTTCAACATGGCTGACAAGATGCTGACTTTTTGTCAAAGTGAATGGAACAGGAGGGAAGTGGGAGAGATAAAAGACCAGATAAGAAAATTTATCTAACCCACAACTATAAATTAAACCTGGAAAAGGCAAAGAAATCTTGAGAATATAAATAATATTGATGGTCAGATTGGGACTTTCTTTTTCCAAAAGTTAAGGAAGAAAGGAAGGTGGAGGGTTGCAACACCAGCCCCCCTACCCCCCAGAAGCTCTTTGTTTGAAACACTTTCAGATAGAAGAATAGAAAGCAGAGAGGTGACAAACCCACTCAATCATAAACTTTAAATTTGGTTTATCTGAAATAGAAACCAATATCCCAAAAAGTTTACTTTTACTTTGTTCGAATTCCTTCCAGTTAATATAATCAAGAAAATTATATTTTTACTGATAATGGATAACTTAACCTTGACTGTGTGGGAAGTTTTAATTAACCAACTCCCATAAATCAGAATTTGGAAAAACAGGAGGCAAAGAAAAACTTTTGACTGATTACAAGCTTCTTACAAGTGATTTATTTTGAGCAGTTATTAAAGGAAAGAAAAAATATCAGACTCAAGACCTGGGAAATACGAAGGTTTTTTCTCTTCTCCTTGCTCATCTTTTTTTTTTCTCTCTCTCTTCTGCAAAAGATTAAGATGGCATCAGCTTCTTTTCCAGTTTCAAAGTAGCTGGATTAACTAAATTTAAGGTGGACCAGAATCTTGAAATAAGATTTGTATAACTAACTGCAATCTTGGAACTGGATATTAAGGAAGAACAAAAGACTAAGATGGCTCCCATTGCTTTTTCCTCAGAGCAGTTGAAGTAAATAAATTTAAGGTGCATTAGAATTCTGAAACAAGAATTGTATAAATAACTATAACTTTGGAACTGGACATCATGGAAAATTGGGAATTAGAAGAGCTACGTGAAATTATAAAAAATATGTATAAATCATTAAAGTCAAGCCTAAATAGAATTCTGAACCCAGAGAAGCAGAGATCTAAAGAAGAATTTAAAGAAGAAGAAGGGGGGCAAGACAACAAAGGGGGAGAAATGGAGGGAAATAAAAAGCAGACAAAAAACTCCATTAGTTTTGGCAGTGGTATAGGGAAAACTGCAAAAAGAGGAGGTGTCACAACAAAAGGGAATAAAAAGCAGACAAAAGTGATTTGGGGAGTTGTTAGTGGCATAAGGAAAATTGACCTAGGAAAATATGCCCCAACAAAGAGAAATATAAAATACTCTTGTGAGGGTGGCTTGGGGAAAATTGATGGGAACGGAGGTGTTAAAATAAAGAAAAGGGAGAAGACAGGAACAGAGAAGTGGGACAAAAGACTTACTAGGAAAAAATCAGATATCCAGATAGTGGAAAATATAAAGCAAGATAAGGATTTTATTCCTAAATATGACAATAAAATGGAGTTGCTAACAGGTTGAACATAATAATGGAAAGATAATTTAAAAAGCCCAAAATATATGGAATATCGGATAAATATGAAACTGACATGGGGAGGTTGTAAAGCAGAGGTTTGTGTTTCACTTTTATACATGAGAATTAAACTGAGTTGCAAATGGACTGAAAATGGCAACAGAAGGATAACTAAATTATGGGTTAAAATATATGAAACTTGAATATATACAAACATTTTTAAGATGACAAATAAAGTGAGATGTTTACTGCTTGTCATTTTACATAATAGATTAAGGAAATTGCAATGAACATTGAATAGTGAAGTTTGTCATTTATAGACAATTTAAGGGTACTCTAATCTAAGATATGGAAAAATGGAAAGGGAACGTGGAATATATCTACAATGGGAAATTACTGAGATTTAAAGACAAACCATTCAACATCTTAACCCAAATAATCGAAATAATTATTTTACAAGAAGGTGTGTAACTGCATCGACACAGCATCCTGCTCAGAAATGGGCAACAGTTGTCATAAATATGTGGGTGCAAGGATGTTTCCTTCCCTCCCATTCTGCAAAGTTGAAGATGTTTGCATATGCCTTTTTTATAATTAATGGCATAGAACAGGGGTGTCCAAACTTGGGAACTTTAAGACTTGTGGACTTCAACTCCCAAAATTCCCCAGCCAGCTGGCTGGCTGTGGAATTCTGGGAGTTGAAGTCCACAAGTCTTAAAGTTCCCAAGTTTGGACACCCGTAGTATAGAAGATAGATATGTATCCTAAGGACTTGAGATAAATTCTTAGGCAAGTGATTGTCAGTTTCTCCTATTCCTGCTCATTATCTCCTTTTTCCTTGAATAGTTACTGGCACATTTAAATCTAAGAAACTGTGTTTTCTTGCAAGCACCTAATGAGAATACTACATATTTTCAAACAATTCTGGTACATGAAACAATGTATTTTTAAATGCTTTGAGATATTGCTATTTCTCTTAAGAAACATATATATTTAATTTTCTAGAAAAAGCTTATTTCAAATTAGGAAGACTCTCCACACTCAGCCAAAACAGTTATGTATTCAAATCCTACAATATTTAGTATTTTGTTGTGAAATTTAATTGTGGAAGTATTGGTGCCTACAACTATTTTGAAACAAAATGTTGGTGCTTAGCTACTTGTGATCTTTCTTTCCAAAAATATTATTGGATCCCCTGTGAATGCAGTAGTAAGAAATGGGACTGAGAGGGCAGCACTTCATTCTGAAGCTGTTCCTGATGCCAGAACAAAACTGAATGATCAAATTTCAAATTTTCAAATTTTTAATTTGTTAGCCGCTCCCTCTCCGCAAGGGACTCGGGGCGGCGTACAATAAAAATATACATACATACATATAGACATACAGATACACACATATACATACATATACATACATGGAGGAGGTAGTAATCAAACATATATCACATTAATAATAATAATAGAAAATTAAAATTAGCCATTAAAATATCCCATGATAAAATACAATTTAAAAAGGACTGTCAGGAGGAGGATAAACTACGGTTGAGCCAGGCCAGATAATCGAAAGAGGTGGGTCTTGAGCTTTACACGGAAGGAGCGGAGATCGGAAGTAATCCTGATGTCAAGGGGGAGGTCATTCCACAGGGCTGGGCCCATCACAGAGAAGGCCCTGCTCCTGGGTGTCGCCCCCCAACACTGTTTAGCGGACGGCACCCGGAGAAGTCCCTCTCTGTGTGAGCGGATTGGTCATAGGGATGTATGGGGCAGGATGCGATCCCTCAAATAACTAGGTCCTATGCCATAGAGCGCTTTAAAGATCGTAATCAAAACCTTGAAACGCACCCGATAGACCACAGGAAGCCAGTGCAGCTCGCGCAGGAGAGGTGTTACCTGGGAGAACCTAGTCCTCCCCATAATCACCCGCGCGGCCGCATTCTGAACCAACTGTAGTCTCCGAGTGCATCTCAAGGGAAGCCCCATGTAGAGAGCATTGCAGTAGTCCAGGCGAGACGTCACTAGCGCATGGGTGACTGTGCGCAAGGCATCCCGGTCCAATAAGGGGCGCAATTGGCGCACCAGGCGGACCTGGTGGAACGCCCCCCTTGCCACGGCTGTTACATGGTCATCCATGGACAGCCGGGCATCCAGGAGGACGCCCAAATTGCGCGCCCATTCCATGGGGGCCAGTTGCTCGCCCCCAATGGCCAGAGATGGAAGCAACTGGTTGAACCGGGGGGCCGGAAGCCACAGCCACTCCGTCTTGGAGGGGTTGAGTTTAAGTCGGTTGTCATCCATCCAGACCCGTACGGCTTCCAAGCACCGGGACATCCTTTCGACGGCCTCGTTGGGGTGGTTCGGGGTGGAGATGTACAGCTGAGTGTCATCAGCATACAGATGGTATCCCACCCCAAAGCCACGGATGATCTCGCCCAGCGGTTTCATGTATGTGTTGAACAGGAGTGGCGAGAGAACTGACCCCTGTGGCACTCCGCAAGTGAGGGGGCTCAGGGTCGATCTCTGCTCCCCTGCCAACACACGTTGCGTCCGGCCGGAGAGGTAGGAGCCGAACCACCGCAAAACGGTGCCCCTGACTCCCAACCCCCATAGCCGGTGCAACAGGATACCATGGTTGATGGTATCGAAAGCCCCCGAGAGATCTAATAGGACCAGGACAGAGGAACAACCCCTATCTCTGGCCCTCCAGAGATCATCAACCAACGCGACCAAGGCCGTCTCCGTGCTGTGCCCGGGTCGGAAGCCGGACTGGCGCGGGTCTAGATAATCATTCTCCTCCAAGTGACGTGGAAACTGTTGGGCCACCACATTCTCTACAACCTTCGCTAAAAAGGGAAGGTTGGAGACTGGACGATAATTAGCTAGCTCCGTTGGGTCCAGGGAAGGCTTCTTGAGTAGGGGTCTCACAACCGCCTCTTTCAAGGCGGCTGGCAGAGACCCCTCGCCCAACGAAGCGTTCACTAGGCCCAGGAGCCAGTCGCGTGTAACCTCCCAGGATGCCAGTACAAGCCAGGAGGGGCACGGGTCCAATAAACATGTGGTAGGTCGCAGACGTCCACGTAACTTGTCCAAATCCTCGATGGCAACCGAGTCAAACTCCTCCCAGAATGGTCTCTCAAGACTCGCCACGGGCGTCTCCACTGGACCACTGAAAGGGACCCATCCCATCCGGATTTGAGCGACTTTGTCCTGCAGATATTTCCCAAACTCCTCACTGTCATGATCTTCACTGTCATTTCCTACTAAAGGAAAAAACTATTATAATGACCTGGAGCAGGTAGATATGACCCAGTATAAGGATGAAATGAGAAGATTCAGGGAGGACTACACATATATGTACTTATCAGGGACGTGCGGTCAGCCTCACCGCTCTCATCATGAAAAAAAAGGGAAAAGGCGCTGAGGAGCCTCGGGGAATGAGACTGCGCGAGCTGCGGTCCCCTTCATGTTGAATCAGGAAGGCGGGGAATGGGACCACGTATGCAGGACAGAGGGAGGTGCAGGAGGCTCCTCTAGCCTCAGCCTCCCTCCTGCACACGTGGTCCCATTCCCCGCCTTCTGTCGGATTCTGACGCCGGAGCTCATGGTTCCAGGGCGAATGCGCATGCGCGAGCGGCTCCCTTCCTCGCACTGAGCAATGGCAGGTTTACGGGAAGTTGCTCACGAAAGGACGGACTTTTCGGACCGTCGGCTACCGTTTCCCAGCCAGCTCGCTCGCAAAAGGACCCTGGAAACCGAGTCGTGGCCGGCGCCTTGCTAAGAATTCCCCGCCTTCCTGATGACATCACCAGCCTCACCAGCCATAAACCTCACCGCACGTCACTGGTACTTATGGATAATTGACTCAACTCAGGGACAAAGCGGAGAAAGAGTCTGTTTAGTTATCCATGTGCATATGTGAGAGAGAAAAGGAGGAAGGAAGATTTAGTTAACTAGTAACACAGTAGGACTAATTAAAGCAGTTGTGTTCCTTGAAAGATTCTTCCAAAAGAGAATGTTTGCAGTTTGTGATTGAGGTGTGGAAGTTGTGGTGGTGAGTTTGGTTCTTTGCTAGCAGACATTTCATTATCCAACTACATAACATCATCAGTGTAATGAGTATAGGGTTTGTTGCTTTTAAACGCTACATAAATCTTTATGTGTCTATTGATGGAGTGCCTTATCTGTATATTCCTTATCTGTATTTGCCTATTGATGGAATCCCTGGAAGCTTGGCATTTGAGCAAATCAGCCATCAATAGACACATACAGATGAGCTACATTATGCAGCATTTAAAAGTGACAATTAAAAAAACAAGAAAAGAAACAAAAATATAGAATATGTCCCCACACAGTCAAAATTCAGATAAACAGGGATCAACACAAGACAAATAATCAGGCAGAAAGCAATATGCTACTCAAGGAACCTGCAAGAAGAAAACAACATGGTGGCGCAGTAGTTAGAGTGCATTATTGTAGGCTACTTCTGCTGACTTCAGGCTTCCTGCAATTTGGCAGTTCAAATCTCATCAGACTCAAGGTTGACTCAGCCTTCTTTCCTTCTGAGATCGGTAAAATGAGGACCCAGATTGTTGGGGGCATCATGCTGACTCTGTAAACCGCTTAGACCACTGTAAACCGCTTTAACCACTGTAAAGCGGTATATAAGTCTAAGTGCTATTGCTATACCTCCATCAAAACTGGCAGGGAAAACTGCCGTATAATAAACAAGCAGCAAACCTCAGTCAAAAAGATGAGGTCACTTCGTCAAATAGTAAAACATCTGCAAGCACTAACTTTATGCAGCTATTTCAGAAGCTACTCCTGGCTGTTTTTGCATGTCCTGAGCAGAGCAAAGCAAAAAACAACAACAACATTTTTGCTGCTCTGGATAAACTGAATATTCTGCTGAAACTGTTCTGTGAGAAAGAGAGTTTAGGAAGGATTTTCAGAGAGATAATATGGTACTATGGATCTGAGCCAGAAGGGGGGGTAGTTTGTGGGATCGGAATCAACCCTATCTTGAATTCAGATCATTGGGACAAGAACTTGATATTAGCGCTCATCCACTTGCTTTTCAGTGCAGTGGTTGGATATAATGCAGAATACCGATAGTCCTCGACTTATGACTCCAATTGAACCTAAAGTTTTTCTTGCCAAGTGAGAGAGTTAAGTGATTTTTTTCTCCATTTTATGATATTTCTTGCCGTACTTGTAAGTTAGTAACATGGTTGTTAAGTAAATCTGGTTTCCCCATTGATTTTGCTTCTCAGAAGGTCGCAAAAGGTCGCAAAAGATCACATGACCCCAGGACACTGCAACCATGATAAATATGAATCTGTTGCCAAGGTCTGAATTTTGATCACGTGACTATGTCGATACTGCAATGGTCATAAGTGTGAAAAACAGTCATAAGCAGTGGTGGGTTCCAGATCCCGTTCTAACGCACGGAAGCTTGCATGCGTCTTAGCGCCTCTGTGAGCCTCCGTGATGCTCCAGTTGCTCCGTGGAGCATCACACAGGCGCTGTAAGTGCCATGCGAGTGCACGGAAGGAGCTCAGGCGGGCGGGCGGGTCCTCCGGAGCACCGTACTGGAACGATATCCAGTGCTCTGGGCAGGCTCCGATATTCCCGTATCGGGGCGTACCGCCTGCAACCCACCACTGGTCATAAGTCACTTTTTTCAGTACTGTTGCAAGTTTTAATGGTCACTAAATGTACTGTTGTAAATTGAGGGCTACCTCTTATTGAAGAACTAATCTACTACATTCAGCCCTGCAAATTTCACACAACTGCAAGAATAAAGGGCATAAAGACCACCCCAGTCCATGCAAAGAGAAATGAAAACTATTACTTGTATCTTACGCACAAATAAGCACAGTTCTTGTATCGTGATAGGCGTTCCGTTCTGATCATAAGGTCCCCTCCCTTAAGAAACAGCTGTTCTATACAGGAGAAATGAGAAGGCATCAAAGATGTAGGAGCATGCATAAGTGCACCAATGTCCTTGTCCTAATGTCCTAATGTCCCTGTCCAAATGTCCCCATTTATTTGTATCCATTTCCTGTGTTCTTATTCATGTTTATTCTTATTCCTGTTATCTTGTACATGAGTGACAAACTAAATAAATAAAATAAATACCTAAATCATCTTAGCCTTGAAAAAGCTGAAGCCTCAGAAGCAAGAATGGAAGAGGAGTTGTTGAACATAAGAGAACTGGATTCTAATCAAAATGATAACAACGTAGACGTAATTTGCAGCAGAACTTTAACTGTTAGGTTTTAAGCAACAATCTGTTCTTATTTCAAATATCACAGTATTTTTTAAATTTGGCAGACATGTCTTGATGTTTTTCTAGATTTCCATCTTAAAGCCTTCAGTCTTTTTTCTTTTTGTGCTGCCCTTTCTAAAGTCATTACTCATTAAGTCTATTGTGCAGCAAGCAGAAATAGGTCAAGGATGAAATGCTCCCTCTTAGGGAGAGGCACACAAGGATTGTATAAAGCTATTTTCAAGTTTTCATAGGATTACACAGTGGATGAATGCTGCCACCATTGACTTACAAATCAATGCTCCACATGAAGGAGGGGGGAGTTAAATCTTTTCAGATGTCTTAGTTTAAAGACATTCGTTTAGGGTTCTGTTTGAAAAGATGATTCTGTGAGTCTTCAATATACACTGCATGGATTCCATTTTGTTCATGTAAAATGCTTTGTTATATTTGTGTTGTATTTGTGCTGATAAATAAACAAAGGGAGACTAGTATAGATCTATTGCAAGCTAATACAAATGCAACACAAATATAACAAAGGCAACATTAAAAAAATATGGTTTTCTGCCTGGATGGTCTCCTGCAGTGAGCCGAAAGACAGAAAGGGGGAGCAGTGAGTTCCCTCCCATATTTGGGCATACCAGGGGTTGTAACACAAATACATACCTATTTCCCTGGCTCAGCTGATAAGGAGGAGAGCCTGTGGCTTAGTAGCTAATACATCTGCCTAATATGTAATACAGCCCAGGTTCAAATCCCAGTAAGGGTATGGCTAGCTGATGAGAGCTAAATAGTTTGAAATAGATCTATACTAGTCTCCCTTTGTTTATTTATCAGCCCAAATACAACACACACACACACATATGCATACACACACACACATACATACGTACACATTTTTCATATATATACACACCCCCACAGCATGAACAAACGTGATGATACCTCCCGCCTACCAAACATCTGGAAACCAGCCCTAGCCAACAAACGAACACCACCCACCACCCAAGCCATTACAATACAAAACAACAATGCACACACAGCCTGCACCAATCAGCACCAATCTACCAATCATGATACAACCACACTACCAATCATTCCACTTACTGAAACAAAGCCAGCACCCCATCCCCTCCCACCAAGACTTACAGAAAGACGGCAGCTCCGTTCCCATTTTAAGCCCACGCTTGAAGATGGCAGGTGAGATCCTGCCGAAACGTTGCAAAGACAATCTCAACCTTACACAGAAAAAGACCCGAATACAACAAAACCAGCATATATATATAAAATAAATATGGGAGGAAGGTCACTACTCCCTCTTTCTGTCCTTCGGCTCATCACAGAAGACCATGCAGGCAGAAAACCATATTTTTATTTTTAATGTTGCCTTTTTATATTTGTGTTGTATTTGTACTGATAAATAAATAAAGGGAGACTAGTATAGATCTATTTCGAGCTAATTAGCTCTCATCAGCTAGCCATACCCTTACTGGGATTTGAACCTGGGCTGTATTATATCTTAGACAGGAGTCTTAGCCACTAAGCCACAGGCTCTCTTCCTTATCAGTTGAGCCAGGGAAATAGGTATGTATTTCTGTTACAACCCCTGGTATGCCTATTTCTATAATAATAATATAAATATATATTATAAATATATAATATATAAATATAATATAAATATAATAATCAGTAATCATACCTATTTCCCTGGCTCAACTGATAAGGAAGAGAGCCTGTGGCTTAGTGGCTAAGACTCCTGCCTAAGATATAATACAGCCCAGGTTCAAATCCCAGTAAGGGTATGGCTAGCTGATGAGAGCTAATAAGCTCGAAATAGATCTATACTAGTCTCCCTTTATTTATTTATCAGTACAAATACAACACAAATATAAAAAGGCAACATTAAAAATAAAAATATGGTTTTCTGCTTGCATGGTCTTCTGTGATGAGCCGAAGGACAGAAAGAGGGAGTAGTGACCTTCCTCCCATATTTAGGCATACCAGGGGTTGTAACACAAATACATACCTATTTCCCTGGCTCAACTGATAAGGAGGAGAGCCTGTGGCTTAGTGGCTAAGACTCCTGCCTAAGATACAATACAGCGCAGGTTCAAATCCCATTAAGGGTATGGCTAGCTGATGAGAGCTAATTAATATGCTGGTTTTGTTGTATTCGGGTCTTTTCCCGTGTAAGATCGAAATTGTCTTTGCAACGTTTCGGCAAGATCTCACCTGCCATCT